>NC_138376.1:5260784-5354936 GCF_054177405.1 Leptonychotes weddellii | reverse complement strand
CTATTTTCAACTTTTTGAGGAACCTCCATACAGTTTTCCAGAGTGGCTGCACCAGCTTGCATTCCCACCAACAGTGTAGGAGGGTTCCCCTTTCTCCGCATCCCCGCCAACATCTGTCGTTTCCTGACTTGTTAATTTTAGCCATTCTGACTGGTGTGAGGTGGTATCTCATTGAGGTTTTGATTTGGATTTCCCTGATAAGGCTTAGCTTTTAATAGATTAATCATAGCTGAGCAGGGAGCCTAACACGGGGCGATCCCAGAACCCTGGGATCATGACCTGAACAGAAGGCAGACTCTTCACCGACTGAGCCACCAAGGTGCCCCAGTTTTAGTGAAATTTGTGAGCCAGGTGAGAAGGAATTGGAGTTACAGTGCTGTTACATTTTAACTTTCAAGTTGCCTTTCCAAAGTATTCCTGCCAAATGTACTGTCAAAGCTGACAGTTGATCAACTTAATTATTTCTCATGGAAGTGCTACCAGAAGTAACCATCACCTAGTCACATGAACCATGGAAGGACTATTTAGTAAATATCGAAAAATATTTCATTCATAGAAACAAAGACAGCAACTAATTTAAAGTAGGAGGATCTTATCTCACAATGGCTTCTCAACTCCCAAGTTTGTCATTTGGCCTGTGTCACCAAAAGTACCGAATAATTTTAGACCTTACTGTGCTCAAGAATATACACTCTGTTCACATCAAATTTATGGAAAGTGCAAGAGCCTCTCTGTTCTATTCTGTGACCTTCCTTGGACACAATGAGAACGCCTACTCTCCGGTGACCACTGCAAAGCTTGTAAACTGACCAAGTGACCAAAATTCAAAGTATGTTATAAATGGATGGCCAGTTGATGCTTCTTGTCTAACATATTCTTCATTGCCAGTGAAGTAAATTAAGATTGTCATAGATTCCATTCAATTTTAATAAAATTCATTTAACATGGGTCTTCAGAAACATTACTCACGGTGACACAGGACCTGCAGGCCAATGTCGGAATATCTGTCTGAGCTTCTGGGGCCTTCTTTTTTTTTTTTTTAAAGATTTTATTTTTATTTATTTGATAGAGCACAAGCAGGGGGAACGGCAGGCAGAGGGAGAAGCAGACTCCCCACTGAGCAGGGAGCCCGATGTGGGGCTTGATCCCAGGACCCTGAGATCATGACCTGAGCCGAAGGCAGGCGCTTAACCAACTGAGCCACCCAGGCGCCCCCTGAGGCCTTCTTTCATCTCATTCTACAAAAGCCCTTGAAACTGTTGTGTGCTGATAAATAGACTCTAGACGAGCATACCCAAGAAGGCGACCAGATTACAGCAGCTCTGTGGAATTGGCAGAGCATGATTGTTTGACAGGAAGCCCGAGGGATGGGGGGGTGAGGTTCCAGGCTGAGATTGCAGTTGACCGCAAGGGACCACGATGACTCGTGACATGAATACAAAAGCAGAAAACGAAATCAAGTCAATCGGTGTGTTCTTTGAGAAGGTGATAGACAGCTTGTGACACCAATGAACTCAGCCTTCTACTCCTGGTGAGAAGCAGGTTCCACACAGGTTACAACCAGGTGCTCGAGCTGGTTCATCAGTGTTCTTAGGAAGGGCACTGGGATTAAAGCAAGATGGGATCATTATCAGGGTCCCAAAATGTCAACCAGCCTGGAAAGACAACTCATTTGAGCAGATGCTCTACAAGTAACATATGGAAGCTACAGAGAGATTAATTTTGATTCACTCTTGGGAAGAAACTTTAATACTTAACTGACATAGCCGCACATGAGGAAAATTTTTTTGTGTGTAATTACACATTTCCTTGGATTCAGAGCTATTGTCTCACAAATCAGAAAGTAATACACCACAATTGGGAAAAGTTGATGGGGTAATTTCAAAATAAAAAGCATACCATCTGTTTCTGCAGGCTAAAGGGAATATTCTAAAAATCAGTGTAGTTTTGAAGAACTATAAAAACAATTTCTAATGTATGCATAGCCCGTGTAAAACAGGGTTTTAGTAGTTTTCTTGTAGTTAATACATTTACCCCCAAACCAACAGTGCTTCAGTATTTTTCTGTATCTCCATCTTGCTTCTAATACCCATCTCGGTGCTTATCCCTCTCTCTTTCTCCTTTCTTCCTCCTTATAAATATCCTCCTTCACCAAAACATAAATATGTAAGTGCCAAGGCAGCCGATTTAATGTAGATAGACCCCTTGGGCTATGAGACAGAGTTCCAGGTCAGTGAAGACTTGTGAGAAATTCATGTGAGAAGCAATGAAGAAATTACTTATTTAGAGAAAGCAGGACCTACGCAAGATCATTTTTATCAGATGAAAGGAATGCCAGAAAAAGCAAAATAAGATGGTCTACAACTTGGACATTAAAAATAAATATACAATTAGAATATTTTACAAAAGCCACCCCATGACAGTAACAGGGATGAGCAGATATTACAAATGCTGTGCACCTGTGTCCCCACTGAAAACCGGTATAATTTAAAAAGTGATATTTACTGACTAGCATAACCCTCGGTGGATTTGTCAGTTTTCTGACAGGAGGGAGAAAAAAATGATAGAAAAGCTATCAAATGTTTGATGAATGTAGATGAATTCATACCTACCAGTGAGAGAAGCAAAGTACCAGCGAAGACAGCTAATAATCTGTGGAGCATACAAGTGAAGTTTAGGGTCTGCTTGTTGTCTGCAGCTTTGTCTGACAGCACGCCTAAAAGCATGCCACCGTGGGGGTCACCAGGACCATGTTGTAGGTTAGAAAAGATGGACTGGTTGATCGGAAGAACATATAATACTGGAGTTAGGAGAGAAGATTGCAAAAGTAGTCTTATTTATCATCTTATTCCATATATATTACCTACTCAAGGTAGGTCTCCTTAGTTTGCAGGTCTCCTTTCTTTATAAAGTATGGAGGGAAAAATCATGACACTGATTCTAAGATGTTACTGAGGCCGTGAACATCTTTCACTGATATTATTTTTTTTTAAAGATTTATTTATTTGAGAGAGAGAGCACGTGTGAACAGGGGGACAGGCAGAGGGAGAGGGAGAGAGAATCTTCATCAGACTCCCTGCTGAGCGTGGAGCCTGATGCAGGGCTCCGTCTCACGACCCTGAGATCATGTCCTGAGCCGAAATCAAGAGTCAGAAGCTTAACCGACTGAGGCATCCAGGTGCCCTCGTTGATATTTTCATATGTAGGGTAGGGAAAACCTCACACCATTTACAGAAGCTGAGAAAGATAGTACCCTAAATTACCAAAACTGATTACATTGCTTTTAGCCAACACTCTTCAGCTATTTATAAGACCCATCAAGTAAAAGTCTGTTTGCAGCTCTCTCATTAATTCCCAAAATTCTTAAATTCTGTTAATAATAAATAGAAAGCTGAAATAATATTATAAGCAAAAATCACAACATGAGGAACAGTAGTTCTGATGATCCATTTGATTATACACCTTTGTTAGTAGGATATTTTAACATAGGCTTTTTTTTTTTTTAAGATTTTATTTTTTAAGTAATCTCTATACTCAATGTGGGGCTTAAACCTATAACCCCAAGATGAAGAGTTGCTTGCTCCAGCGATGTCCACAATAGCCAAACTGTGGAAAGAGCCAAGATGTCCATCGACAGATGAATGGATAAAGAAGATGTGGTATATATATACAATGGAATATTATGCAGCCATCAAAAGGAATGAAATCTTGCCATTTGCAACGACGTGGATGGAACTGGAGGGTATTATGCTGAGCGAAATAAACCAGTCAGAGAAAGACATGTATCATATGATCTCCCTGATATGAGGAATTCTTAATCTCAGGAAACAAACTGAGGGTTGCTGGAGTGGTGGGGGGTGGGAGGCATGGGGTGACTGGGTGATAGACATTGGGGAGGGTATGTGCTATGGTGAGCGCTGTGAATTGTGTAAGACTGTTGAATCACAGATCTGTACCTCTGAAACAATACATTATATGTTAAAAAAAAAAAAAGAAGATAGCAGGAGGGGAAGAATGAAGGGGGGGAGATCGGAGGGAGAGACGAACCATGAGAGACTATGGACTCCTAGAAACAGACTGAGGGTTTTGGAGGGGAGGAGTGGGGGTATGGGTTAGCCTGGTGATGGGTATTAAGGAGGGCACGTTCTGCATGGAGCAGTGGATGTTATATGCAAACAATGAATCATGGAACACTACATCAAAAACTAATGATGTAATGTATGGTGATTAACATAACATAATAAAAAAAATTTTAAAAAAAAAGAGTTGCTTGCTCCACCAACTGAGCCAGCCAGGCACCCCCTTAATAGCCTTTTTTTTTTTTTTTTTAGAGTGGGGAGGGGCAGAGGGAGAGAGAGAATCTCAAGCAGGCTCCACGCCCAGCACAGAGCCCGACACAGGGCTCAACCTCACGACCCTGAGATCATGACCTGAGCCGATGTTAAGAGTCAGATGCTTAACCGACTGAGCCGCCCAGGCACCCCTGAATAGCTTTTATATGATTGTTACTAAAATGCTTATTATAGGGGCACTTGGCTGGTTAGTGGGGCTTGTGACTCTTGATCTCAGGATCATTAATTAGGCCAAGCCCTGTGTCGGGTATAGAGATTACTCAGATAAATAAACTTCAAAATAATAAAATGCTTATTATAGAATATCTGGAAGATTTTTTAGAAAGAAAGAAAAAATATTAATCATCCATAATCCCACCACCCAGAGTTAACCATTAAGACCTTTTTGGTATATTTCCTTCCTTTAGACTATGTTCATTTATTTTATTTTATGATGCTGGCTACTTAACTTATTTTTTAAAATCGTATTTTGAGCATTGTTTTGTGTTGCTAAAGTTCTCAAAACCCTTTTTTTAAGTGGCTACAGAATACACCATTGAATGGATGCATCTGTTTATTAACTATTCCTCTGTTGTTGGACAGATTGTTTCTAATGTTTTGTTATTATAAATTACCCCGTGATTTTAGACACATTTTTTGGTTTCAGTGGCCATTTTATTTAGATGCATTCCTGGAAGCACAATTATTAGGTTGAAGAGTACAGATATTATCAGGTTAAAGGGTTTTTGCTAGATGCTACCAAATTGTTTTCTAGAAAAGCTGCCCTATGTACACTTTCACCCCAGACTAGCCTTCAGTTTCAAAGATTAATTTTTTTTTGTATTGATGAGTGGTTCTTTTAATGTGCTGTTGTATTTATTTTGCTTATATTGTATCCAGATTTTTGTTCTGCATCAATACTCAGAAGAAAGATTCATGTAAGTGGGTCTTAAATTGAGCAGGAGGATGGGGGAGATGGTTCATTTAGGAATCTCATCAAAACCATGAACCTTCCTCTCAGAAAATGAACATACTGACAGGATGCAAATTCTTACATATTTTAAGGGGACCTAGGGTATTCCCTATAAAATATTGTTGCCCACACAATACTAAGTGCTCCAGATGGATTCTTTCATTTTACCCTTACAATCCAGGGCGTCATGGAGGAAAGTACCTCACTCAAAGGGGCAAAGCTAGTAAATGGTAAAGCTGGGATTCAAAATCCAGGACCTGTCGTTTTTAACCGTGTTTTTTTACTATCTTGAGGTCTTAACCTTTGTCTTTATTATTCTTTCTTCATGTTTCTTTTTTCAGTTGTTTCCAGTCATAGTGATGCTGGCTTCCTAAAACCTAATAGGGTAATCAGCCATATTTTTTCTGTGCTCTGGATTTGTTTCCTGTAGGATTAGGTTATCAGTTTCTTAAAAGTTTAAGAGTTCATGGCTCAGAAACGTTTTTGCCCAGAGTCTTTGAAGAACAAATTGTTTTATAACCTTTTCAATTGCTTGTATGCATATTGGGCTTTCTTTTTTTCTTTTTCTTTTTCAGTCAGTTTCTATAATACATTCCTATAATAACTACACATTACATCGATTTTCTTTTTCACATTTTTTAGCATACAGTAGTATATAATATTCTCTTGATTATTAGCATGCCCTCTTCATTCCCCCATTTTGTCTTTTATGGTTTTTTACCCATGATTGGTTTTGCTAAAGTTTTGTCTGCTTCAGTATTGATTTGTTGTTGTGTTGTGTTTTGTTTTTGTGAGACTCCCCACGAACACACACATTTATACATATACAAATATGCTTGCATGGTTAATTGTCCATATTTTTGTATTTTCTATTTCTGTTTTTAATTGAATTCCTTTCACCTACATTTCTTGGGGTATGGCTGTTCTTGGGATGTTCTTATTTTTCTAATTTCTGAAGTGGAATATTTGTTACTTGTTTTATTCTTCCAAATCTTGTTCTTCCTTATCTAGTATATAGTGTTTTGATCATTTTTATTTTCAAGTTGACTTATTTGGAGTTTTTCTTTCCTCCTTTATTCAGTGATTATTTAGAAAAGTGTATGTAATTTTCATAGGTGTTATTTTCATAGGTTAATTATTAAGTTTTTGGAGAATTAGAATCCTAAGTTAATTCTTTCAAGAAGTTTGACCATTGTAGGGAGAAATGAACATGAATTGACACCCATATATGAGAAGAGAAGCCTGAATTTACATGTTAAATTCAATTCAGCAAATATTTATTAACTGTCTACTGTGTGCCAAGAGCTGTGCTAAGTAGTAGGAACACGGTAGTGTGAAAGGGTAGAAATAGTTTCTACTGTCATGAAAATCTTATTCTAGTAGAAAACATAAGTATACAATTACAGGAAATACAATGGAATTAGTTGAAAAACTAAGAAGACAATTGAGTATAAGCCAGCTACAAGATCCCATCAAAACCAAAATTAACATAATAGGACAATTTAAAAGGACATATAGGTCCGTGGGACAGACCAGAGAACCCAGAAATAAACCTTACGCATATATGGTCAAGTAACTTACAACAAAGGAGCCAAGAATATGCAATGGGGAAAGAACAGCCTGTTCAATAAATCGTGTTGGGAAGGGGCGCCTGGGGGGCTCGGTTGGTTAAGTGTCTGCCTTCAGTTCAGGTTATGATCCCAAGGTCCTGGGATCGAGCCCCGTATTGGGCTCCCTGCTCGGCGGGAAGCCTGCTTCTCCCTTTCCCTCTGCTGCTCCCCCTGCTTGTGCTCTCTCTCTCTCTCTCAAAGAAATAAAAATCTTTAAAAAGAATGTTTACAAAAATGGGATTGGGAAAACTGAACAGCAACGTGCAAAAGAATGAAACTGGACCACTGTCTTATACCACACACCAAAACTAACTCAAAATGGATTAAAGACTTGAACATAACACCTGAAACCATAAAACTCTTAGAAGAAGATATAGGTGGTAAGCTGCTTAACATAGACCTTGGGGATGATTTTTTAAATCTGACACCCAAAGGCAATTAAAGCAAAAACAAACAAGTATGACTACATCAAACTTGAAAAGCTTCTGCACAGCGAAGGAAACCAACAAAAACAACCAAATGAATGGGAGACAATATTTGCAAATCATATAGGTGATAATGGGCTAATATCCAAAATATGTAATGAACTTCTACAACGTAACAGTAAAAAGACAAAGAATTCAATTTAAAAATGGGAAGAAGATATGTTTTTCCAATGAAGACATGCAAATGGCCAACAGGTACATGAAAAGATGTTTCACATTATTAATCATCAGGGAAATGCAAATCAAAACCATATTGAGATACCACCTCACACCTGTTATAATGGTTATTACCAAGAAGACAAGAAATAACAAATGTCGGCAAGGATGTAGAGAAAAAGGAGCCCTTGTGTGGTTTTGGGGGGAATGCAAACCAGTGCAGCCACTCTGGAGAACAGAATGGAGGTTCCTCAAAAGTTAAAAATAGAATTACCCTACGATCCAGCAATTCCACTTCTAGGTGTTTATCTGCAGAAGATACGAACACTAACTCAAAAAGCAGTCGCATCCCCATATTCATGGCAACGTTATTTATAATAGCCAAGATATGGAAACAACATAAATGTCCATCAGTGGATGAACAGATAAAGAAGTGGGGGGGGGGGTGTACATACATACTACATACACATACAATGTAATTTTATGCAGCCATAAAAAAAGAATGAAATTTTGACATTTGCAACAATATGGATGGACCTTGAAAACATTATGCAAAGCAAAATAAGTCAGAGAAAGACAGATCCCATAAGCTCTCTCTCATATGGCCAATCTTAAAAAATACACACACAGGCTCATAGGGACAGAAAACAAATTGGTGTTTCAAGTGAAGTAGATGAATGGCGTCAAAAGGTAAAAAGAAATCTGGGGAGGTAACAGGTTGGTAATATGTGAAACAAGACATGTCTTGAGTTAATTGGTGAAGCTGAGTGATGATAAATTGGGTTCATTATACATTCTTAAACCAGAAAAACAACTACAGAAGTTCCTCCCTCATATCTGCAGGGGATGCATTCCAGAGTCCCCACTGGATGCCTGACACCACAAATAGTACCAACTTATATATGAAGCTTTTTCCCATATAGACGTACCTGTGATAAAGCTTAACTTATCAATTAGGCACCATAAGAGATTAAGAACAATAACTAGTGATAAAACAGAACAGTCTGTTCCATACTAACCTGGCAATTAAGGAAAGCTGTGGAACCACTTGTCTTTTTTAAGAGTCTACAGAATACACAGGTGACTTAAGCATGAAGTTAGACCTGGAAACACCCTCAGGTGACTTTCCGGGAGACCGTTTTCTCTAAAAAATACAGTCTTTTTCTGGAACTTTTAAAATCAAAATTATAGATTAGTTTCTCTTAACTCTAGTTTGTCTTCTTACCTCGTCAGTGTAATGCTTTAGTAATCAGAAAATCAAAAGCATTTTTAACTTGGCTGTCTTCCACCATCACTCACTGATTCTTTAATACATGATACATTTGTTTGCCTGCCTGAGAGATACTTAAACAAGTTTTAAGGAAGGAAGGAAGGGAGGGAGGGAGGGAGGAAGGAAGGAAGGATAGAAAAAGACCTCATTCACAAAAGAAACTAAGCAAATACATAATTTCCTATAGGTAAACCTAACAAGAAATGTACAAGATCTTCATGATGAAAGCTAATGTTGTTTCAAAGAATATAGAATCTATTTCCCTCAAATTTCAAAAAATTGTCTCAAAAATATAAAATATATTTAAGTTACGAAACCTAACACATTCCTGGATAGGGCAATTTAAAATAAGGATAATGTCAACTCTCCCCGTATTATTCTATAGAGCCAATATAATTTTAATCAAAGGCCCACCAGGGTTTCTTGATAAATTTTACCTACAAAGCAGTAAATGCTTCCATATAATGAATGACATGATAAAGGATAAGATGGTAACTACACTTAATCATGGTGTGCATGTCGTAATGTACGTAACTGTCCAATCAGTGTGTTGTACACCTGAAACTAATATAATATTGTCCTTCAACTCTACTTCAATTAAAAATTTTTTTGAAAGTTAAAAGGTAAACAACAAACCAGGAAAAAAATATTTGCAATAATTGTAATTCAGTAATTATGACTCAACAGAAAAATGGGCAGGGAGTTCAAGAATACATACGAAAGGTGTTTGTTCTGTCTCACTGGCAACTAGGAAAATGAAAATCACAACAAAAATATTTGTTCACCTTTTACGCTGGCAAAGTTGTTTTGTTCTTTTAATTGATAATAGACAATGTGCCAGAGGTGGGACAGAAAGTACTCATATACAGAGTGGGAACGTAGAAATTGATAAAGCCATTTGTGGGCCAGTTTAGTTGTATATATGAAAATCGTAAGTTTAAACGTTCTTCCTTCAACCTAGTAATTCCACTTCTAGAGAAACACTCACCGGTGTGTCCAAGGAGGCATGTGTTGTTACTGGTAATAGCCAGAAATTGGAAATAAGCCAAACATCTATTAATAGGAAAGTAGTTAAATAAATTATGACATCTTCATTATACGGCCTCCTGTGCACTAATTTAAAAATTAAGTAGGGCTTTATGTGGTAACTTTCTCCTGAGAGCAGTGGGCGCCGTTGTAGGGCTTTAAGTGGAGACATGACATGGGCAGACTTGAGTGTAAATATTCTCTCTAGGTGGGTTATGGGGAATGGATCCGGAAGCCGGAAGATAGAGGCTGTTAATCTGGTCACACATTAATGGCGGCCCCATGATGTGGCAAGCTGAAACTGCTCTCACACAGCCAAAAATATTCTCACATCACAGTACATTTTTGGCTTCCATTTTAATGTACGTTTGTGGGGCAGCTCCTTTGTACAAAGTACTTTCCTAGGCAAGGAGTACACAGAATACACAAGGAGTACATAAAACAGGTTTCCCGACTATAAAATCTATTTACTAATAGGTTAAAAGTATAAATCTATGGGTTTTATTAAGTTTGCTTTCCGAATGAGGCCACACATCCCCTGTTTGGAAACAGTGGAGCTCACCTCAGTGAGCGTTCTAGTCTTTTGGTTTTGTCAGTAAGCTCCCAGACAAATTCAGTGCTCAGCTGCAGTGACCTTAGAGCTTATTTAGGGTATAATTAGCTTCCACTTTTACCTCCAAAGATTTAATCTGTTATTTTCATTTCCAAAGGCTGCGTGGTTATGTATCTTTTATTGTACACTGATTATCCATTTAAAATAACCAGGCCTGTTTAAATTACTAAGAAATGAGCATTAAAGCCACCCTTTCAGCTGCAGAGTCCTTTTGATCCCTTGGTGACTTGAAAGCCATCATTTGACTTTTATCTCCTAAGGTTGTGAATATTCTATCTTGGTTCAGCAAAGCCCTTTTAATAAGAAAGGGACGACTTTCACTCCAGAGCAGGCCACACTGTGGTTAATTAAGCATCAGTAAAATAATTTTAAAATTGTAACTTGACTTTAAAATTGAAGAAGTAGCAGAGCACCTGGGTGGCTCAGTCGGTTAGGCATCCGACACTGGATTTCAGTTCAGGTCATAATCGCAGGGTCGTGAGATCAAGCCCTGTGTTGGACTCCACACTGGTTGTGGGGCCTGCTTAAGATTTTCTCCCTCTCCCTTTCCTTCTGTCCACTCTTTCACTCTCTCAAAAAAAAAAAAAAAATGGAAGAGGTAGCATAACACGGTAGTTACAAGCTCAGACTCTGGAGCCAGACCTCCAGGTTTGAACACAGGCTGTATCTGTCACTTAACAGCAAGGGACTTGGTACCTCTGGGCCTCAGATGCCGCATGAGGAAGTCCCTGCAGCATGAGGCTGTTTCCAGCATTGAACTTAGCTAACATTTGTAAAGTGCTTGCTATAGGTATTTATTAAGAAAAAACAAAAACGAAATGAAGATTCTTTCCTAGCAGACATCTTCAGATGAAGTAGACATTTATTTTATTTAAGACTGTGTGATAAAAGAAGATAAAAGTCTGAAAGCTTTGGTTTTGGTTTCTCATGTGACTGTACATATGAAAGAAAATAACCTTTCTCTATACCTTAACCAGTGGAAAACCATAGATTGATTACGAGCGTTCATGCTAATTTAGTGTGGCTGTTGCAGGGCCAGACCAAAACATAAAGAAGTGAAAGGCTGTTCTCTAAGTGTTGTGTAAGGAAGGCAGGTGCATGTGCTGAACACATACCTCGTTTCCCCAGAAACGTTTGATCTACTTGGGGGTGTTTTGTAAACTACAGTCTACATAAAGAAGTCAAATATACTGCTTTGAATTCACGTGTACGGGTAGCCGCCCATAAAGGAAGGAAGGGTGACATGTATCTGCTAGAATGTGACATCTTAGGAAGCACAGGACAGCTGAGGCGAAGGATCTCCCTGCCCCCGTGGTCTGAAGTTGTCTCCACAGGATGAGGCTCGCTTTAGAAAAGCAATCCTCACTGTCCCCTGCCTATTAGAGAAGAATTATGATTTTAAAATCCACAACTCTGCTGTTCATTTGAATTATTTACATAAGCAAGGCTTCTCCTTCTTAAATTAAAATCATACTGAAATATGCTATTTTAGACTTTTGGGTATTCTCAGTTAATTTAAGCAGGCTTGAACAGAATGCAAATCTATAAAACACTGCATTGTTTTTAAAGCTAGGCCTATTCCCTTTTACTTTAGAAGGGTCCCCCACCCCGCCCTCCACTTTAATACACTGGCTTATTTCCATTTTTATGATACTTAGTTTTTATATATCATGGTAATTATTGTTTTGATAAATTGAACATCACCCCCCTGCCACCCGCACACACACTTCATTTTGTAGAGGGCATATCTGTTATCAAATACAAGGAAGACCTAGTTCTAGTTTGTAGTGATTATGAATTTTTCATAGATTTGATTTAACTGCCTAATTCTGTTTGGAAACTTCATGTGATTTTTTTTTCCTACCCTCTTTTCATTAAGTACCAAAAAGGATACATGAGAAAAAGTAGGTGTTTTGAACAAAACCAGAACACTTGATTTACAAAACCAAAGGCTTGATTTAAAGAGTGTGATATGATCTTTAACCTGGGTAGGTATTATTTAAGGTTTTCATCTGATCTTTTTTTTTTTAGTAGCAGGAAGATACATTATCTCAAAAATGACTACTGAATCTATTCAAACATTTGTGCTATAAGGAAATTGAAGAATCATCACTTACTGATCCTATTTGATGAATTCCCAAAAAGATAATGAAAGCAAACACATAAGTAATAGTTTATTTTTGATAAAAGTGTTCTCAAAGCCTAACAACCTACCCAGAAATGTTGAATAAATCAGTAGCAGAAGTGAAATTTGTATTCTGTTGTATTTTCACTGATGTTTTCATGTGCTTTTTAATTCAAAGATAGATTCAAGCTTTCCCCATTTTGTAGATGGCAAAGATGAATCACTTGTCCAAACGAAAGTCAGAATCTCACTTGGACTCAACCTGTTTTATCATCCCTCGATGCTTTGGTCAGTCAGCTAAACAAGGAAACATGACTTAAAAAAGAAAGTAGCAGCTGGTGTCGCAAGCATTGGGCAGTGATGATGAGAAATGGAGATGCAAGGGGCAATCATATAGGGTCCAAGGCAAGGGCGGTATACTGGGGAGAGGATAAGGTGGGAGAGAAAAGGAAACAATCATGAAATTACATTTCTTACCATCACTCTAAGCTGTATGGCAGGGGCTGTATATTTAAGGATCTTTATAAGACAAAATTATTTCACAAAGCCAGTGACATTGTTTCTCTGTAAAGGCTTCACCCTTTATGTGGTAATCGCACTGATACATATGTGGCCAAAACATGGGCGTGCTGTTAAAACGATATGTGCCCTATGTAATTCCGAACTCGGATAACGAAGGGGAGGCCCTGTTTTTTAGCTTTTTTTTTTTTTAAGAAACTTGTTCTTTAATGTTAATTTTTTTTTTAAAGATTTTATTTATTTATTTGAGAGAGAGAGAATGAGAGAGAGAGAGCACATGAGAGGGGGGAGGGTCAGAGGGAGAAGCAGACTCCCCGCCGAGCAGGGAGCCCGATGCGGGACTCGATCCAGGGACTCCAGGATCATGACCTGAGCCGAAGGCAGTCACTTAACCGACTGAGCCACCCAGGCGCCCTAATGTTAATTTTCACTTGTACATAAGGCTTTTCAATTGGAGGAAAGGAGGGATCACGTTGTGAAAGATGATCTTGTTAAAGTCATTCTGAAAGGAATTAATATGATTGAAAATGGTGCTGAGGGAAGTTTCCAGACAATACCTTAGTCGCGTGGACAGTGCCTCTGGGCCTGGGCAGCTGTGTCCCCGACATCCTGTGTTCCCTGCCCCCCCGTGGCCTGAAGATCCAGGAGGACTCTGCGCACGTGTGCGCACACACACACACACACACATACACACACACACTCACACACGAGAGCCCAAAGCCCGGTTTCCAGCCTGCGTGCACGCCGTGGTCGCCATGGTCGCCATGTTCTTGGTAGGGCACTGTGGTTGCTCACCAGCAGAGGACACAGCGTAGGGAAGGATTCCAGCCTGCCACATTCCTCTTACTATTATTAGTATTATTATTATTTTTTTAACCAAACATGTTGACTCTAAAATTGGGATAGGATTACTGCCACAGTTCGTGTTCCAAGTTTAGAAACTCTCATTTGCCAGGATCCCTGTTCTCTTTTAACCTGGGGCAACAGCCAGTGATAGACTCATTAGGAGGGAAGTAGTTCGTCTGCCATGAGCCTGGCACTGCTGGTCTCCCCTTACCTCTTTTCAGGGGGAGGGAGACGGGAATGCCTTTGCAAAGAAGGTCTGGGATTCTCCAAGAGGGAAGAGAGTTCAGGGAGCCTGCATTGGTTGGTGGGGAGGCGATGGGGAGGCTGAGGGGAGGGAGGAGAATGAGGGACAATGAGAGCAGAATAGAAACATTACCTGAAATAGGCTTATAAAACTAATGGCCCTGAATCAACAATCCATTATCATGGGTTTACTTCTTAATAATGAGATGCTTCTTCATTTATCAGCCTGGGCCTCATGTAACCTCAGGATTCATGCTCAACAGAGTCAGGTGCTGAAGGTGAAGTTGCTCAGTTAGGGGTGAGCAAGTAGGTCCTCAGGGGGCATTTCCCCTGTGTTTTCTAGGAAATGCAGGGGTGCAAGGGGGTGAATAATTAGCATTAAATCCTTTTATTTTTATTTTTTTTTGTGCCTACTAGCTTTCTGGCAAGCTGCAGAATTTGAAAGTCATCATTTATTTATAATATATCTTTGTATTTTTTAAAATTAGGAATAAAATTTTTATGATGGAGTATTTTAAGCTATTAACTTTCACCTTCATACAACACTTTTATTTGCTGTATAATTATGTTTATGTATACTCCAAGTAATAGATTACTATCACTTTGAATTTTAGAACATTCAAAAAAAAAATCCTTCAACCTCACCATTATAAACCCTGACTTCAGCTAAGAACATCAGTGGGCTCTAGTTTCCTGATCTATAGAGTGAGGATATTCGGTGAAGAAATAAGGGAAAGCACCTCAGCACTGGAATGGAAGTAGTGGTAGGGATGATATCTGTGCTTATAATCGTGGTGGTGAGCAGAAGGAGTAGAATGAGATTGTCCTCATCTGATTGTTTCAACTTTATCATGAATCCTTCCTACCTCCCTCCCTACCCCGCCACCATCCTTATTCAAAACAGTAAATCTGAGACCTTCAAGTTTTATATCACCTGCCAGTCCTCGTGATCCCAAAGAATATATCAACAGTAATACACCAGTGGGCTTGGTAAAATCCACTATTATCGCTCCAGGCGTTTTTAGAACCCCTCAGCTGATCTGAAATAACTGTTAAGGAAACTGGATTAACATTTTTGAATTTAAAAACTTCTAGCCAAGTTACTTTTTTGCCTAGGTGTGAATGATCCATGGGGCTACCGATTTGCCTTATTAATTTGTACTTGTCTTGTACATCCCCTAAAAAAAGGGGGAACAAGTACATCTTCTGAAGAACCTTTTGTGGGTTTTTTTGTCTTCTGCTTATGACCTGCTATGTGAGAAACTCCCCCATCTGACTTTCCTTTTCCCCACATCTCCCATCTCTGACTGGTGAAAGTCCAGTGCATCTTCATCTTTTTTTTTTTTTTAAGAGTTTATTTTTTAAGTAATCTCTACACCCAGTGTGGAGCTTGAACTCACAGGCCCGAGATCCAGGGTCGCATATTCTACGGACGGAGCCAGCCAGGCGCCCAGTGCATCTTCATCTTGCTGAGATCAATCCTTAAAGACAATTTTCTTGGTGTGCATTTTGACATTAGCAGTTCTATATTTGATATGTTGTAACCAAAGCAGGGAACTCTCGGTGACTGTTTTGAGAAAATATTTTAATTATGTTCCATCTTTCTCTATGGAGGGAATGATGGCAAAAATTACTTTTCCATTTCCCATCTTTTTCTGCTTTACTGTGTTGTGTGTACTTATTATAGTACCTCTTTTTTTTTTTAAGAGTTTTTTTGTGTGTGCGCTTTGTTCTGGACACAAAATATGTAGCAAAGAGAGGGTGTAGCCTGGTGTACTTGAGAAAACACTGGGTCTGGAAGGTGGCTCATAGGAGCTGTAGCTCACAAAGTAGCCTTGAGCACGTTACTTAATTTCTCTGTGTTTCTTCATTTATGAGTTGGAAACAACAAAAGTATACCTGAAGATGAAAAATAAGGGACTGTTGTCGACATCCCTCCCCAGAGTGGTACCCTTGTTATAGTGAGCAAATCTACATAGACACATCAGTTGGGGGGGGCTGTGCATGTCGGGACAGGGAGATGCTGGGAAATCTCCTGTACCCTCCTCTCAGTTTTGCTCTAAAAAAAATGAAGTCTTTAATAAAAACAAATGAGGAACTATGTGAAATGAGATTATTACAGCTGTTATTTGTTATGAAGGCAGTAACTAAGAAATGCATTTCTTCCATTGCCCTTCAAATACATTACAGAATTAAATCCCTTGAGAATAACCTCACAGATGATCTGATTGCAGTTTAGCAGTGTTAAAAAAAAGTATCAGCACATGACCATATAACTGCAAAAATATAACTATATACTCCTTAAGAGAGCTGGCTCTTTCATTCATTCATTCAACAAATATTTAATGAGAACCTGCTATGAACCAGGCATGGATATGGCCACAAATAAAAGAAACAAAATCTCCAGTCTCATAACATTTAGAATCTTATGTGCTTTCACCAAGGTCATTTATTTCCCTTAAATTTTTTTAACTGATCAACTGCTCAAGGCAAGGAGGATATTTTGCCCTGCTGTAATGCCATATGTATGTACTGTTCTTAAACTTCACACTGTTCTGTGTGCTGTTTTGTAGCAGAGAATTGTTTATTATTATGATTCTGATATGTTAATGAAGAGGTACTCATTTGCAAATAACTGTTTAATCTGTAATTAAAATCTGGCAGCTCTCTTAAAAATAAAGACAGTTAAAATGCATAGTCACTGGCCTGCTATATTGAATATGCAATTGCAAAACATTAAGAAAAGCATATCCTATTTATCACTTTTAATGAATCTTTCACCCCGGTCCCACTGTAAGCCCTTGATGGTATTCCTGTCATCCCGTCCATATGCTTCGGAGAGCGTTATTAACTATTCTCAGGTCTGTGCATGCCTAAGTATAAAATCAAAATCTCTAGGTTTTTTTGGATCACATATAAGCAAGCCATAAAAAAAACCAAAAAACACCCAACACATTATCATTACCATATCCTCATTAAGATGATGGGCCTCTGACCATATCCTAATGTTTGCTTAGCAATCTGAAATTCATGTATGCAAAAGGAATTTTTCTTATCCTTTTGAAAGAAGAATGATAAATATTTATACAGCCTTAACTCTTTCAGGCAGGCATAGGATCATGTTTTAGAAATGACAAGAAGCTGCTTGGGATCTTTTTCAGCATAATTCATCTTTCCAATAGCTCCTGAGAAATGAATTGTAGATTTATCAATATTGGGCAGTTTTCTTCCCCTCTTCCCATTAAATATGCTTTGTCTTCCTTCTCTGAAATCCTTTTGAGTCCTGGCTTTGAAAAGGGTTATCTCTGCTTTTCAGGCAAGATTGCTCCCAAGGGACGCAGGAGGCCCATCAGGACTGCTGACCTATGGTGCTCGAGGCTGGGATCCTGGTGGTCCTGAAGCCTCTGCCTCGGTAGCAGGCTTAGCAGCAGTCTCGACTCTCAATAGTCATATATCCGAAGTGCTGCTTTCTAAAAGTTATTCCTGTTCTGAAGCAGTAATTGGGCAGAGCCGCAAGATACTTCTCTACTGGAAATTAAAATTGTCTCCCAGCTGCTTGAATCAACATCTCTAGTAGGAATGGTGAACCGAGGAACGTGTCTCAGCTCACAGAGCTATCTTCTTACAGTAAATGGAAGATGCAGGAAATTTTCTAATTTACTCCTGGCCGTAGCAGGAATGCTATCAGCTGTATTACCGAGAGTAATCATACTTCTCCGGCGTATACACTGACTCCCAGAAGCTGGGTTATTAATCTGAAAACTCAAGGCTCGAGCCAGGTAATAGTCTTAATTATTTCTTTCACGTAGGTGATCCGAATCCCCAAATTGTTAACTCCTATTCATTCTTCATTCACCCTTGCGCTTTGGCAAATATGAAGCCCAGACTGTGTATCAGCTCTGGAAGAGAAAGGAAGGAGCAGGGGTGCTGAAACAGTCTGTGCTCTCAGGCTAGGGCCAGCCGCTGGTCCCCGCCGTGGGTGCTCCTGCCCTCTCCGCTGCCTCGGCCACCACCACCGCCCCTGCCAAAAGCTGCTTCTGTCCATGGCCGTGGCGGGGGAGGGATTGCTCCACGTCACACCAGGACTCCTCGGGTCCTGCCTTCTCCGTGGAACTCCTAATTTAGAAACACAGGATATGTGAGCCAGAAAGGGCCGTACAGATCACTGATTTCAAATCCCCCTGCTTTGTTTTTAGATGGGGAAACTGAGGCCCCCAAGGGAAATGACTTGCTCAAACAGGTAGTTAGTGGCAGAGGTAAAACACAAGGCATCCTGACTCCCTGATTAGTACTCCTCAAGCTCTTTTCCTATTGGCTAGAGTCTGTTGTAAAAGGGAAGAAGATTGTACCAAGGTACCCAGAAACCTTTAGTGAGATGTATGGCCCTAGACTGGGGCTATGGTTGCAAGGAGAAATGTGGTCACTGGGGATTACAATACACAATGATTGTGCTTTAAAAGATAAGGCAGTATAGAATTCATAATAATGCATTACATTTGCGTGCCCTTTTCGGCAACACTTTAAGATGGAAATAGACAAGAAGTGGAAAATAAAATACAACGTGATCTGTGAAACGAGAAATGTAGTGGGAGAGAGGATGTTTAAAAATCCACTCTACCTGTAGGACAGACGATGGAAACCAGCTCGTGAATGCTGAGTAGTTCGCCACACAGAGAAAGGCCTTTTAGGATTTAAGTGGTATCCCGAGGTTTATTTTAACTGTAGGCTGCCACGTGCAGAATGTGTGTAGCATTAAAATGTCTTATCCCAGGTCAGCAGTCTGCACTGCTGTTAACGGCTTGACTATTCAAGGTCTCTCAGTTCCTGCAACACAGGAACTCTGCATCAGTTTGAAAGATCCGAACAGACCAAATAGGTTCAGTGGGCTTTTCTCAGCTACTCGTCGAGTTGGCTTGGTTTCTGCTGCGTAGTCTTGGTAGCGGTCGTCTACATATGTGATAAACAGCGTTTTGTAGAGCCTCGCACAGACCTGGCAATGCTCCGGTTTCAGGAGACTCTAATATTGTGTTTGGCAGGAGAGGCCATTAAAAAGGAAATCAAAGCAGCCCTCAGAACTAGATTCCTCTTTGAAAGGTGTTCCTGATCAAAAAATAAAGCTCAGAATTGGAAATTGTTTGGATTAAGTAACTGTGTCCTTTTCTCTCTCCTCCCCACTCAGACCTTCCCCCGCAGTAGCTTGATGGGAAAGAGTGCATAGGATTACTTGAAGCTTTGATCTTTCTTGGTGGAAGGATATTTTTTTGTTCTTGGTTTACGTAGACTCTTTTATTTGCGGTTTAAATTTTATATAAACACTACCCACCTGCTATACAAAAGCTACCATGTTCATCTGTAACCTCAATTTTTTCAGGTTGGGTTTTACACATATTTTCTCAGTTGTTTTATCATCGAGAGGAAGTAGGGGCAGGGAATAGTTTTGAACCATTTAAATTCCCCGACGCGTGCATGCAGGCGTGTGCGCACGCGCATGCTCACAGCTAACTACCGGTTGCAATAAAATTGGGTAGAATTTCAGTTTAGCGTCATTAACTGTGAGACAGCGAGGTAATATTAAAGGGGGAAAACAGACTAGGTGAAGAGAAACAAATAGATCAATTTTCTTTAAATAAAGACATTTTAGGGGGAACTAGTATCCATTTTTTTTAGGTTATCATTGCCATTCCTCAATATTATGTACCTATAAACTGCATAGCAGGACTTGTATGTGCTTGAAGAAGCTACATTTTCATGGCAGGGGAGGAAATCGGAATAAATCACTGAGATGCAGGTGCACAGTAATACACGTAGGCTCTTTCCCCTGCAGCCTGAATTCCTGGCCAATAAAGCAGAAGCGCTGGGGCTGAGCTCTCCCGGAGCTAAGCCAAGAAGAGGGGGGGGAGGGGGGCAGGAGAGAAGAATTGTTATTCAGTCTTCTTTAATGAGATGTATTGCCCACTGCTGAAAGATTGTGGCAGCGTCTTTTGTTATGCTAATTAGACACCATTAGAGCTTGGCTGTCTTTGATTTCTGCTTAATCCTTTCTGCTTGCCGCAGCCTCAGTCCTGGCTGGCAAATGGTTGAAAGATGGTGGGGTGTAGTGAATGTGTTATTTATTGCTCACATCTATGCTGAGTTCTTTGGTAACAGGGTTGGTAAGGAAAAGATGTCTCTTACCAAAGGTGCTATGTATGTGGGACATTCATTTTTGGCTTTTTTACAAATGAATTTGAGAATAGCTCAATCTCTGCCTTTTTAGTCCAAACACCATTGTTTGTGTGTGTGTTTGATTTGGCTGCTTTTGCAGCCACACAAAATGGGAAAGGACAGAGTGGACAGTTTAGACGGCCTCCCCTTGGTTGCCTGGATTTCCCTAAAAGCAACAACAAGCAAGTTGATCATGCCTTAGCTTTTAGGGAGACTGTGATCAACCAGAAAAAATGGAAGCAAAAATAATGCAAAGGTCAAAAAGAGGAATTTACCACTTCAGAACTCCCACCTTTATAATTTATAGATATGTGTGCGTTCTTTCCTAACATTGAATTGTTGCATTTATATGATTACCGAAATTATGAGTGTTTGTGGTGAGTTAAAAAAAAATTTTTTTTTTTTGAAAAATGACCAGGATGGGCCTTTCTGAAATAGTAAAACAGAGGATTTCACACAAGGTAATACTGGTCTAGAGCAGCCTTGTCCAAGAAAAATGTCCTGTGAACCACAGATACTACTTTAAATTTTCTGGTAGCAACACTAAAAAAGAAAAAAAAAAACATGAAGTTAATTTTAATAATATCTTTAACTCAGTATGTCAAAAATATTTCAGCATATAATCAATATAAAATTCATGAAAATAGTTTACATTCTTTTATTCATGTTAATTTTTGAGATCTTGTGTTGTACTGCTATGTATCTTATAGCACCTCTCACTTGGGATTTGCCACATTTAAGGGCTCAGCAGCCTTGGGCTAGTAGCCACTGTACTGGATGGTGCAGGCTTAGTGTAATTCTGTAATTCACTTGCCTAAAAACAATTGTCAGGATGAAATCCATTTTTTATGTTATGGGGAAATATTATGAGCTGTATGACTTTGGCCATGACAGTTAGTCTCTAACGAGCCGTAGTTTTCTCATCTGTAAAATGATGTATTTGTACTGAATGATCTGTTAATTCTTCCGGCCATGCCAGCTCTGAGATTCGTGATTCCAAGAATTCACATCTAGAGTCTGGGTATACTAGAACTTACCCATCCTTTCCTCTTATTTAGGACTTGAAAAAAAGCCTTCTTTCACCACAGAGAAAATTGGAAGGTGTCCTGTGTACCATACCCATACCTTTATTCCTCCAAATGTCTGGACCTTTCTTTGAATTCTTTTGAGGTTTATACTGTTTTAATGAAGTGTTTGGTAGTGTTTAGGCTCTCAGCAATCTTCACAAGGTACTTTTGGAATGAGGTTTTTGAGCAAAGATGTGAGGGAGATTGGCAAGTAATTACTGCGCATTAGTAGAATTACATAAACACCAAATCTCTAAAACCCAGTGGTCTTTCTTCTTTCTTTCTTTCTCTTTGTAATCTAGCTGATATACTGTGTCATCAGTGAGACACAAATCCTAAAGACATTTTCCAGGAAGGTTATCTGTTCAACCATCCTGAGCTGTAAGTGTGGTCACTCTCTGTGCCTTTAAGAGAAGCCCATCAAAGAAGAGTGGCCCAGACGTGCTAAGTCATGATTGGTAGAGACCAATGTGAAAAGATCGGAAAGGTGGAAGTGCGTGGAGATTATCATTCAATCTTAGAATCAAACTTTTAATAAAAAAGGGTTCCACACAGGTATCTTGTAGTGGTCCCCTTTAGTCATCCCATTAATAAGATCTCATGGATACATTATTTTTGGCAACATCTGGCTTTAGGAGTTGAGATAGTTTTAAATGTTGAGCACCTTCCTACACTGCCTGGGCATTGTCAAGCTTACCTGGTGTGGGAAAAATAGATCTAACATACTTCGTGCCAGTTCTATGATAAGAAAGGACAATTCGTTTTGGTTTGTTAAGAGAGTAGATCTCATGTTCTGTGCTCTTAACACAGTTAAAAAAAAAAATTCCACAAAAGCATTGTAGGTAACACCTTAGAATGTTCTAGAATACTGAAAATGTACAGGCAGGTGGTTAAAACTTGACTGTTTTTTGAACTGGCAGTTCAGTAAGCACCCAGATATACATTTCTAATGCTGAAAAGGGATCAGGTTAGCATTTGTGATGTAACTGTTTGCTGTTGAGAATTATTTTAACCAGATCAATAAAGTACAGTTACTGTACTATTACTTTTGGCTCTCAACCAGCAGATGAAAATAGCCCTGTTACTAAGAATGGGATTTTAGGGAGCCTGGGTGGCTCAGTTGGTTAGGCGACTGCCTTTGGCTCAGATCATGATCCTGGAGTCCTAGGATCAAGTCCCGCATCAGGCTCCCCGCCAGCTTTGCCCTCTGACCCTCCCCCCTCTCATGCTCTCGCTCACTTTCTCATTTTCTCTCTCCAATAAATAAATAAAATCTTTAAAAAAAAAAAAAAAGAATAAGGATTTTACCTCTAAGTGGGAAGAGACTCTCTTTTCTCTTGCTGGAGTGGGCACATGACTGGAAGAAAACCAGCCAGTGATTGAAGAAGACAGGACACAGGGCTGTTATTAGAAGAAATGTCATAGTCTGGTTTGATTCCAGAGATACCTTGCATCTGGTCTTTGTATATTGTATCACTGCTTTTGCAAAAAGCCAATTTTTTTTTTTTTCAGTTTCCTTCTTGTTTCTTCTGAAATGTGAGGAAGGAATAATAGGACCACTAAGGCACTCACGGCAATTAACAGATAGGCATAGGTCAACTACTTCAAGGTATGGATATTGTACCTCAAAGGAACGTTCTTTCCCTTTTGGATATATTTATTCCTGTTAATAAAGAATATTTGTTTTTTCACCCAGAAGATACTACTTTTAAAAAGTCTGATAAAATGTATTTTCAGTCATTGTCTAAGAATCAGATACGAATCAGCCCCTTTGAGAATAAACCGTCCAGCATCTCTCAAGAATCTTTAAGTAGACCAACAAACTGACGGCAAGCATTTTGAATACGATGGACTTTGAGTCTCATTACTTGTTTTCTGTGCCATCATCATTTTTGACACAATTCCCGTGTCATGGCCCTTTCATTACAGAATGGAATTGTCGAGTAAGGATGATATTAAATTTTAATGTTATTGCTATTATTACTGTTGACTGTTTTTAGCATTAGTATGCCTGGTTCTTTCATTCCCGCTTCTGCAGAAAACAGAAGTGTGCATAAACAGTCAGGAAAATTACCGTATACCCTGGAGACCCAGCATCGCATGCTCTGCCTGTTGTGAATGATGAATCCAAATGGAAAGGTTATCATTTTCATTAGCTAGGAAAGAACAAGACCATACTTTTCTCCAAGTGTAATTACAGTGGTTCACCAGCAACATTACACTGCAGTAATTAGTCTAAAGGTGTTTGTGAGGGCAGGCTTTTGCACAGACACTAGAAATATTATTTCAGAGTTTAAGGTCACAGACTTGTGTTTAACATGTTCCAGCCAGCTTAGGGAAAAAAAAAAACAAAAAACAAACTAATTTGACTGGAGCTAAAGAAAGACATTTGACATTTCCCAGAGTCATGCATTCAGAAACCAGTCAGGTAGAAAAATTGTATTTTATTATCTACAAAAACCAAGAAAACAAAGAAAAACAATAAAAAAAAAAAGATACCCTCAACAACTTAGCTGCAGAAATTGCATGTCAGAATATTTTGTGGGCTAAACCAAGATAATATTCAAGTTTATTAGGAATGTGATATAAATAATTATGAGAGCTTTTGATATATGTGTTTTAATCTCCTTTTTTTCCCTAAGGCAATTGGACAGAAAAATTAATTTCTAGAAACTCTTCAGGGGAAGCAAAATAATTTCTTCACCTTCCTATAACTGTTGCAAGAAATAAATATTTCTCTTATACCGGTACTCAAATATATATCTGTCCTTTGTGAATGTTTTTGGACACTGAGCCATTATACTGAGATACCGAGATCTTTCTAACCTAACCCTCCAATAGAGATTGCATTGGAATTTTTTTTCCAAAGCCTTAAATCAGGCTCCCTGTGTAAGAAAACAGAAGTGAAAAGTGGCAAGGTGGGGGGTGGTGTGGACTAATAAAGAAAAAATAAAACTATGAGAAGTTTATATTTAAAGTCATATATAGGAGTTTAGAAGAAACCTACTTCTTCTAGTGCGAGGAGTCTTATGCAAGTAACATTTCTTCGCAAGATAAAGGTAAAGGCCACATACACACTCTGAGGTCTTTGGTTAACGTTGTGTTGTGTGCCTGCCTTAAAGCAGGTCTGTTCAGCGTCTCTCTTCCAGTCCTTACACAGCCAGCTAGGAACTTTCTGAGGACAAATGGAGAAAGAGAGTACACTCGAATTGAGCATTCATGCAGCAACCAAATTCTGCTGGAAACCACTGCTTTGCTAATGCAGGAGTGTCTGATGTGTGTTATCTGGCCATATGGTTAGAACTGATGTTTCTCACAACTTTGGGCACTTGGGAAATTTTAAGCATGGATGTGACACAACACAGCCAGCTGATTATGTAATGTACTGAAATTTCTACCCAAAACTTGAATTTAAAAACATTCCTTTTCGTTTGTCGCAGATGTTTCTCTACTCAAGGAAAAGTCATGCGCGGCAGAATCCGATCTGTGATGTTGTATGTTCTCCAGCTAGCACTCAGATAGGAGGCACCAGGGAGTGGGAATGGTTCCAACACTTCCTCCTCGTCCTTCTGCCCATGCCCCTGAGCAAATCACCACGTCTTCCTGGGCCTCAGTTTCCTCTCTGTGAAACCTGAGATTGCCAAACCCCCTTCAGCTGCTCACTTCCTCGTCGGTTTATGGGACTCCTGCCTTTATTTCCAGCCTTTACGGATAAATGAATAGATAGCTAACCATGAGACACTTTCTCCTATCTTTCCAACAAGGCCTGGAAAATTGTACCAGGTGCGTTCTTTTGTATCCAGCTCCGTGAGGTCACCAGTAATGCAGGATCCCGTGAGTCCTTTTTTCCTACACTTTGCCTCACTTTGGTGATGCGGTGTGTGAAATGGAAGAAGGATGGTTTTACAAGACTTTTTATAATTCATTTTTCATAAAACATCCTTTTTTTAAAGTTTCATTTATTTAAGCGAACTTTACTACACCCAGCGTGGGGCTCCAACACACGACCCCGAGATCAAGAGTTGCATGCTCTTCCAACTGAGCCAGCCAGGTGCCCTTCATAAAACATCTTTTTAAAGCTAGGTTAAAATGGAATAACTGAAGTTCTGCTTGCCTAGGAAAAACAGCTTTCTCCATGGACGTTTGATGAATAAATGATGAAGTAGGCCTACCTTGTGAGAGCAAGACTGCAGAAGTCCTGACCAATGTCCAAAAGGTCAGACTTCGTAAAAGGAAACTGAGTTTCCCCCAGAAATTCTTACTTCCCATCCCAAGTTCCTAAACCCAAAAATGTTGAAGAAACTAAATGAGCATTGTAGTTAAGCACCTATAAATTATATACCTGTAAAACAAATCAGAAAGAAAAGGGTTATCTTTCTTAGGATTATAAAACAAGGGCTTTGTGGGGAAGATTTTGACCGGCATCTTTAGGTTCAGCTCGACAGCTTTTTGAGAGACTTTTTAAACATTTCCTTGGTGGGTATTAGAGATCACATTACTTTTAAGTGCAGCAAGAAAGTAGCCGTAATTTGCAGAGGGCTCGAAGCATATATTGGCTTTAAGGAAAGTGAGCCTGGATTTAGAGTACATATTTCCTTCATCGGGAAGCTTGTGGGCATATCAGTCCCGAGCCTACCGATCTCCCATGAAGGATGACCTAGAACTTTGAAACTGAGAGGTCCTTAAAATATCATAACCCACTTCCTCTTCAGGCCGACTCTCCCATGTCCTGCTGCGTCCACTGACCTCTTCTTTTTGTGATGAGGAATGTGAAGGCCCAAAAAGTACTCACATCTCTTTTATCTTAAAAATAATCTACTCAGACCCTGTGTCCTCCCACCTCCTTCAAACATGTGGCGGCTAGTGTTTTTAAATAACCCTCCTTGAGTCTCCTCTCTCCCAGGTTCGGCGGGAACTCCTCACCCCTTCTTCTGACCATCCTGCCCCCGTCCAAGCAACCCCTTCCCTCCTGTCCTGGAATGTTCCAGCTCTCTTGAAGCCGCCTCTAGACCATTCTTTGGGTTCGCGATTCCACTAGCATCCTAATTTGTCACAAGTGCTACTAGTCACAATCTTTATGAAACACTTCATTGTCAACCTCTTATGTATTCTTAGCAGTTTGTCTGTTTCTTAAATTACACAAGCCATCTCTGTTGACTTCTTCTGCAGAAGGCTTGTCCAAAGCCAATGAGGTCACCTTGTGCTCCGGTCAGAGAAGAGTATCAGAACGTCAGATGGGACATAGCACGCTCTCCAGCATTCTCCGTCAGTAAGACAAACTGACCCCAACTAGTGGATTCTCTCTGCCTTTAGTACAATAGATGGCTGGGCGGTGGTTGTCCTCTCCTCGTAGGACAACATTCTGTCCCCTGGAGGTTTGCCTTTTTTCTCCAGATGCCCTGCTTTTTCCTTTCAGACCAGGACATCCTTGCTGGTTAGCAGAGGCATTCTTAGGCAAACCAGGGTGATTACCCTAAATTTTGTTCGTTATATGTGGGTCGTTAACCATGCTGGGTTATCCTGTGAGGTCCGGGAGAAAACAGTTGGAAAGTATAGGGGCGAGGTGGCTCATTTAGAAAAAGATGTGAGGCTTATACACAAACCCTTGGCCCCTGAGGTCCCTTACTGTCACCAAGGCAAAGTTGCTCCCCCCCCGAGTTCCACCTGAACCCCCCCTTCCTTAATGTCATCGGTATTTTTAAGGTTACTGGAAATAGTCGATTCTCTTAAAGGTTGTATTTGATAGTCACTTCATTGCAACTTTATTCTTTAAAAAAAAAATATTGAGAAGGGCATTTATTATTGGTTTTTGTTGGTTTTTTAAGGGGATTGGAACAGATTGTGGCAGCTTTTGATCGAAGTCCTAGCTTCCTTTTGCTCATTTTTGCTTCGTGTCTTTCGAAGGAACTTTAAGAGCCTCACCAGTGAGACAGAATGCGTGGCCGAGGGGACAGAAGAGGTGATGGGAGAGATGTTTGTCTCCATAAATCACTGCACATAGCCATTTTCCTGCATCCCTGTGGCAAATAATAGTTACATACTCCCTACAAATAGTTCTGGGGTGGTTGATCAAAAGCCCCACCCTCCGCCGTGCAACCGGAGCAAGGCCCTCGAACTCTGTGGCTGTTACTCCGGGCGAGCCAGGACAGCCCAGCGGTGCTGACTGCAGCTGCCCACTTCCGTTCGAACAAGACGGAAGAAGCAGCCTACCTCTTCAGTGGCTCTACAATCTCATATTGTTGCTAGATTTGTTTCCCGAAAACTTAATGTGAGATGAAGTGTAATTGCAGATTTCCTTAAGAACCATCGACAGATACTTATCCTAAGTTACAAGCAACTCACACTGTGTAATGTGTACAAACATTTTAAGTTTTCCTCCAGAAGAATATACTTGAATAAAAAACCAATATTCATCAGTCTTTTTAAATAAACAGAGCCGTTCCCGTTCAAAGGAGAAGTTGGGGAGACATTCTTTGGTTGCTACTCGATTTTTAAAAGGGATGAATGTTGCAGGAACAATTTTTAAAAGGGATGAATGTTGCAGGAACTTTCATTAGTTTTCAGGGAGTGAAGGAAGTCTTTGATAGGTATCATCCTCGTAGAGCCCTTACGACCTTTGGCTAAAGGGGCTACATTTTGAACAAGATAGTAAAAAAAGATAGTAAATTATGGTGTGTTTAGGTATTGACATCATATGATGGAGAGGGGAGTTTGGTGTTTTGTTTTTGTTAGGTGGTCTGTTTAGTGCAGCTGTGTTTACATTTCGTAAACGCTAACTGCCCGAACATGGTGACAAGTCCCTATATATGAGAATAGGGACTGCTTTTTTGAAATCTTCTTGTCAATGTGCTTTAATACAGAGAGTTGTATTTATCAAGTAGCGAAGGCAAAAATAATTCTAGGCACAATCATTCAGTACAGCTAGTTGCTACTCCAGACATTTTGACAACCTTGTTAAAAAGAAGTAATTGGCACTTTCAATGTTGCATTTCACAGTGGACGAAACTTGGAAATGGTAGAATTTTTCTGACTAGTCACATTTCTTTAACCAGTGTTTTTGGTTGATTTAACTTCTTGGTTATTAAAGATGTACGCTTAGACCATAATGTAGATCAATCTTGTAGAGAATTAACAGTCTCATATCTTTGCTGTCTTTCTTCCTAAAAAAAAAAAAAAAATGAACATGGGGTCATGTCTGCAACAAAGAAGAGACGGTTGCTTATGAGAGAGTAAATGTATATAATAAGTAAATAGCTGTAGGAATTAATCCGTAATTTCAGAGTTATATGCAATGTGTGAAATGTTTAGATGCAAGGACTTAATGACTAGTTTTTGAGGCATTTTCTTTAGTGTTACATCCCTCATAACTCAAATTAATGTTTATTACTACTCTTTCCTATTGCCAAAATATTTTCATGAATTTGGATTAGAAGCAGCCTGTTCTGGCTTGTTTCGCAACACTGCTTCAAGAAACCAAGTGATACTTAGAAGATTTTTGTATGTCTTAGAAGCCTTAATTATCTTACTTATGTTGAAGGAGGAAGATAAGTTTTGTTTCATAGTTATGTAAGAAAATAAGATTTCATGCTAGGCTCATTTTCTATTAGTGCATAGATAATAATGTCTTTCAGGAAATTTGAATTAGTGGTTCTTACATTAGCTGCTCAGTAACTGGCAATCGAGAGTCTCCTTTAAATCCAAGAGGACACTGCTTACTGATCCAAGACTCTTTGGGCTGGCATTTTTGTTTTGGGTTCTCAGGTGTTTGCCCTTACCTTTCCTTTTTTCTCCCCTTCTCTCCACAGATTGGCGAAAGACAACAAGTGTTAGTGACAGAAGAATCTTTTGATTCCAAGTTTTATGTTGCCCACAATCGATTCTACGAGCAGGTGAGAGGCACTTGCGCGTTCTTGCGCTTTCTCCAAAGTGAGAAAGGGCTGTGAAGTGAATCACTTCAAGCAAAAGGAACCGAAAGGAGGGGAGGGGTGTAGAGTCTTGTCACAGCAAGGCTGTCTTATAGCATCGATCCAGCTAGACGAGCAGGGGGCTTATCTTTGTGGCCTAGGCTACAGACCATCCCATACAAAGGAGTAAGTGCGTTTTAGTCCTCTTTAGTCTTTGCCGGGACCAGCCTTCAGCTTTGGGAGTGTTGAGCAGGTCGTTAGCGCTGTCAGATTCCCACAGCCCGGCAGAGGAGAGGGGAAAGTCCTGTCCCGGGAACAGGAAGGACGTGTGCGACATCAACGTGCAAGGGCGGGCATTTCCTCTCCGTGTCCCGGCGCTCACTCAGGCTCTCGGTTGGCCGGTTGTTTTTTTAGTTCTGTTTAGTTGTAGGCTTTTTTTTTTTTTTTTTAACTTCCACCTTGATAAGAATGCTGGGGGCGAAGGAAAAGAGAGTCGATTCCATGGATTCAACTCAAATCATGTGACCAACTGTGGAGACCAGCATGAGGATGAAAACCCCTTCACTCTGAGCGTCTTCCTCACAGGCCCAGCGAGCCGGTGCAAAGGGCCCCCCACTCACCAGCTGCCACACCACTGGCCAGCCCAGCTTCTCTTTCAACACTGGGGATTCCACTTCCCCAAGATGGGGAGCAGTTCAGAAGCGACCGAAGAAAACAGAGCGCCTCCTTCTGGGGCCATGGCCCTGGAAAAGGCTGAGGAGGAGATGGGCTCTCCCCTCCTGGATAGGAGGCTCTCCCATGGGCATAGGGATTTCGTGGGTCACTCTGGACTCTATTAACTTTTCTTTTTTAGATTTTATTTATTATGAGAGAGAGAGTGAGAGAGAGAGCACAAGCAGGGGGAGCAGCAGAGGGTGAGGGAGAAGCAGACTCCCCGCTGAGCAGGGAGCCCGATGCGGGACTCGATCCCAGGACCCTGGGATCATGACCCGAGCCGAAGGCAGACGCTTAACCGACTGAGCCACCCAGGCGCCCCTCTATTAACTTTTCTTAATACCAAATGTGTTTTCCTACTTTTTTGTTCCTTTCTCTTCAAATGAGAAGTGAATTTGTTTTTTTCCTCCTGTGGGTGAAATTAGAGCTTGGGAAGCGTCTTCAGGGCAGGGTGGGCAAGTCAGGGCAGGGGAGGGCAAGGGAAGCCGTAGCTGGAGAGACCTCCCGCACTGGTGCTCCCCAGGGAATAACCCCAAAATGGGCTCTGGGTCCTCAGGAAACGTGAGAGGGACTTCTCAAGGCCCAGACTACACATGCCCTATTCCATACCCAGCAGAAACGACAGCTGAGGAAGGGTTCCCAAAGCTCCACGCTGGAGCTGAGTTTCTTCTGCATTTTCCATCTCATTAGTTGGCTCCAGAGAGCCATTTTCCTATTCAGGCCAACCTGCTCAGCCCTGGGGAAGAACTCGATTGTATTTTGGTCACCTCTTCCCTCTCTTTTCTCTGCCATCTGGGTTTCTGCCTCAGCGGGGAACTTGTTTCCCCTTCATTTTAAAGGCAATGGCATGCCTCATTAGCTGTTTCTTCCAATTTAAAGCAGTCGGGCTTTTTCCAATTATTAAAACTGGAGGGGGAAAAATAACACTGAGCCCTTCATTGAGATCAAGGCAGCAGATCAAGGAGAGTTATTTTTCCCCAGAATAGTACCACATCTCCCAGGGACAGTTTACTCTAGAGATTTTCTTGTTTTATAAAAACCGATTTAAAAGGGCTTTCATATTCTGATACTAAAGCTCTTTTAGTTCATGTGCTTGCTGTGAGTAATTCACCACCCAGGTGACCTTTTTCCTATACTTTGATGAGGCCGTGGACTCAGTGGTCATAAAAAAAAAAAATCAAACCCAGAAAGACCAAGATCCAGCTTCGCCTCCCAGAGAAATCGGCCGTGGCACTCTGGCTCGCATCCGACTTGTTTGTCTCTACAACGAAACATATCAAAGATTTCAGAGGAATGATTTTTCTAAAATAAGGTGAGTTCCAGAAGTGAAGATTGTATCTAGATATCAAAGTTTTACTGGATTGGAATTAGTCTATTTGTTTTGGATCCTAACTTGAAAGAGACTGGCGAGCGGCTGAGGCACTGAAATAGAAACGTGAGGGAGACACACAGCATGCAAACCTCCTCTGGGTCCCCAAGGAGGGGAACATTTGCTCGAGGTAAACAAGTGCTTTTATCAGAAATCTCGAGTGGAGAGAGACCGTCCGACAGTTTCCTGTGAACTAGCCAAAGTAGCCTTCAGAGCCGCCGATCCTACGTGGAGGTAGATGTAACAAACGTATGCATTTCATAACAGAGCAAAAGAAGTGAACAGGAGCCATTAGTTAAAGGAGTCATTTAGCTCCAAACACCAATATCTGGGCCATTAAAAAGGTCGCTTTTAAATGTTCTTCCTCTTCACCCCCCAAATCACACGCCTGTGCTCACACACACACACACACACACGCTCATATACACACAAACATGCAGGCCTTTATTTGAAGTGTCTACTCAAACCATGATTCTGACGGCTGACTTGGCAGGTATTAAAAGTATAAAGCTTTCATCAGTGTTGTCTCAGTTTTCTCCATTGCATGGGACAGCCAAGAAGAGCAGAATATCAAAGACCTGTCCAGAAGTGACTGGCTGGTTGCTGGGGGCTCTCCCGGGTCTGCCTGCCACATGCCTTAGGACAGCAGGTGTCCCGCAGCGAAGGGGCATTGTCTCCAGCCCGGAAGCTCCTCCCACATGTGCCTTCCTTGCCAACAAGACCTCCAGATCCTTGAGCAGCTAGAAGATGGAGCCCACTCGGGATAACATCTCGGGGCAGAAGAAAAGATACTAGGGGGCAGCTGGGGAAACCTGAATAAAGGATGGACTTCGGTGAATAGTAATACATCAGTATTGGTTCATTCACTGTGACAAATGTGTCGTACTTGTGGTAGGATATTCGTAATAGGAAAACGGGGGATGAGTATCCAGGAATCCTCTGCTTTCTTTGTAGTCATTCTGTAAATCTAAAACTGTGTTCGAAAATTGAAAGTTTTTTTTTTAAACAAAATTAAGCCTTCTGAAATTTTCTTTAAAGGTTTTAGTGCCAAAGAACCCCACATTCATGGGGAAAATGATCGAAGTGGACATTTATGACTCAGGCAAACATTTTATGAAAGGGCAGCCGGTGTCAGATGCCAAAGTATACACGCCATCCATCAGCAAACCATTAGCAAAGGGAGAAGTCTCAGGTTTAACAGAGGTGAGTAAAAGACGCTTTTCTCTCTACCTTGCTGGTAAGACAGCAGCTGTGGAAGCATAGCGATTCCAGACCGTGTTTCTGTTATCATTTATGGTTCCCTTTTTATGTATGCATGAGGCTTTCATCCTTCCTGACAGACTGAAATCTGAGTTAGAAAGATGCGTTTTCGCCGAGGCCTTTAGCTTTGCTTCTCCTGCTGTAGAGGGAATGTTCCCGCTTCTAGGCTAGACGCGGAGGGCAGAGGGCATGTTCGGGTGGAAGGTGGAGCGCTGAAGATCCTCTGATCCAGTGTGTGTCTGTGGCAGCGGATCCCAAGGAGAAGGGAGTGAAGAGAGGAAGGTTTTCTCCCCTTACAGAGCTGTTGGTAATACAGTGAAAGCCTGCCCTTAAACAGGCGCTAAAGTGTGGCCGTGTGTGTGGTGAGGGTGCTTTTCTCGAGGGTGTTCGTTGAGTATCTGCTTTGGTCATGTGGAGTGAAAATTAAACAATTTTTTTTCCTTTCTATAAAAAAGTAACCTGACCCCTCTTTTATACCTTGGTGTACATCTGGCTGTTTGCCAATCTCTCTCTCTTACATTTCATTGAGCTACAGTTGTAAAAGCTGATGGGGTGTGAAATGAAAATGTGTATCACATTTCTAAGCATCATTTGATGTCCTTTCTCCAACACAATTGTTCAGCACTCCAAAAAAAGCATGCAGCAGTGACTTCACATATGGAAAAATGAGAAGCAATATTTATCTGGCCATCGAGTTCCACGATTGTTTGAATATATGTATTATCTTTCCCCTCAAAATAAATTGCCAGGGCATGTTAATTAAGCGTCAAGCGTAGTGACAAAGAGGGTCCTGTTATCTATATTCTCACTCACTGTGGTGATGGACTCTGGTGTCCAAACATGAGTGACGCCTCTCGGGAGCCTGACAGGTGCATGTGAAGAATCAGCACGCAGGGCCATCTGACTGATGATGGAGTGACGCAGGCTCGCCTTTGTCAGGGCCCTGCCAACTGTGTGTCATCCCGCTCAACCAGAACTGAACCCTGTACTTGATAAGCATAGCCATTAATGGTGGCTGTTGTTTAACAAACAAACAAAATCCTTGGGGTTTGGGATGGATGACCAAGAAGGAACAGTAGAATCCAAAATTTAAATTCTCTTGCTTAGAAATTTGGCTTCTGATGTGTTAGTGAATACTTGAGAGATTTTTAAAGGAAGTTGGCTTTTTGTTGTTGTTGTTATTGTTTGTTTTTCTACAGAGTATGTATTACAAGGTTGACTTTAAATTACCACCATGGAAAGGATTTCGCAGCAAATGGCAGCAGTGGGCAAATGATTGTTTCATAGATTTACTTCCTTCAATGTACGTCTATTGAAAAGGATTACATTTTGAAACATTATCCTAAACAAAGAAAAGTAATACCCTTTTGTTAGTTCCTTGACTATTCTGTTACTTGTTACAAGGGCAACGCCATTTAAATTCGTGGGGGATGGGCAGCCTTTTCCCATCCCCCTTCCTCCGTCCCTCCAGCCTAGAAGACGTGTTGTCATCTGTTCTACCAATGGCCCTTCTCCGCACGGGGCTGTCCCAGTTCCTAGGTGAGATGAGGAAAAGGTCACTTGTGTGTTGGCCCTCCTCGGTTTCTAGGAAGGGGCAAGGCCACACGCGTGAGGCCAAAGGGTTAGGACTGTTGATTTGGATATTTGCATCAAGGGAAAATCAGGCAAGTCTTCCATCACCATTTGTGACTTCCTGTACGTTAACAAGTGTAGCTTTACACTTCATTACTTGTCAGCTCTTAAAGATATGCCAAGCTTGGGGTCAAAAAGCCTTCTTCAGTGAATTTGCCCTGATGTTAGAAATGTTTTTGCTGATAATATAAACCAAAATAAATTAAGCAGGAAGAGAATAGCTTCTTCCATTTTTATAGAGCGGAGAAGTGGATGGTAGAGATTAGAATCATGTCAGACACTTTGAGCTCTTTGAGCACCGATGAAGGTGCTGGAACTCTTGAATGAAAAAACCAGCTTACCTCGTCCCTGGATGAAGCATTGCCCTGGGGTCCGAAAGACCTGAGTTTGCATCTGGACTTGCCGGTCTACCCTGGTCATGCAACTGCCAAGCTTAATTTGGCCTTAATTATGATGGGAATACTAATGTCTAGCTCATAGGGTCATTGAAAGGAGTCCGTTTGGTAGTGTATGTAAGCCACCCAGTACTATTCCTAGAACATAGTGAACAGCCACCAAGGAGTTGTTTCCCCTTTCCCTTAAATCTAGTTGTCTCTAGAAAGAGCAAACTCTGAAGAGGACCTGGTACTAATAATTGTTGTGTTCGTTGTTTTAGCCCTCACCATGCAGTACATGCTGTAGGGGGGTAAGCAAGGGGGGTGGATTTCTGTGTTACGATAATCTGTTCAGGGCCAGAGGACCCATCCCATAGGAATGTGCTTCCGCATTTTATAGGCTTTTCCTTAGTTTTTCTAGAATGGTGAGGAAAATCTATCCTGTACACTTTGTAAAGAAATCTGAAAAGGTCAGAGCATCTAAAGCAAAATATTGTCTTACAAAATTATTGTCCATAGTAAATGCATTTACCCTCATTGAGAATTTTATGATTCTTCTCTAGGTATTGAGCCCCATGCTACTTTAGAGTTATTTTGTCTCACTTTAAGTCCTATTTGCATCTTCTGATAAAACTGGTGAGAGGTGGAACAGACTGGGGGAAGAAGCACAGACTGGGTGGGCATCATGAGATCCAGATTATAGCATTCTGGCATTTGCTGCAACAGACTTTGTGACCTTTTGTATATCACTTAGGTTCTCTGGACCTCAGTTGTCTCTGCAGTTCTGTGATTGAAATATTCTATTTGACAAAAATGGATTGGCTGCCTACCCTGTGGCAGGGCTTTAAATTCTATAAATATTAATAGACATCAGGCCTTGTTATTTTCAGATAATAATAAATAAATGCCCACAACATGATGGAAAAGGAAAGCAATAATAAAGTCAAAAGGTTACTGTCCTCTAAGAAATTATATGTTAGTGGAAACAGCATATAGTAACATCTTTTGATGATTATTCCTGTCTTTCCTTTCAGTTTGGTTAGAGGAATAGAGAATTAGAAGGAGAGGGCGACAGGAAAGAACCAAAATTAGTCTGGATGTTTTTAGGGAAGATGGAAGAAAACTGCTACCTATAACCTAATAGGGAACTTTTTTGAGTAAGTATCATTTTAAGGATAATCAATTTCAGAAAAAGTTTATATAATAATTAAACAGTGGAAGGCATCATGGAGTTCAAAGGGAACTTTATATATATATATTTATATTTGTATTTACATAAATATAAATCAAAGAAAGGGGAGATCGTGAACTTTTATATGGAAAGTATCAGGGGTCTTTGTTCTAAGGAGGAACATACATTTTAATAGATGTTCTCGGATAATAATTCTCAAGTGTGGTCTCTAGACTTGCAGCATCAGCGAATCTTAGAACTTGTTAAAAAGGCAAATTCTCGGGCTTCAAACCAGACCTGAATCGGAAACTCTGAGAGCAAGGCCCTGTTTTCTTAATAAGCTGTCTGGGTAATACTGATGCATGCTCAAGTTTGAAAACCACTCTTCTAAGAAAATGATTCACAAGTGGGAAAGAGTGTTTGCTATCTATAAAAGCAGTTTTAATATTGTTATGTAATAATGCCAAATTTCCACACTTCCAACTTCAGAAGATAGCGTGGGACAGCATCCCCTTGAATGGTGGAGACCATCTCATCTATGTATTAATAAATCTTCAGAAGTGGGTTGTAAAAATGATTGTGGGGACATGCAAAAGTTGCATGCATGTGGGGAGGGGGTATTTAGTGGGAGGGGCCGGAGGCATAGGAACCGTGAGAAAAAACACAGTTTTAAGATGTTGAAGAGCAGTGATATTTTTGCCATGCTCCCTCATAGAGCCTAAATTTGTAGTAACATATCCTGTTCAATGTGATGATCATTTTATACAGTTGAAGTTTCCTTAGAAAATTGCTATGCCGTCCAGTCATGTCACTGGAAGAAAACCTGCAGGGAAACAGGGCCTACTATCACCTACACCAAATTCCTGACCATTTGATAATACGAAAAATTACCCGAGAGCCATCATCAAAGACTGGGATCGAGGAGTTGTTTTGTTTTAACCCAGTTGTGGAAAATTTGTCCGACAGCAAATTTCAAGCATAATACAAAAGCAGAGAGAATATCATAATCATCTCACATTCCCATCACCCACCTTGAATATGTGTAACTTCTTTCTTCCACACTGAAAACCCCAGCCCCCGATCACCCGGCGTAAGTGCTCATGTGCTTTATCCTGTAATACGCACGCGACTGTCCAGTAATGACCATACCAGCGCCATCACCAACAATGCGGTTACTGAGCACAGAGTTTAGTTGTGGTGGTGGTTTTACAGGTTTCTGTTGCTGGGTATTTCCCTTGAGGGACGTCCATGCAGATAGTGGTTGCCAAAATCACTCCTCTCTGCACGGCTCTACCAGCCGATGAATACTCTGCTAGGAGCATCTGTTCCACTTTGTTTTCAGTTTTTTTGGAATTTTAAAAATTTAATTTTGTTTCAAAATTATGTAAAATATTTAACAAAATCAAATCCACGGAAGTATGTTCTGAGAAGTTCACCTTCTGTCTTCTCCACCCTGTTTCTTCTCTTACCTATTTAAGGAATTTGTTTTAGTTTTGGGCTTATTCTTCCAATGGTTTGCTTTAACGATACAAACAAATACATGTACATGTTTTTGTCACTTCCTTCCTAGATAAATTGTAGACTCTTTTGCTATTTTTCATTTGACAGTGTATCTTGACAGTTACTGCATAGCAGTATATAAAAATTCAATGAATGCTTTTAATGATTTTTGTTAGGCTTTTAAACAAAATACATGAGAGTCTGTATTGTTCTAGTATCTAAGTTGAATAATATTACAGTGTACGAAACCCAACATCTTTTTGGTCAAAGAAAAGATAGGCGGGATTACCTCAGAGTATTTAGGTAGCCAGAGAAACAGTAGGCCAGTCAGAGGTTAGGAGTGGTCAACCACACAAGCACAACACGGTCTAGAAGCCAACGGTGGCCGTGAGCACCTGCATCCAGAAGAGAGGATGCTTTGGCCATGGGAGCTCAAAAACTCTGAAGACCGTCCCTATTTGGAAATGAACGCAGCTAGTTACCTTAGCCTGGTGCCATTATACATTGGATTCATTTACTTCCCTTTGTTGAGTCTGTGCTTTTGAGTCAACCTTGTGATTATAATTTGCCTTCCTATGCATATCTGCCGACAAGAAGAAAATAGATTTATTCAGCCCTTATAAGTATGCTGTTAATAAATTGGTATTCTGGTTTTATATACTGGTCTCCTTTGTTCTGTCCTTGTGGTCTTTTCTGTAAGTGGAGGACAGTTTCTGAGCTTTCAAGGTTGTGAGCCAAAAGCCCTGGGCCCTGTGAAATTCCCCAAGGTCACAAATGCTACCTCACGTGACCTCTCAAGAGGCAGCAAGGGATTTTTCCTCTCTTAATACCCACTCTGCCATTGGCTGAATATCCCATGCCTATTGCTGTGACTCAAAGCCAGCACTCATGGCATGCTCATAATAGGCCAAGTACTATGCCAAATATCTTACACGCATTCACTCCTAACCCTGTGAGGAAGGTACTGTTATTATTCCTCTTTCATAGATAAGGGGTCTGAGCATCAGCAACTCAATAAAGAACCGAAGTCACAAAATTAAGAGATGGGCGAGTCAAGCCAGGATTGATATGCAGCTCTTACCAACTTTCAAGCCTATGTTCTTGTTTTTGAATTGTGGTAGAACATACATGTACATAAATCTTACCATCTTAACCATTTTTAAGTGTCTAGTTCAGAAGCATTATGTACTGTACGTTCACCCTGATGAGCAACAAATCTCCATGACTTCTTTCATCTTGTAAAACTGAAACTCCATTCCCACTAAGTAGCTCTCCATCCACCCCTCCCCCTGCCCTTAGCAAGCACCGTTCTATTTTCTGTCTCAGTGAATTTGACTATGCTGGGTACCTTATATAGGAGGACTCATACAATATTTGTCTTTTTCTGACTGGCTTATTTCACCCAGCAGAGCGTCCTCAAGGTTCTTCCACATTGTACCATATGTCAGAGTTTGCTTCCTTTTGAAGGCTGAACAGTATTCCATTCTATGTGTCCGCCACATTTTGTCGATCCAGTTATCTGTCAGTGAATAGTGGGGTTGCGTCCACGTTTTGGCTACTGTGGATAATGCTGGGATGAATATGGTTGTACGAACACTTGTTTGAGACCTCGATTTCTCTTCTTTTAAGTATATACCCAGAAGTGGACCTACCATGGCCTATGGGAGTTCTATTTTTAATATTTTTAGGAATCACCAGACTGTTTTCCTCAGCAGCTGCACCATTTTACATTCCCACCAACAATGCAAGCTTCCCATTTCGCCACATCCTCACCAACACGTGGTGTTTTCTGGGGTTTTTTGGTAGTGGCCTGTCCTGATGGGTATGAGGTCAGGCTTGGGTTTTTCAGTCCAGGCTCATACCACCTTTCCCTTTGGAGTTGCAAGAGTCTTACTGACAACTTTCTTCTATATACCAGTGCGGTCTTAACGCTGGATGCAGAGAGAGAGAAAATGATGAGAAAATGGACGGTATTAACCATCTTCTTTGTGTTCTGTGGAAAGTGGTATTCGAGTTATCAGCCTGTGTTGGGAAGACAGGAGAATATGAACACTGCCCTGCTTGATCAAGGCAAACTCGTTTTACTCCTGATGTTCTTTTTTCTTTTGTGGCCCGTGTTCTAACAAATCACTTGAATCCTACCATTTCTAAGATCGATAAGAAGTCAGAGCCATTTTGTGCCTGAATCAGAAGAAAATTCTCTCTGATTCCAAACTTAAGTAGTGAGCTTTATTCTAATGATTTTCTCTTTCTGAGTTTATTCCTAGTAGGAAAGGATTGCTTTAAAGAAAGAAGAGGGAGGGGGGCTTTGTGAAAAGAGCTTGAGATCTGGAGTCTCCCGTGTTTGGGTTCAAATTGGAATTACACGCTACTCTGCTCCTGTACAACTTCTTGACTCAGTTTCTTCATTTGTAAAATGGACACATTTGATCCACAGAGCACTAAATTAGATAATGTGGACAAAGTGCCTGGTGTATCACAGGTATATTAATATTTGATAAAGGGATTCAGTAAGTATCGTTTTAAAAATCAGTGATTTCCTGGGTCTTGATTTTTTTTTTTACTTCAATTTTTTTTAAAGGTACTTTACTTCCATTGGCTTTCACTCTAGAGTACTGTACAGTCAGTTGAGAAACCTGATGCTGGATTCTGATTACGTGGGTCTGAATCTTTGTTTCACCACTTACAAGGAGTATGACCTTGGGTAAACTACTCTTCCTCTCTCCACCTCCACTCTCTCCTCTGTAAACGTGGATAACAATAGTACCTACTTCACGGGATTACATGGAAATGGCTTAACAGTCAATGAAGGTTGGCCATTCTTCATATTATCATTATTAATTTGTGATACATTCCAAGCAATGAAGCAGAGAAGGTAAAAATTGCCCAACCTTTTATCATCTCAAAAGTTGTCATCGGGGTGTCTGAGTGGCTCAGTCAGTTGAGCGTCTGACTCTTGGTTTGGGCTCAGGTCATGATCTCAGGGTCGCGAGATCAAGCCCTGCATAGGGCTCTGTGCTCAGCATGGAGTCGGCTTGAGACTCTCTCTGCCTTTCCCTCTGTCCCTCCATCCTGTGCACGCTCTCTCTCTCAAATAAATCTTAAAAAAAAAAAAGTTGTAATCCTCAGCTGTTGACTTCCTACAAAATGGCAGATGAAAACAGACAAACTTGGAAAAGCTCCTCCACATAATGAGAACAACACATTAGCAGAAAGAGACTCCATAGCAATTTAATAGCATTGCCTGTTCTTCCTGACAGACATTTCTCTCTCTTTCTGCGTCTTTCTAAAGGAGAATATTCTAGAATGGAGAGCTAGACCTACAATTCTGTTTCTCAGAAGTGATGGGAAGGCTGCCCCCAGGGTGGCTGGCTGCCGCCTCTTTCTCATCTGCTGAGACTTTGATCCCAATAATGGATTCACTTGAGCAGCTAGATAGCTGAGCACCAACACAGCTGACTGCACAGGGAAAGGAAGCAGAATTTTAAAGGGTGGCATGGTTTGCCTTCATTACCAGACAAAGAGCCAGCAGGATATTCGGGTGTACTGAGTTTTATGTACAAACCATACTATATTTTCGGAGCTCTGACCCTTACAAAAACACCGTTAAAGTGCTTTCCTCTTCATCTAACATTCATTTCCAAAACCACTGAAGTGAAAGGGTCTATTAGTTCAGGGCCAGATTTGAAAGCACATGAAAACTACATTCATGAGGTTAAGAAATGGCTTAATAATTAAGTTAAAACAGTTGAAAGTGGATCTAATTTCAAACAGATCAGCTAACCGTGTTAGAAGCAAATGAGGGTGTGTTCCTTCCTATTTTCCTTCTACCTCTAAGATACCGGCTCCAACCCCACGTGGTTTTTCTCGTTTCTTTTTAAACTTTATATAAGATTGACTTCTTCATTGCCTGTATGTTAAAACATAGTACATTTGATATTTAGTGGAAACACACCGTGGAAAACATAGTACATTTGATATTTAGTCCATTTCTTTCATACTGCACCCAATTAGTGTCCTTTGCCCACCCGTTGGGACGTAGTTGGATGTCACCATCTAGATACATAGATTTTATTCTGTACTGCTGAGCTATATATTTTATTGGGCATTACAGCTGAACTCATGTGATTATGTCAGTTCAGGATGCACTTAGTATGTTTGCAGTACCTTTTGGTACCTGCTTGGTTACCATCCAAAGTATCATCTGAGCGACCCGCCGCTCAACAATTAGCTTTCTTTTTTTTTAAAGATTTTATTTATTTATTTGACAGAGAGAGACACAGCGAGAGAGGGAACACAAGCAGGGGGAGCGGGAGAGGGAGAAGCAGGCTCCCCGCCGAGCAGGGAGCCCGACGTGGGGCTCGATCCTAGGACCCAGGACCATGACCTGAGCCGAAGGCAGACGCTGAACGACTGAGCCACTAGGCGCCCCAACAATTAGCTTTCATTCCTCTTTCATCACTACTTGTGCTGCCAGATGATAATTTCCTCCTCCTGAGGCTTGGCGCTGGGGCATGGTGAGGGGAACTGCATGCCTCGAGAAACTAATTGCGCCTTCATAGTAATAATAGCTCCCAGTCAGTGAGCCTCTCCTATGCGCGTGGCGTTGAGGCTTTTTACTTGTCTCACCTCGCTGTATTCTTGTAGCCTCGGCCAGGGCAGCTAGAGCACGGGATCTAGAAGACAAGAGCACTGCTGTGCTCGCTCACAAAGAGGCATCAGAGGGGGGACTGGGGCAGGCGTTGCCCCTCCCTCTGGACCCGTTGTCCACACTGCGGGAGGGAGTAGAAGGCACAGCGAGGTGGAGGTCAGAGGCAGGGGCAGACTCCCAGAGCAAGGAAGGAAAAAGACCAGGCCCCCTGCGACTGGATTGTTCACACATGCGTCATGCGCGGGGTGCCTGGCGTCTGGGGGTTTCAACATTTACCGACCATAATGTTACCTAGGCGCTGGCCCAGATATTGAAATAACAGATGTGATCTGGCCTTTAGGAGGTTTCATTCTGGGTGTTGTTCTGGTAATACTGCTCTTCATCGGGACCCTGGTAGGCCGGGATTGGGTGAGGGAGGGGGTCTTACATAGGTACATTAGCTGCCCCGTGCAGCATAATGGCTCTCGGGGTGAAAGTTTTATGGGCGATTTTTACCAAGTCTAAAATGAATTCATTAAGAACAAAAGGTATTCTTCATCATAAGAGCACCAAACAGAAAAAGCTTTCTTAGGAAAACCAAAGTGGTATCTCAGGAACACCCAAACATGAAAGGTCAGGTAGGCCCAATCTCCTATCCCACTGATGGGAGGAGAGAGACTCCAGGGGAGGATTTTCTCCTGTGATGATCTGAACTCATGTGTCCTGAACTACACTTTCATGCTCTCGCTTTGACTACATTACTCTTGCTTCGGACATCTTTCCCATTTTCCTCCGTCGGCAGTGATCCTTGCTAGCATGGCTGTGTGCCTCGTTTGCCTGGGACAGTCTTGCTTTACACTTGTTGTCCTGATGCCATTAATCATGGTGCCCCTCTATTCACTCCCCACCACGTCCTGGTTCGGAAGATGAATTACGCGGCCATCCCATCAATTTCTAAAGCGGACCCAGCACTTTGCTAAGCACTGCTTGGGATGCAGAAGTCTAGGATGTGGTCCTTGCCCTCAGGGAGAAGAAAGTGTAGTTGGGAAGAGAAGATATGTGCGTTTGAAACAAAACATGTAACATAGCAAGTGCTCAATAAGAAATTGGAAGCTAGGAACCTCTGAAGGTGGGAAGCATCAGGGGATGTGTGGGTCAGGGTTCTTTGTAGACAACAGAAAAGCGTTCATCTAATTTAAACAGGAAGGGAGGGATACAGTTTGCAGAATTGTTGGAAGGGCTGGCGAGTAGACTCTGCTAGAGCAACAGAAACAACACCCAGAACCACATAGAAGCTGCTGATAGGAAGTGTTTCCTCTGCCCCCACCCTGCACCTCAACACAGAGCTCCCAAGCCCCGTCCGCCTCCTCACGAAGCTCACTCCACAATCAGGGCCTCTCGGCATGGCCTCGGAGTGTGGAACCTGGGTCTCAAGCTTGCGCCCAGGGACAAAGGAGGATGGGAGATGGTCCTTGGAATCTGTAGTGGTAAGAATTCTGCGTGTGGAGACCCAGAGGTGTGACAAGGTTGTTGGAACAGTTTCCACTGCAGAGGGTGTCATGGATGTGGTGGGGTTAGAACTGGGCTTGGAGGGTGGAAAGGGCCGAGTCAGGCAAGTGAAGAAGGACATTGTTCTCAGTGTGGAAGGAGCACAAGTCAAGGGACAGAAAGCACAGGAACAGAGCTGGCCTCATGTGGGCATCCATACACAGACGCAGGCCGGTGGGAGGCAGTGGGAAGTGTCGGCTGTGAAGGGGGAGACCACTGGGTTCTGAAGGCAAATTGCACGAGACAGAAGTTAGGCTTTGCTGCATGATCGCATGAACTCTGAAAGCCCGGGCTTCACCTAACAAAGTTCTGTTTCCTGCACACACTGCAGCACATCTAGTACCTTGTGGTGGGCAGTTTGGAATCAGGATGGTCCGTTCCACACAGTCCCTCAGGGACCCAGGCTGACGGCAAGCAGAGAATTGCTGGAGAGCCAGGCTCTTCCCTCCCTCAGCCCTGGAGCAGCAGATGACGTTTCTGTTCACAGCCATTGACCAGAATATTCACGTGGCCCCACCTACTTCAAGAGTTTGGGAAATACATACTTATGAATAAGTAAGGAGAAGATGTGGGTAAATGATAGAAGCGTCTGCTGTGGCCCGTTGGAAAGTCTTTGAACATGAACATAACCATGACAGCCACCTGCGGGAAGAAAAACTCAGGAGCACCGGGCCACCCTGTCTGTCCTGCTCACCAGCAGCCCCCCAGGCCCAGCACAGCACCTGGCTTGTAGTTGGCGCTCGGGACATATTTGTTGAATGAACTTGGCTCTCAGTGACATGCAGGGCAGAATGGATAGTTTCTCAACCAGAGGCAGAGAAGTTAAGGATAAATCTATTACTTCGACTTGGGATATTAGTATATTCTTCCACAGGCTAAGAAAGAAAAATCATAGTCGAGCTACACAACCTGTTCTTGGAAGTCATTTGACGTCTTGATAAGCAGATTGCAAAAGCCCCATTTTGAATTGATAATAATCTTGCAAATTTAAATTCTTTTCATGGAACCTGTAAGGATGAGTACTTTAGACCTGGGATGCTTCTAACCGTAAATTTGCGTTTTCTTCCCTTTTCCTTTCTAATGATGAATCTGACAGCCTGTTTCTCCCGTCGTACTCACAGTATTGACTTTGAGACGTGTCTCAAATAATAGAACGATGGATATTTCTGTTTTCTAACGTAGTTTGCAGCGTTTTAAACTTAAAGGGTTTTGGAGAAACAAATTTTCTCCTGCCCTCTGTCTCCCCAGTGCAATTCTATAAAATTACTGGGAAACATAAATATTCAAGCCATATGTCAAGTCAACAGTTATCTGTTAGGAAGTCAACCTATAAAAATGGGATGCATTGCCCTTCAGATTTGCCACCACTTGAGAGAGAAAGCTAAAGGACCACAAAAGCAAAGAACCATTGCAGATGTACTTTATCAAGATTAGCATTTTCCTTCCAGAAGCTCCTGGCTCCCAGGGCTTCTCTCTCACAGACATCCATTCTGAAAGATAGAGTATCTCTTCAGCACATGAGCTTTGGAGTCATACTGTGTGGATTTGGACTTTTGGCTCTCTTCCTTATTAACTGTATGATCCTTGGCTGATCACTTACCCTCTCTAGGTATGTTTCCTCTCTTATAAATTGGGAGTAATAGAATCTATCTGACAGGGTGATTTTGACGAATGAGGTAATGCATGGGAAGCACTCAGAGCATTACCTGGCACGTAGGAAGTGATCGATGAATATGTGGTGTGAAATTGGGGGCATGGTGATAGTCAGTGAAGATTTATCTGGGCCCAGTTAATCAAGATGCTAATGATATTGTGTCCATGGGCCATGGGTGATGTTTTGCCCGAATCACATATATACCATGAGAAGAGGACTTGGTCATTGGTTTTTTCAGGTACATATATCACCAGCAAGAACATTTGTAAAGTCCAGTTGCCTAAAATAAATATTCATGATCGTGATTTAAGTTCCCCTTTTTCACTGACTTTGTGTGGCTATTTCTTTTCTCTGATCCCCTCAGATGAGGTCAGTTCCTCTGAACAGTCACAGAACATCTATGGTAGAGGATAGTGTTATTTGCTACAGATTTTTTTCTTTTAGATATTCTTGTAGGAGGTAATTTCCTCTTCCGTGTTGTACTATATTATCTGAAAATAAACACAATCTGCCTAATTGGTCTCCCTGTTTCTACCCTCTATATAAATCAGATCGTGTCTCCCTTATGTTTAAAACCATCAAGGATTCCATATGACCCAGCATATGTACCCAAAAACTGAAAGCAGACACTTAAGCCAACACTTGTACACTAGTATTCATAGCAGCATATTCACAACAATCAAAAAGGGGAAAGAACCCAAGTGTCAACCGGCAAATGAATGGATACACAAAATGTGATATATACATCCAATGGAATTTGACTCATCCATAAGAAGAAATGCATTTTTGACACAAACTGCCATATGAATGAACCTTGAAAACATTATGCTAAGTGAAATAAGCCAGGCACAAAAGGAGAAATATCATATGATTCCACTTATATGAAAGATCTAGAATAGGCAAATTTTATAGAAGCAGAAAGTAGAGGTTATCTGGGGCTAGAGGTAGAGATGGGGAGTTATTTCTTATTGGTTACAGAGTCTCTGGAGTGGTGAAAAAGTTTTAGAAATAGTGGTGATGGTTGTACAACATGACGAATATAATTAGTGCCAGTGAATTGTGCGCTTGAGAATGATTAAAATAGTGAATTTTATGTTATATATATCTTACCATAATAAAAAACCATTTTAAATGTTCAGTTTCCTCATGCTCACAGTGGAAACAAAAGTCCCAGCCTATAAGGCCTAGTGTCTTGGCCCTGCCATTGCCCCTCTGATGTCATCATTGACCTTTCTAGCCCTTGAATGTGCCGGACCAGCCACACTGGTCTCCGTGCTGCTCCTTGAATGTGAACACACCAGCCATTCTCCCTCAGGAGGGCCTTTCCACCTGCCAGTCCCTCTGCTTGGAACCTGCTTCTCTTAGATGCCTATGTGACACATCTGTCATCTCCTTCATTCAAGTATCTGCTGAAATTCTGCCTCATCAGCGAGTCCTTCCTGAGTAGCTCTCTCTAAAACAGCCACCCCCACCACAACCTGGAACCCCCCATCCTTCCTCCATTTTCCTCCATGGAAAATCTCCCTGTCAGACACACCACATATTTATGTGTTTCTTCGTCTCTAGTTACTAAAATGGAAACTCCATCCATAAGTGCTGGGATATTTTGCTTCATTCCTTTCTTTGTCTTTAATGTCTAGAACAGGGCCTGGCACAGCAGAGCACATGCTTAGGAAGTGTCTATTGAGTGAGTGAATGAATGAATGTATTTGTGTTAAAGATAGAGAAAGACAGATAGATAGATAGATGATAGATAGATGATAGATAGATAGATAGATAGATAGATAGATAGATAGATAGATAGATAGATAATCCCTTATTAAAAGGATTGCAGGACCAAATATCTGGTCATCTCATATACCAGTTAACTGTTACCACTATGAATGCCTCATGACACAATCACAAAACTTAGAGCAGTCCAGCTGATCTCAACTGCCGGATGGTTTTACCTTTTGACAACGCGGTGTCTGTGAACTGGTGTCTCATTGTGTTTTTAACTTGTATCTCTCTAATTACAAATGAGGTTGACATATGTGTATACATTTGTTGGATTTCTTTGATATATTTATTTCGATTTCCTCTTTGATAAAGAGTCTGTGTAAGTCTGTTGCCCATTTCCTTCTGTTGAGTTGATACCTTTTTGATTTTTAGGATTTCTTTATATTATAAAAGTCTACAGTCTGCTGTGTGTGAAGCATGTGTCTCCTCTCCGTTCGTGGCTTGTCTTTTAACCTCTCATTGGCGCCTTAGAATTTCATGTATTTTTGTGATTTAAGAATGGTTTCCCTGCCTTATGGGTTAGAAAGGTTTTCTGCCCACATGACCTAAAATTTTTCCAGTTCTGCCTTTCCCAGGTAAATAATCAGTCTACCTGGAATTAATTTTTAAGGATGGTGGGTAGGAGTCAAATTTCATTGTTTTACGTGTGTATAATGAATTGTTCCAGAAAATTTTATTGAAAGTCCATCTTTCCTAGCAGTGCAAAATGCCTCTGTTATAAAAATCACATCTCAATATATATGTGAATCAGTTTCCAGCCCTCTACCTGGCATCTTTTTATATTAGTTGTCTATTGCTGTGTAACAAATGACCTCAAAATTTAGCAGCTTGAAACAAAAAAACATTCATTATCTCAGAGCGTCTGTGGGTCAGAAATCTGGGCAAGTGCAGCTAGGATGCCTCTGGCCCCATGCCTGTTGGGAGGCTGCAGACGGGGCGTTGACCAAGAGTGTAGTCTTACCTGAAAGGTCAACTGGGGGAAGAGCTGCCTCTAAGTTCACTTATGTGGGGATGGTGGGATTCCGTTTCCCATGGGTTGTGAGAGTGAGGTCTTGGTCCTTCGTGGCCGTTGGGCAGAGGTCTCCTTCAGTCTCTTCTCATGTAGGCTTTAGCGTAGGACACCTCACAACAAGGCAGCTGGCTTTCCTCAGAGCAACAAGCAGAGAGAGTGAGAAACAGGGAAGCCACGGGTTTTTTTGTGTGTGTGACCTAATTTCAGAAGTGGCATCCCATCATTTATGTTGAGTGTTATTAATTAGAAGCAAGGCCGATCAGCTCATAGTCAGGGGAAGGGGGAAGTTGTTACAGCGGGATGTGAATACCGGAAGGCGAAGATCACTGGGAGCCATCTTGGAGGTTGCCCGCCACACTTTTATGGTGATATAAACAATTAAATCTCCCTGTATTAATCTTCTCTGTTATTTTCAATGACATTTGGTAGGGTTGTTTATTTTTTACTTTTTAAGAACTATCCATATTCAAAATAGAAATAGAAAGGGGAAATGAGCATGCCTTAGGATGGAGTTTTAGAAGAACACATAATGGAATTTTGGAAGTGAGGGGAAAATACAGATGTGAACTTGGTTCAAACGGCCGATTTTAATGTAATCATGGTGAGTTCATTCCATGTAATCTTTCTTAACTGGTTTATCGGAATTTTTCCTAGCTGAATAACTATCACAGTGATCTGTAGGAAACATTTTACATGTTAGCTCATCATTTATGAGATTCTTTGGACAGAACAAAGCACCTGCCATCTCCTTTATTCATTTTATACAGTTCGTGGAGCTCAATGATGCTAGAACCATATTCCCAGTGTCATTGAAAATGATGCTTAGAACAGGATGGGAGGGTTGTGTTGTAATAGTGGTTAGCATCACACATGGCTTCTTTTTCATTTAAAACACAAACATCTGCCAACACATTCTCATGGTTACCTAGTGGGAAGAAATCCTTGGGCGTAATTATTTTGAGTTGAAGTGCTTGCTTAAAGATTAACTTTCGTACACCTGATTGTTCCGTTTGTCGACATCCTAGTTCACAGCTTCCTGTATACACTCCATGGAATGAGGGTGGTTTCAGTTGGAGCTTAAGAGATTATCGAAAAGACTTCATCATCAGGAAAGCATCTGGACCCAATTCACCTTAATTTTCTTCAGCTTTGCCACAGTGGTGGGGCCACATTAGCTTGTACAGATGTGTACTTCCAGCCAATGTTTCGGGTTAGAGGAGTTCAGATTTCTGCCATCATCATGAACATGGTGATTACTGACTTCATAGTTCTCAGGGAGCCTTTTGGTTCCTTCTTTATTTCCAGTCCTGTGTGTGTGTGTGTGTGTGTGTGTATACTTGTGTATACATCCGTGGCTGAAAGAGAGACCTACATACACATTCTAGAGTAATTTCCAAATTTTGACATAGTAAATAAATAGCTTGGGTTTTAAGGGCAGCTAGTAAAATTTAAATCACAATGAATAAGAAGTAAAAATAAATGCATCTCCAGCTAAGATGCCAGACCTCTGATAACATACCTTTCAGAAAAGCTCACAACCCCTTGGTTTTTGTAGAACTAAAGAGGTTACGTATAAACAAATGACAACACCCCACTGTGGGCAAAGATTTTTATGCTGTGTTATTAATTCTAGACCCCCTTCTTCTACCCTGCACTCCACGCACTTATTTGGTGAATGTAACAAGCCAGGATCTAGGCCAGTGTCAGGCATTTGAATGGACACGTGGTGCTAAGTTAAAGAAAGATTAGGAACTTCCAGGAAGACGACAGAATTCAGGTAGAAGCCCACAACTGGAGGGTTGAGGAGGCCTTATGAAGACTGGACCGCCACCGTTGTTCATTCCTGATTATCAGGGACTGAGGCAACAGTTTCCATTAGAGATACTTACATTAAGAGGTGCTTCCTTAAGTGTATATTTTGGGAATTAAAATGCAATCATGATAGAGATAACTTTCAGATATGAAGATGATTTTGTATTTAAAGCAAACTCTACAGAATCAGGAGATTTTGAGGGTCTTTTCTGATAGCATACTGCACTGCATAATGTATATTTTAACATAATTTCCTTGCATTGATCACATATTTGGTGTTGATAGATTTTCTGCATAGGCCATATGTGCAGGCTCGGTTAAAAAAAACAAACAAGAAGGTGATGCTGAACTCCAGCTTGAGTTATGAGCTATCAGATATTTTTTTCTTCATCCCTAGTAGCTTTCCCTTCAAGCTCTAACAATGCCTTTGAGCCATGAGAAAAATTTACACATAATATTTTGAATCCATTAAAAGAAGTTCAGAGCTTAAGAGTTGTTTTTTTATCTCTTGAGTCGGATGAATTACGACTTCACAGAAAATAATAATTAGGTGATGTGTCGACGCCGAGCTTTGATTTTTGGTATGATTATCTCTTTCTTTCATTTGGCTCAGTTGAAGTCAGAGGGTTGGGCTTCCTGAAAGAGGGGTCACCCAGACCACGTCCTGAAAGAGGGGGTCACCCAGACCATGCAGAGGCACATCAGAGCTCTTCCTTTGGTAAATGTCAAGGCAGAATTACTCAGAATATAATCTGAAATGCATTTGATCATACGGCAGATAGTTTAATAATTTATTTTTGGCCTTATTAGCAAAGCCTTGTATTACTCTCCTGTCACCAAAACAAGATATAAAACAAGATCATAGTGATTTTGTGTGTGCGGGTATGTTCTGGCTTGAAATTATTTTTCTTTGCGATTTTAATGGCCTGATAGCAATTACACATTTGAGGTGAGAGGATGTGGGGGAAATTACATGCAAATAATGCCAAATTTAGAATTGCCCGTGCCCAAAAGTGATACAGAAATGCTGACAGGACTGTGCCCTCATCACGTAACTCTGTGACAGAGGTTTTATCATGTGAATATTCTCCCCAAATAAATGAAAAGGTGTAGCTGATTCCAGGTTTAATTTGTGGAGTTCGTTACATGCCAGTGTACCTACAAAGCTGATGGACGGCGCATAGAACATTCTTCGCAGAGTCCTCAAGAACTAGAAACTACTAAGATCTTTGGTTCAGAGAGAATCGGGCATTCCTAATTATATGAAATTAAGATGTTCCCAGTTTGAGGAATTGTCTGAAAGAGTAGTGGAGAAAGGTAGCACGGCACCCTCCATCCCTGTCTGTCCCTGTAGCTGGTAAGGCCCCGGAGCGCGGGGACAGGGTGTCTGTCAATCCGAGGAAGGCAGCTTGCAACACCTGCAGGTGTCGGAGACAGAAGAACTCATTTAGACGCTGCACGGCGAGATGGGAAGACAGGTGGCGACTCTCTTCCAGGGATATCTTTTATTTGAGCAGAACCAGCCCAACTGTTCCTCATTAAAACACATTTTGCAACATGTTCTAATGTGAGCAGATCAAGTGTGTGTGTGTGTGTGTGTGTGTGTTCAGAGAAAACGCAGCCGTGTGCCATCTCTGGGTCCCATTTACAAAGTCTCAGCATGGTTCAGAACTGCAAGCCAGGTGGAGTGCAGTGCCCCCTCAGGACCTGACCTGGCTTTCCCGGAATGGCCTTTCTGTAGAGAAACGTAAAACACCACCATTGCGTCCGTGAGATGCAGTGGCAAGTGAAGTGGATAAAGTCGGCTTAGAAGGAATCTCAATCCTGATAGTCATCTGATATGCCGTGCCTTGGTTTTTCTCATTTCTCTGTATGGCGTTAGAAATGTACCTCTGATGTGTTATCACCAAGGCTGAACTTAGTATGACTGAAGCCAAGCCTCTCATCGGCTTCACCATGGATACCTGCTCCCCGTCAATTGGGCAAGTTGGAATTAAGTCATGTTAACAGCTGCCCTGGGAATTTGGAGGGAATGAAAGAATGCATGTAGAGTACTCAGAATCGTGCCGGGCATATGGTGACCAGTGCGTAAATGCTTCTTATCTACTTAGTGTTTTTATATAGAGGCTGTCATCCACATGTCCTCCTGGATCCTTAGGCTTCTGGTTCTATGGCCATATCCCATAATGCAAGTTATAAATATTTGGGGGGAGAAGCACTGCACGATAGGCCTGTGAACGGCATGACTTTCCATTGGAAGGCCAAACCCAACCAAGAAAAGGATAAGATATTTGCACCTGTACAAAAATATAAATATAGAAGGCAAAGGAACACACAGAAGTACAAATACCCCTGCAGAGAACGTTCTATTCATTGACCACCTCCTTCAGGTCCTTATCTCTTCCGGCTGAAAAAGCCATGAGTAGGACAGACATGGTGGCTCAGCAGGTCTGTGTGAGCGGAGGCTGAGCCCTGGGAACCCCGTCTTCCTCCACCAGGAGGCTTCATGGCCTGGGAGGTGCCCTGTACCCCTTTTCCCTGTGACGTGGAGAACATCAGGCTTCTGTTGGAGTGCATTCTCTCCTACAGCTGGTTCAGCTCTGCCTGAACTGAGCACACCTTCTGGTGGGACAGTGAGAACACGGGGAAGTCACATATGCCAGGAGAGGTAAGCACAATAATGTGCTCTCTCTCTCACACACACACACACACACAGGATAACCCACGTCCTGATCCCAGGAACCTGTGAATGTGCTTGCCTTACATGGCCAAAGGGAACTTCAGGTATGTGATTCAATTAAAGGTTGAGATGGAGAAATTGTCCTGGGTTTATTCCCGGGGGCCCAGCGTAAATCACAAGGATCCTCATTGAAAAGTCTGTATTACTGGCTTTGAACCTGGAGAGAAAAGGCCACAAGCCAACGGATACAGGCAGCCTCTAGAAGCTAGAAAAAGAGCAAGGAGACCAATTCTCCTCTAGAACTGGCAGAAAGAATGCAGCTTTGCCGACACCTTGATTTTAGAATTTTCAACCTCCAGAATTGCAAGCGAATGAATTTGTATTAAAACCTGAGGTTACGGTAATTTATTAAAGTAGCAATAGAAAACTAATGTACCATGCTACTTCTCTGCTGGCAAGTTTTTCCCTGTTGGTACTATTATATTTTTATACTGTGTTGTATTGATGATGTTTGACCCTCTGTTCCCTCTACCCCACAATCTAATAAGAAATCCAAGAATAGGTAAATGGCAATTTATATGGAAAGACTATCTGCACTGTATAAAATGTGCATCTGTAGTACTAAGGAGCAGGTAGAAAGGCAAATATCCTTTCAGCCAGCACTGCCCACCCCCCTCGGTGCTGGGCCCTGGGCATGCACTGGCAAGGCTCCTCTCGAGGGGTGCTCATAGGATCTTGCAGGAGTAGACAGGTCATTTACTACCACCGACAAGGGCCATGATGAAGGCCGGCCAGCTGGATGCCCAGCCCCATGAAGGGGAAGCACCTCACTCCTCTGGGGCTGTGCGCTGATTGAGAGAGTTTTTCCTACAGGAGGTCCCGTCTGACTGAGCCCTGGGAAAACAATCTCAAGAGGAAGCAGGGAGCAGACAGAGAGTGGAGGAGGGGAGCTGGCTGGTTCAGGCTGGGCACAGAACCTAAAACCTTTGTGGAATCGAGAGTGACCTGTTTCCTTTCCTTTTTAGTTTCCTTGAAAAAAAATGTTATAACAAAACTAAATATCGGGGGCGCCTGGGTGGCTCAGTTGGTTAAGCGACTGCCTTCGGCTCAGGTCATGATCCTGGAGTCCCGGGATCAAGTCCCGCATCGGGCTCCCTGCTCAGCGGGGAGTCTGCTTCTCCCTCTGACCCTCCTCCCTCTCACGCTCTCTGTCTCTCATTCTCTCTCTCTCAAATAAATAAATAAAATCTTTAAAAAAAAAACAAACTAAATATCGAAGGAAAAATCAGATATAAAAATGAGCCTCTGGCACATGTGACCAGTGAACCCCTCTTCATAAATTTGGGTCCAAGTTTCCCTTCACATATGGGATGGTTTTAGTTAAGAGCCGTTCCAGAAGGCTCACTCCACAGAGAGAGGCATAGCTTCTCCATCGTGGGTTAGCGCTTGCGAGGGTAGTACCCAGGACAGGACATCTTCATCTCAGTGCTGGTGCTAAGTGCTGTGGGGAGCTCTGGGCTTCCCCACGTTCCGGGTCACACTCCTGAGATGTAATATAGTAGCCCTTCGTGTAGACCTTCTGCATTCCAGGCATCCCAGCCGAGCACTGAGCATATTACTTCGAACCCTCTCGACATCATCTACAGTACATATTGATATCTCTGCTTCATAGAAGAGGTAACTAGGCTTTGGGGCTTTGAACCACTTGCCCAAGGTCACACAGCTGCCAGATGTCTGACCCTGGATTCAGTTTCTGCCCTGCCAGAATTTGAAACCCATGCTCATTCATTATATATCGTGTGTCCCCTGATGATGCGGAAGGGACAAAAACAGCCTAAATCAGTTAATCATATTTGAGAAGCAAATAAAATAGCGACTTTATGATTTTACAAAAAGAATATCTGAGACAGTTTGCCAGTTCCATTAGAACCGCAAAACACTAGGGAATGTGTTAATCTTGAGTTTTACATGCTCAAAAAACTTAATATGCACATCTCACTCGATCCTCCTAACAGCCCTATGATATGAAAATACTAGCAGTATCTCCATTTCTTAGGTGATTTTGTGTAGAAACAGAGAAGATAAATCATCTGCCCCCAAGTCCTAAGATGGAGGTGGGACTAGAGGGCAGACCCAGGGCACTTCATGCCCCCAGCACTGGTCCCGTGTGACCTCGGTGCCCTGCATGTGTTTGGGTGTAGTCAGGCTCCTCTTTCTTCTTCCCAGCCGTGCATGGGTAGCTGCTCAAGAAAGACATAATTCAAGATGGACTGTTGTTACCATCTAGCCAGACTGCGTTCTTTTTTCTGAAGTCTTCATTTATCTCCACCTGATTGAAATCCGATCCGTAGACTTCCTGAACATCACAGTGGTTTTTGTTTGGTTTTGTTTTCAGTGTAGGTACTTGGTTCTACTTTACCAAATTTATTACTTTAATAGGATTTGATAAGCTGTACTTTCGAAAATTAGTAAGGTGCTTTAAGAATTAGCAAGAATGTTTAGAAATTAATTAAGGAAACAGATTTACAAAGCGGGGGGATAGCCCATGTGAATCAAAGTGAACACTTTCTCAGTGTTGTCCTTAATTTACTATAACTGGATAAATGCAGGGATCTTTTTGATTGAACAGAGGTCCTATCCTGCCTCGTTTCAAATTTCTGTTTTGAAAAAGGCATTTCTCAGTGGAGTTGGATTTCTTAAAAAGTGTAAGTTTGAGAGTTGGTGTTTACTGAGTCTTAGCAAGCAATAACATTTCTCATACTGGGTGTGTTACTGTTTGAGAGATGGAAGTGTATCTTGAATTTCAAGAATTAATAATCTTTGGTAATAATGTTTAAGTTTAGGGAAGGTTTGAGCCTTCTGTTTACTTCCCAGAACTATTGGCCATACTAAGTTTTTCTCTAAGTCAGTTACATACATTGTTCTCCATGTGCGTGTGTGTGTATGTGTGTGTGTGTGTGTGTGTGTCGGCATGCACATGTAAACTTTTACCTTAACATTGGTGATTTATCATCACCTCCCCTAAAAGCACTTTTTGTTTAAATTGGGTCATAGAAGTGCTACATTCTTTCCTATTCATTCTTTCCTATTCGCTTCTAACTATATAGAGCTCTGCCATAGTTGTATGTTTAGATGTTGGAGTGTCTTGGACTTTAGGAGAAAGTCCTTCTGTTTCCTATATTTTTTTAAAAGATTTTATTTATTTATCTGACAGAGAGACAGAGTGCACAAACAGGGAAAGTAGCAGGCAGAGGGAGAAGCAGGCTCCTGGCTGAGCAGGGAGCCCAGTGCGGAACTCGATCCCAGGACCCCAGGGCTCATGACCTGAGCTGAAGGCAGACGCTTAACCGACTGAGCCACCCAGGCGCCCCTCCTATATTTTTAAGTTACTTTAACTTCAGTATCACTGTGGTGGTGACAATTGAAATGTACAAAGCTAGCTTCCTACTGATTACTGTCAGCTGAGAAGCCTTTTTCTCAATCTTATATTTAAAAATATGTCATCAAACTCTTTTAATCACGATCTTGGGTCGGTAAAAGGTGAAGATAAAAAAGAAGCCCAGTACGGTAGAGACAGGCTACCTTTTCCCTCTCGTGCTGTGTTGTTTGTCAAGTGCCCACCTTGATCTTAGGGAAAGCAGCAGGCCAGGTGGGTGCGGCTGCCTGAGCACGCTCCTGCTGTCCATGAGATTCTGTGATGCAGACTTGGCACACTGGGAATGGGGGGGTCCATTACGGTCAGACGCATTAGGTGTTTGCTGGGAGCAGGTGGGGGGCAGGGGCGTGGAAGGGAATAAAGTAATACCCAAGGAAGAACACAACTACGGGTAATCCACAATGGTAATTCAGTAAGTAACTTTCATATTTGGAGCAAAATTTTATGGCAAATGAGTTAGAAGAAGGAGAAGAAATTTTGTGGAATAGTCATCAAAAGTCAAGGGTTTTTTCAGGCCAAGAGCACAAACACATTAGCTGCACTGCAGCTTTGTGAAGCAGAAGGTATTATAAACTCAACCAGATGCTTAATGCTTGAAGACGTGGCCTAGTCCTGCCCAGGTCAGCCTGACCCCTGGCCTGGCACCAGTGATCACCAAGTGACAGCTTGGAATGGCAGGTGTAGAACCAGGGCCCAGCATTCGGGATGATGGGTGGAACAGAGGTGGATTCTCCCTGAAGCTGGGAGAGATTGTGTTTCACCGGCTCACTCTTGGAGGGGCCCCTTCCAAGGCCCTGTACTTAAGTTTGTATTTGCACTTTCTCCCAAAAAGAAAGCTCCAGCCCCCACGCTATCTGGATCTACTCCTCGGTGAGGGTGTCTGTGAACTTCCTAAAGTCATACATGGAAGCATGAGTAGCGCTGTGTGCCTATGGGCACAGTCACCTCCACATTTTTCTGGGGAACAATCTGTAGTCTTCACTGGCTTCTCAAAGCCTTGCGTAACTCAAAAATGTCAAACTCGGGCCAAGGAGACATCAATCAGCCTCTTAGTTACGGTCTCGTAAACCCAAATTTAAGAAGTGATGCTTTAATATCTAGAGGCAGCAACTTAGGATTCGTGTAGATTCATACTCTGAATCCATCACAGGATGCGTGGGTCACAAGGGACATGGAGAGGCACGTTTTTGATTGTTTGCACCTCCTCTGGAACACACACCCCCATTCACTCACTTATTCACATCTGAACACTTGCGGGTATCCACTCTACCCCTGCAGACGCGCAGGTCCAAGAACCCGGAGGGGAAGTAGCCTCACTGCACTTGAAGAACTCACATCGCTTATGTCACTGTAGTGAAGGACTTCGTTCTCTCTCCGGGCTGCTCGGTCCAGATGAGTGCTGTCCTTGAGATATGGAGACTGCTTTAGGCAAACTAAAAGTTTGTCAACATTCTTAGCTCCAAAATATCAATGGAAAGCCAGTCTCACAAGAGAATGGTCTCCGGGGGCGGGGGCAGCTTTGGGTGCACCTCTGAGCTCTGGTCATGCCCCCCCCCCCGGCTGCAGGGAGGAAAGCTCATCTGTTCCACTGCATGCCCCCTTGTCAAGGGACGGACACCAGCAGGGTGTCGGTCCAAACACCCGTGAGTGCAGAAGTGAATCATGATTCGACTGCCATTGGGTTGGGAGATTTATCCTTGAGGTTAGCAGTTTTTCTTTTCTTTTTTTTTTTTTTTAACTTTGCCATTAGTCTCCTGGAGTCAAAGCAAGAATTCTTGCACATCTATCACATGGAAGCATTAGCTGGTGGAAACTGGATTCTAAAAGTTATTTTCATTTCCCCATTCCTATTCTTCATACCTCTTGTTACTCACACATCTGAACTCAAATCCTGTGGGTTCTCCATCAAAAGTCCGTTGTCCCTCCTTCCCCAGCCTTCTGCCATCATCCTAACATAGGTGCTCATCACCTCCCGCCTCAACTCACCACTGGATCACCTACTCCCATTCTCTTCCCTCCCGTCAGCCTACCCTGCACATTCCCGCCACGGTTTCCTTCTGGAGAGTACGGTTTCCGTGTGTCTACCATGTGTGGTGAGCTGCAACTCCCACTTTCCACACAGAGGACACAGGTGTCAACAAGAGATTCTTAGGGAGCTTGGAAGGAAGAAAAGGCAAAATAAAATGGTGTTGAAATATTTTGTGCTGCTGTGGATTTCTTGTTCTTCCACAGACATGCCTGATGTTTTCCTGCCTCTGGGTTACCCCCTTGGCCCCCCACATTGTTCATCCCGTCCGTGTTCCCCTGCCCACCCCATCTCCATCTCTCAAAGTGGTGTTTCAGGTCCCAGCAGGGGAGGCACCAACTCTAAAGCCTGTACATAAGATGGCGATCTTCTATAACAGAATTAAAGTTATACTTTGAAAGGCTAGAACCGTCTAGAGAGCAGCCAGGTTCTCCCTCCCCACTAGTGATCATAGCTAGACAGCATACCAGAGGGAGCTGAATTGGGGGAGGGGGGCTGTCTTTCTGGCCACCCAGACCCTTCAGCTTCCTCTTCAAGTTTGGGGCAGCCGGGAATCTCCACCTGGAGGGATATGTTTGTGGAATGAAATGACATCCATAAAAACTATGTCATTCTTTCTTTCTTTTTTTTTTTGCTGAGTAGATGTGGTTGCATCCCTAAAAGGTACATTTTTGATATGATTCCACTCTACGTAAACATTATGCTTTGTGAATTCTGCCTTAATTCTCCATAAACTAACTCTCTCTCCTCCCCTCTCATATGTTTTGTGCATAATCTGGAAAATCATGAACTTGGTCTGACACTTCAAAGAAAGGAAATGTGATTTATCCATACCTAACTTGGCGCCACGTGGCCCATGGTGGTGTTTGAATGTGTCTGTGCTGAAGGAGTAACTAAGTGATCGCTTCTTCTTACATCAGACTAAAAAGCTTCTACACAGCAAAGAAAACCATCAACAAAACAAAAAGGCAGTCTACTTGAATGGAGAAAATATTTACAAATCCTATATCTGATATCTGATAAGTAATATCCAAAATATATAAGGAACTACTATAACTCACTAGCAAAAAAAAATCTGATTAAAAAATGGGCAGAGGATCTGAGTAGATATTTTTCCAAAGAAGACATACAGATGGCCAACAGGTACATGAAAGATGCTCAACATCACTCATCATCAGGGAAATGCAAATCAAAACCGCAGTGAGCTGTCACCTCCCACCTGTCAGAATGGCTGTTTTCAAAAAGACAAGAAATAACAAGTGTTGGCAGAGATGTGGAGAAATGGGCACTGTTGTGAGAGAATGTAACTTGGTGCAGCCACTGTGGAACACAGTATGGAGGTGCCTCAGTAAGTTAAAAACAGAAATACCATGTGATCCAGCAGTTCCTCTTCTGTGTATTTATCTGAAGAAAACAAAAACACTCACCCCTGTGTTCATTGTAGCATGATTTACAGTAACCAAAATATGGAAACAGCCTAAGTGTCCAGTGTCTTTATCCAAAGAAGATGTGGGATATATATCTTGTGTGTGTGTGTGTGTGTATGTGTATGTATATGTGAATATTACTCAGCCATAAAAAAGAGGGAAATCCTACCATCTGCAACAACGTGGATGGACCTTTAGGGAATTATGCTAAGTGAATTAAGTCTGAGAAGGACAAATGCCATATGGGCTCAATTATATGTAAAATCTAAAAAAAAAAAAAAATTGAGCTCATAGATCCAGAGAACAGATTGGTGGTTGCCAGAGGTGGAGGTCGGGGGGTGGGCAAGATGGGTGAAAGGGGTCAAAAGTGGAAACTTCCAGTTACAGCACGAGTAAGCCCAGGGGGTGTCATGCACAGCACGGTGACTGGGATTAACAACACTGTGTTGCATATTTGAAAAGTTGCCAAGAGAGGAGATCCTAAAAATTCTCATCACAAGAAAAAAAAAAAAACAAAAACTGTATGCACGGCAGTGGATGTTAAGTAGACTTATTGTGGTGGTCATTTTGGAGTACATAAAACATGGACTCGTTATGCTACACACCTGAACTAATAACAATGTTATTTGTCAATTACATCTCAATAAAGAAAAAAAAGCTTCTTCTAGGGACTCATTACTTGACAGATAGTCACAGTAGGGCTGTTTTGTATCTTAAAATCATTTTTTTCTCCTCTATGTTTCCGTCTTCATAGGACTTCAGAAATAGGCTTGGGAATCACCTGAGCTTGGTGCCCCACACTTCTGCGGTTCAGCGGGACCCCGCGAGCTCCAGAATGGCACTCCGCTTGCAAAGACTCCATCAAGACTGCACACTGAGGGCGTCTGTGGGCCTGGCTCTGTTTGCTCTCCTTCTGGCTTTTTTGGTCAAAGTCTATAATTAAAGCACAACTAAAGGAAGCATTTGTGAAGAAGACTAAATTTCTCATTAAAATCTGCAACGAGCAGAAAAGCAACCACATCAGTCCTCCAAGAGCCGGAATTGGTACTGGTCTCGCTGCCCCCGCATCAGCCGTGCTTTTTAATGGAGGCTTACCGTGTCTCCCATTGAGTTGGGCCATCGGTTATTTGACCTAACACCTACTGACTGTTGCCATAGCATATCTTTTGAATTAAGCTCCTTTCGGTTAATTTGCAGCAGGAAATGCAAGTGGTTGCATTTTCTTTAAACCTCCAGTCTTCAAGTCAGAACTTAATTGTACAGTGGATCCGGTCATCTTTTCCTGATGTGGGAAGAATTTTGAGTCTTCAATAAACATCTAAAAATGTATCCTTCTCTTTATGCTTTGTTTAGAGTAAAATGCCACAAACATCTTATTTTTCACAGCAGATGTGTTGCTGGAAAGTTTATTATGGGAACCTGTGTTTGGAACAAGACTTCTCTTGGAATGCACAAGGCAGAGTCGCCAAGTAAAAATCTCGGTGACATTTCTGAGAAGTGTGAGGAATCACCCACTTCTTCGGCACCCACAGACTTTCAAAAACTGGATTTGTCTAAAACCAGCTGTGCCCCTTCTCTGACAGTTTTGACCCATGACATCAAATGTTTATTTCTACCTGACATCATTGGCCTTTACTAAGTACAATGGCTTATTTCACAGTAGAAGGACTCAATGTACTAAGCGATCCTATGAACATCAGAATTTAGATGTTATTTGGATCGTATAGGCCCAGGGAAATCAGATGCCCTCTGGTCACCATAGGACATTTCATCTTTAAACCCACACCCGTGTTCAGCTCCTCCTTTTATGTGTCTTTTAAGGAATCCGAATTAAAATTTATTTATGTCATCAGTTGGTGAGCTAACAAAACGAAAAAGCAAAACAAAACTAGTGTTAGTACATTTCTCCAGAACCTGGTATGTGCTTCTAAGAGGAAATCCCATTTCCAATGCAGAGGACCTGCCCGGGCCCTCGCAGAGCCCCCCCAGGGGAACATTCATTTGGGATGCTAGTGAGTCACACTGTGTGGGACGTAAGAAAAGCTTTGTGCCCCTAACTGACCGGAGATGAGCAGGGTGTTTGTAGTTCCCAGCTCACCCCTTCCCCACTCTTTCCCTCTTACACCTCCCCTGTTTCTTTCCTCCCCTCCTGCTCTAAGCTGTTCTTACCTTCACTCTGTTCCCTTCCATTGTCCTTCCCGTGAACCAAGCGCACACCCAGCCATCCAGCAGCCCCGCTGCCCCTCCCCCGCTGTGGTGGGGGTTCTCAAGGATTGTTTCAGCCGCACGGGGCCACCCCACTCCACCTCTCCTCTTTCTGACCCCAAGTTGGGCCGCAACGTCGTTTTGCTGAGAGGTTCAGGAAGTATCAAAGCACCATCCTATGAGCACTTGGCTAGACGGGTGGCTATGGTCTGAAGACCCAGCTTGCTTTTTTCCATGACCTCCTGCTGGAGGGAGAGAGGGGGGAGGGTGTGGTGGTTGCTGACAACACAGCCCTCTGGTGGAGAGGATGGGCAGGGGAGTCCTCGGAGCAAGTGCTGTCTCAGGGGAGCCGTCCCCTTTCCAGCTCCTCTCCTTCCTGCCCACAGTGCTCCTGCACATCTCCCACCCCGCTGGAGTTGGGCCTGGCCTCGTGACTTGTGTCGGCCAATGCAACGGGAGTGGAAGGGACAGACCTCCGAGGCACGGTCGCCATATGCTCTTCCCGCCACGAGGGTGATGATGGGCACACACGTCAGGATGACGTTTTCCTCGGCCTGAGTCCCCCAGGGAGCGCGTCGAGCGCGTGCTGGACGTGGGTAAAACAAAAAAGGAACTTCTGTTGTGTGAAGCCACTGAGATGGGAGCTGTCAGCGTAGGATGACATAGACCATCCTGATTCAGACGGAGTCAGCCATGAGAGGACGGTTGACTTGCCATTTGTGAATGCAGCTGCTGATGTGCCTCCTGTTTTCTTTTCATGTTTCCCCTTAGTGCCAAAGTCTTTTCCTTTCTTTCTTTCTTTCTTTCTTTTTTTTTTTTTTAATAGTAACTCTTCCTGCTGAGAAGGAAGCTATGAAGAGACCTGTCTTGGTTTACTCAGGCTGCTATAACAACACCATCGACCGGGTGGCTTACAACCATCAGAAATCTATTTCTCATAGTTCTGGAGACTAGACAGTCCAAGGTCAAGGCACTGGCGTATTTAGTGTCTTGTGAGGACTCACTTCCTGCCTCATAGGTGGCCGTCTGCCTGTGCATCTCAGGAGGTAGCAGGAGGGAGCTCTCCGCATCTCTGATCCCGTTGCTGAGGGTCCCATCCTCGTGACCTCGTCACCTCTCAAAGGCCCCCTCCTATCATCACATTTTTAAATAAAGAAGATTTATTAATCCAGTTTCTTTTCTCTCTTCCTCCCTCCCTCACCCTCTGCCTCTCTTTCATTCTGTCTTCCTCGGTTCATCAAGTGTGAGATAGTCAGTTGGATAATGTAAAAAAATTCTTTGGTGAAAACTTTGCTTTGTTGCTAGGGAAATGTGTCTAAACATCAGATTTCCATATGTCTTTCAGTCAAAACATATGCTTTCCTGTTGACTTCAGTCCAGGTTGAAGATTTCAGTCACGGGGAGAGGATTGGAGTTACAAATGAACCTCGAGAAGTTTTATCATTATAACACAAGCATAGAGGAAAGTAAAGGAAGGGCAAGAGGGAGAGGAGGGGGGAAAAGAGAGAAAGAAAGAAGAAGAAGAGAAAGAGGGGAAAAGATATTCTTAAGATTTGCCTGGCCCCTGAGGCACCCCAGGATGTTTTAAATGTTTGAGGGAAACAGTGACATCTGTCAGATACCGTGCAAACCAGTTGCTCAAAGTGGTTCCATTTCAGCACTGGAATGCACACCTCATGATGCCATGTCAAAGACTGGATTTTAGGCAGTCGCTGTGACAAAAAAGCAAGTATCAAGAATGTGGAACAGGAACTGAAGACGCTCTTATTTCACGGTTTGAGAAGTTGTGCAGTGCCCAACAGATGCACGTGTTCCATTTATAAGTAATTACAGTCATTTTAGAATAAAATAAAAATATATTTATTTCAACTGACTCGTATTACTTTTTTCACACAGATTTTGTAAGATATTTAAGACACAAGTATTTAGGGGCACCTGGGTGGCTTAGTCATTAAGCATCTGCCTGCGGCTCAGGTCATGATCTTAGGGTCCTGGGATTGAGCCCCGCATCGGGCTCCCTGCTCCGCGGGAAGCCTGCTTCTCCCTCTCCCACTCCCCCTGCTTCTGTTCCCTCTCTTGCTGTGTCTCTTCCTGTCAAATAAATAAATAAAATCTTTTTTAAAAAAAAAAGACAAGTATTTATTAAGTTGTTAGTACCTAGCTACTTAGGAAATAGGATGGTCAGCTGTTTCTATTGGCCTAGGAGTGCCATGAATTGAGAAAGCTTGAGAACCTCAGCTTTGTGGCGTGACCATTGTAGAGGATCCATGCCAAATTTATATTTAACCTGGGGTCCTAATTATTTCTCGAAATTTTTTTTTAGTTTTTTAATTTATTAATAGCACGTGTTTAATAAATTTGCACCTGCCTAACTATTGAGCTAGAATTATGGTGTTGAAACTATAAAACGTGGGGCGCCTGGGTGGCTCATTCATTGAGCGTCCGGCTCTTGGTTTCAGCTCAGGTCATGATCTTGGGGTCCTGGGATCGAGCCCCATGTTGGGCTCCATGCTCGGTGGGGAGTCTGCTTGGGATTCTCTCTCTCCATCTCTGCCTCTCCCCCTTCCTGCTCGCTCATGCGTGCACGCTCTCTCTCTCAAATAAATGAATAAATCTTAAAAACAAAAAAAAAGGAAACAATAAAATTTGAGTTAAGGAACCATAAAGGAGTCAAGGATCTGAACCAACTGGATTCCGACCTCAGCAGTTTCCTCAGACCTCAGTACAAATTGGAGGCAGATAGTTTAGGGAAAGAGCATGAGGTTTTTGACATCAGCAAAAGTTTGATTTAAGTTGCAGCCAGGCCACTCTCTGAGCCTCATCTGTAAAACAGAGAGACATGTCTACTGCAGGGTCATTGAAAGATAAAATGGGATCACATATATCAAGTAGTATGTCCTTGGCACACGTAATTGTTTCCCCTTTCATGATTTACTTTAGCCATTTAAACATGAAGACCAATTTTATAAATAAGGTTAGGTGGTTTTAAATTCTGATATTAATACACGACCACCCAAAAGAATTGTATATGGAATAAAAAGATTCCTGCCTCAAGGGACTTAGAGTCTAATTCTAACAAATGCAGCAAAGGAAGAAAAATTCAAAGAAAATGGATTGCAGCTGTATTTGAGGAGATCAAATTAATGAATGGTGTGGGGCACAGATTTGGGTGGCCGATCTAAGATCAAGAAGGAGATTTTCCATGGCCTAAGATGAAAAGAGCAAGCAGATTAATAGGAGACCTAGAAGTCATGCCCTCCCCCACCCTGCCTTGGGGATAAAAGGAAATGCAGATACTATTATTCTTCATTAGTTTTCTGTCAATTATTTCCTACTAGTACTGTTTCTTGGTTCCATAGCCAAAATATCCCAACTTTGTAGAGGTTGAAGCAGAGAGTTTCATTTGGTCTCTTATGGTCTTCCTAGTTAATGGACATCTGAACACACTTATGAATACCAGAAAAGAATAATTTAAAAAATATATTTATGTAAATATACATATTTATATATTTCATATATATGTATATATCTTTAAAAACCCAACCTTGGATCAAGGTAAGAGAAAACTTTGAAATTCAGAAAAGCTTAAGAACTAGAAATTTTAACTCTTAGGTTTATGTAGTCTGCTTTTAATATGCCTGCTTAATCATAGTAACTACAGATGTTATTCCAGGCTGTCTGATTCCAGGGTCCAAGCTTTTAACTTCTGTTTTTACCCACAGTTTACGTAAAGAGGAATAAAACGTGTGGTTTTTAAATAGACCTAGAGATTTTCAAATAGATATAAAGTATGTTGTTGACTTGTTATACTTGGGTCCAACCTTTGTGAACTAAAGCATACATACCATCCACATACTGTATGCATAAGTAATGAGGTTAGTTACAGACAACAGCTTACTTTTAAATTGAGTTTTATCTCCCTTGAAAAGTCACTTTGGAATGACTCTGATGACAGTTCTGAATGTAGTTCCTGGTTCTATCTTCTGAGTCTCTGCCCTTGCAGGAGGAATTTGTGTGATACTTTTACTCTTACAGGTGTGATCTGTTTTGAAATAGCCAGAAGTAATTCAAACATATCTGGCGAGGGGTGCCTGGGTGGCTCAGTCCATGGCTGAGCCTTCAGCTCAGGTCCTGGTCTCAGGGTCCTGGGATCAAGTCGCATGTCAGTCTCCCCGCTCAGCAGGGAGCCTGCTTCTCCCTCTCCCTCTGCCCCTCCCCCCACTTATGCACACTCTCTCTCTCTCTCTCTCAAATAAATAAATAAAATCTTAAAAAAGAAAAAAAAGAAGAAAATACCAAAGAAATCACAAGAAAGCTGTTAGACCTAATAAACAAATTCGGCATAGTTGTAGATTATAAGATCAACACACACAAATCAGTTGTGTTTCTATATACTGGAAATGAACCATTTAAAAAAAAAAGGCAATTCCATTTACAATAACACCTAGAGAATTAAATACTGAAGAATAAATTTAACAAGGGTAGAAAAGACTTGTGTGCTGAAAACTATAAACCATTGGTGAAAGAAATTTTTAAGTATGTAAATAAATGTAAAGATATCCCATGTTCACTGAAAAGAAGACTTAACATTGTTTTGTTTGTTTTTTTAAAGATTTTATTTATCTATTTGACAGAGAGAGACACAGTGAGAGAGGGAACACAAGCAGGGGGAGTGGGCGAGGGAGAAGCAGGCTTCCCGCTGAGCAGGGAGCCCGATGCGGGGCTCGAACCCAGGACCCTGGGATCATGACCTGAGCCGAAGGCAGATGCTTAACGACTGAGCCACCCAGGCACCCCAGAAAACTTAACATTGTTAAAATACTACCTAATGCAAGCTACAGATTCAATGCAATACCTATCAAAACAGCCTTTTTTTTTTTTTTGCATAAATGGAAAAGCCAACCCTCAAATTCATATGGAATTGCAAGTGGTCCCTAATTGCCAAAACAATCTTGAAAAAGAATAACAAAGTTTGGGGTGCCTGGGTGGCTCAGTAGGTTGGGTGTCCAATTTTGATTTCAGCTCAGGTCGTGATTTCAGCTCAGGTCATGATCTCAGGGTCGTGAGAGCGAGCCCCACATCGGGCTCTGTGCTCAGCGTGGAGTCTGCTTGGAATTCTCTCTCTCCCTCTGCCCGTCCCCTCACTTGCACACACTCTCTCTCTGAATAAATAAAATCTTTAAAAAAAATTATAAAGTTTAAAGACTGACAAATACTTCTCAACATCAAAACTCATAACATGGCTGCAGTAATTAAAGCAATATGGTACTGGCATAAGAACAGACATATAGACCAATAGAATAGAGCAGAAATCCCAGGAAGAACATTTTCATATATATGGTCAATTGATTTTTGAAAAGAGAGCCAAAACCATTCAATAAAAAAGAACAGTCTTTTCAACAGATGGTATTGGAAAACTGGGTATCTACATACAAAAGAATAAAGTTGGACTTTTACCTTGGTCCATATATGAAAATAAACTCAAAATGGGTAAAAGACCAAAATAAACTTAAAAGCTACATTTACAGAACTTCTAGAAGAAAACAAAACATTGGGGAAAATCTTATGACTTTAGATTTGGTAATAATTTCATAGAGGTGATATGAAAATATAGGAAACAAAAGAAAAATTTTGGACTTCATCAAAATTAAGAACTTCTGTACATCAAAAGACACTATCAAGAAAGCAAAAAGACAACCTACAGAATGGGAGAAAATATTTGCAAATCCTGTCTCTGGCAAGAGATTAATATCCAGAATATATAGAGAAGTCCTATAACTCAACAACCCACAATTGAACAACCCAATTTAAAAAAATGTGTAGGGGCGCCTGAGTGGCTCAGTTGGTTGAGCGTCCAACTCTTGGTTTTGGCTTAGGTCATGATCTCCTGGGTCATGGGATCAAGCCCCGAGTCAGGCTCCACACTCAGAGAGGAGTCTGCTTGAAAATTCCTCCTCCCGCTTACACAGGTGCTATAAGTTTAAAAAAAAAAAAAAAAGTGTAAGGGACTTAAGTAGACATTTCTCCAAAGAAGATACACACATGGCCAATAAGCACATGAAAAGATGTTCAATATCATTAGTCATTAGGAAAATGCAAATTGGGGCACCTGGGTGGCTCATTCGGTTTAATGGCTGACTCTTGATTTCAGCTCAGGTCATGATTTCAGGGTCCTGGGATGGAGCCTTGTGTCAGGCTCTGTGCTCAGTGGGGATTCTGCTTGAGATTCTCTCTCCCTCTGCCGCCCCAAATAAATAATCTTTTTTTTAAGATTTTATTTATTTATTTGACAGAGAGAGACACAGTGAGAGAGGGAACACAAGCAGGGGGAGTGAGAGAGGGAGAGCAGTCTCCCCACGAAGGAGGGAGCCCGATGCGGGGCTCGATCCCAGGACCCTGGGACCATGACCTGAGCCGAAGGCAGACGCTTAACGACTGAGCCATCCAGGCACCCAATAAATAAATCTTTTTTAAAAAAGGAAAATACCAATCAAAATCACAGTGAGTTATTACTTCACACCCATTAAAATGGCTGCCATCAACAGGAAAAATATTGTTGACAGTATAGAGAAATTGGAACCCTCATATATTACTGGTGAAAATTTAAAATGGGTCAGCCATGGTGGGAAATAGCTTGGCAGTTCTTCAAAATTTAAACCTAGGGTTACCATATGACCCAGCAATTCTATTCTCTCTCTCTCTCTCTCACTCTCTCTCTCTCTCTCTCTATATATATATATTCCCAAAGAATTGAACATAGGGACTCTAACAGATACCTGTATACCTGTATGTTCATGGCAACATTATTCACAATAGGCAACAGGTGGAAACAACCCAAATGTCCATTGATAGATGAATGCATAAACAAAATGTAGTACACAATGTAGTAAACAGTGGAATATTAGCCTTAAAAAGAAGTGAAATTCTGACAACATGCTACAACGTGGATGAACCTTAAAGACATTATGCTTAGTGAAATAAGCCAGACACAGAAGGACAAATATTGTATGATACCACTTATAGGAGGTACATAGACTAGACAAATACATAGATACAGAAAGTAGAATGGAAGTTACCAGGAGCTGAGGGGAGGAGGAAAGAGTGAGTTATAGTTTAATGGGTACAGAGTTTATGTCGGGTATGATGAAACAGTTTTATAAATAGCTAATGTTGATGGTTATACATACAACACTGTAGATTTATTTAATGCCACCGAATTACACACTTAGAAATAGTTACCATGATAACTGTACTATTATGCATATTTCACCAAAATTAGAAAGGCATTGAAGTATAAAAGTGCATGGTGAATTTGAGACAGAGTGTAGCTAGAGCAAAAGATATACAAGGGAAGCAACTGGAAATTAAGAAATAAGTTCAGGTCACATTTGTGAAATGTTTTGACGCCACTTTTGATGGGATCTAGACTTAATCCGATAGTCAAGGAAGAGCCACTCCAGGCTTCTAAACAGACTTCTAAACTTTGCAGGCTCCAAAGAGATTCCTGTTTGGATAGATAAGCATTGACAATGTGTAGGATGGCTGGTTCCTCTTAACCTGACCCTAGATGACACTTTTGGAAACGTACAAAGTAATAACCACTTTTTCAGGACCATGAAGCAAGGCTTAGGTAGAGTTAAATCTCTGTACCTCATCTTGAGTTTTTCACCTGCTGCTAAGCCTCTAAATTGGTCCACTTCCAGGAGAACTCTGAGCAGACCTCACCTTAGCCGGTTAGTTGGCAATGGTTCTTGTCATTGCTGTTACTGACACTGGTGTTGCTGATACCGGGGGTTGCTTTGTTCTAGAACTGTTGCCGTAACACCCAACACATAACCTGGTGTGTGGATCCCATCATTATTTTAATGAAGAAAATGCCTCACTAAGAGTCAAGCTCCTGTCTTTGTAGTTGAGCATCTTTGATCCTTAATCTTTGCTTTGGCTTCCACACTGAATCGCATCTGGGGATCTAGCAATCCTCTATCCCTCCCGCACCTGCTACCTTCTCTGGGTATCCACTGCAGTTCAAGTGACTGACTCCAGCTCTCTGGTTTTGATCTCCCGTATCTCAGATTCTGTTAGTACACCTGTTCAGTTAAGAATTCATATGCTCTCTTCTCAAGAAATGGATGTGAAGACTTCACCAAAAAGCCACCTGTGATAACCATCTCAGGCTGTGATCCTTAGAGATCAAATGCTCCAGGCTTTTTGTCTCATTTTTTGGTTTTTAGCCAGCAGGACTTCTGCCATCTTACTTGGCGTCATTTGAGATGTAAGGGGAGGGCTTCCGCTGCCCAGAGACACCAAGTCATGGCCCACTACCCTCGATTCCAACCTTGATGGGAAAAGTCTAAATTCCTCATTATTAGCCCATTGACATATTAAAACTTGTCACATCTCTAAGGCCAGAAAAACTAGACTGTAATTTGGTCTCCACTCCCTGTTTTGGGTGTAAGTAAACCTGACTCTAGCCCAGTCTCTCACCCAGGAAACGGTGGTGAATGGTCAATCTCATGTCTCATTTGGTTCCAAGAGTGAAGTCAAAAGTCAAATGGAAAACGAACCAGGAGACCAAGCTTAGAGAGTCTGGGTCCCATCTGCAGGAAGTAAAGGATCTTCTGAAATTTACATTTTTACATGGAGAAACATTCAGGATAGGTTGGGTTTTGTCTAATTTAAGAGAATGATCTGCAAACCTTCGGAGGAAGGTCTGTCGTGTCTGTTGTCCTTGACCACTCCCCGCCTTTCCTGTTTTTATATCATTTTTTGGTCTCTGATTCTCCAATAGTTTTTCTACTCATATATTCCTTCCGTGTGGAAGCACTCTAACCCCATCTGTGCAAAATAAGATTCTAACATCTCCAATTAAGGTCCCTCTTCTCTCTTTCCCTCTTAACACAGCAACCTCCTAGATTCCTGAAGTTAGAAAGGTCAGAAGTTCCAAAGCAATCTTATAAAAAGCAGGAGTTGGTTGGATAGCAGTCTAAAAAATGTAATCTCATCAAACCAGATTGCCTTGGGCAATCAGAATTATACAAGCTACAAGAAAATTCAGTAGCTAAAAATGTTGTATTTCAGGTTAAAGAATATTTGTAATGCCTTTAGACATACAAATCAAAAGGAGAGTGGGGAGGGGAGCAATTTAACACCAGCTTTTCCTCATGCTCTGTGGCAAAGTCAAGGGCTCTATCTAGGAGCTGCAATAACTTCAATTAATATTAAAAGCAACACCTGTGGCCACCCAACACTGAAGTCACAAATAGAAACTCCCAGAAAGGCACTACTAGCCTCCTTGGGCTAATCAATCCTAAACAGCCTCTGTTTCTCCCTAATGCGTCAGGGAGTTAAACTTTCTTACAGAGATGTTTGAAATTTGAGTTGAGATTTGAATAGGTTGCATGGAAAGACTGCTCTTTCTCAATGCTTCACAGAAAGGGATCAATGTGCTGCTGTCTGCTTCACCTAGGACCTGGTTTTGCTTGAAAAGGCAGGGGTGGTAACCCTACAGATTAGCCTAGAATAAGAGCAAGAGGGGCTCATGGAAACCATGGAGTTGGACCCCCTTATTTTACAGATGGACAGACTTAAGTTTAGAACGAGTTAAGTGACTTGTCTATGCCATCCCACTAGTTGGGAGCATTTCTAAACAGGGATCTGAAGTATTCTCTTTGGTGCCGGGATGCTTTGGGGTAGAACTCTAGACCTACCTATGTCCAGACATGTATCCTAACTGAGCTCATCTCTTGAGGCTCCGCTCACAGCTAAGAAAATATCTATGCAGCACAGTGTCAGCTTGAGCCAGAGGTGTCCCCTACAATTGTTTCCATCCCCCGAGTTCTTAGTCCCAAACCCAGAGAGAAGGCAATGGGAAGAGGTTGGTGGGGGTTGGGGGAGCTGTGCTAAATTAACGCAGATTGCCTTTTGTCTCTCCACTGGAATGGGGTTATAAAAGGTTGAGTTATATGGAGCACCTGGGTGGCTCGGTCAGTTAAAGCATCTGATTTCAGCTCAGGTCGTGATCTTGGGGTCCTGGGATTGGACTGTATCAGGCTGCATGCTCGGCAGGGAGTCTGCTTCTCCCTCTCCTTCTGCCCCTCCCCACTGCTTGTGCTCTCTCTCTGTCAAATAAATAAATAAAATATATTTTTTTTAAGTTGAGTTATAAAAAGAAACTTGAGTGGAGTTATAAAAAAACTCATTATACTCTGAGTTTATAGACTCTGTTACAGCTGTGTTATATTTTACAATATACTGATCACTATTCTTTTATTTTTTATTTTTTTAGTCAATCAGAGAAATAATCAGAGAAAGACATGTATCATATTTTCTCACTGATATGAGGAATTCTTAATCTCAGGAAACATACTGATCACTATTCTTGATTTTCGGCACCAGGTCTGAAATGTCTGCCTTCCCCACACCCAGAGCAGTGCAGACCTTCACCTTCTCTTCCTAAAACTGATCCAATGGACCCACGTACTCTCTACCAGGTTGGGGCCAGATTCCCTGCAGCGGCTTGTAACTCTTCAGTGCACACAGGTTATAGACCATCCGATGGAGCCGCTTACCGCCCACGGCCCCTGGATGACCTGGTGTCAGGGGCTGGTTATCTCACTCCGTGACTCTGGAACCCTAGCGCTGCCTTTCACTGTGTACGACTTCAAGAGAGAAAACATTCTAACGCCCTCTGTCGGGAGGAAGATTTCCCGGTCCTTAGTCGTTGGGTTACACGGCCTTTGTGGCCAGAGCTAGGGAGCACTGTCTGAGGTGATGACACAGCGAGCCCAAGCCATAGTCGCAGGAGTCGGAGCAGAAGCAGGAAGCCGGCAGAAATCCAGGAACGGACATGGCAGGAGGACCTGGAATGGAACAGAAATACGGAGATGGGTCCTGGGCGGCCACTTGGGAGGAAGCTGAAGTCACTGAAATTTGCCACTGTTGGTTTTAGAAGTCATGTTCAAGGGTTGGTTGGCACAAGAGTCAAGGCAAAGAGAAGCAATAGCCAAAAATACCCTTGATGCCTGTCGCAGTAACAGTAACATTCCCTTCCTCCCCCTCCTCCTTCTCATCATCATAATGGTACCTACTATTTATATAGAGCCAGGCCCTTTCCCAAGCACCGTAAATGTATTCCCATGTTCAATCCTTGTGGCCCCCCTGAAGAAGGAACAGTGATTCTAGGCGAGGAAACTGAGGCACAGAGAGATGACTCGTCAGGGTCATCCGCTGGTAAATGGTTGTAAACCAGGCAGTCTGGTTCTAGAGTCCTGTTGCTAACCAGTGTGTTTTGCCGCTCTCAAGCTGGAGTCTGTGGGGCTGCCGTGTACATCAGTTGGTGGTATCAGGGGGTGGGTGGGGCACAAGATGCGCTGAGACCATGAACACAGGTGGCTCAGCGTTAGGAGGTGCTTAAGGTAAAGTGAGGACACAGGGAGAAAAGGAGTCCCTTCTGGATGTGGGGTGGAGGCTTCTGAGGGGGAAAGACCACTTGGCACATGTATGGTGAGTACTCGGTCTATGCCAGGAGCTGTGCTTGGCATGGGAACAAAAGCCGTGAACAAGGCAGACACTGTCCCTACCTTTGTGAAGCATGGAGGCAGTTGTGATCCAGCCACTCGAGGCAGAAAATACAAGGGATTGTCCGAGCACAGGAGGGACATCTAAGCCAGGCTGGGGAGATCCACAAAGGCTCTCTCCATGAAGATGGAGGCAAAGAATGCTAAGTACATCAAAAGGGGCAGGGGCAGGTGCCTTGAAATGAGGGGACAAGCAAGGAGTATGTAAGCAGCTTGCTGCAGAGGGTTGATTTAACCAGGCAGAGGCAGGTAGAGTTTTGCGGAGACAGGAGAGGAGGATTGAGGGAGACATGACTGGGGGGGGAGGGGGTTGTCTTTAAGAGGAGATATCCACGTGGAAGGACCTCCTGAGGGCAAATTTTCTCTAATTGAAAAAGTAAAATCGAGTACATGAAATTTGCCCTAAAAACCATGAAATGAGGAAAAGTAAGGCCTAAGTGTGAATTTGCTGTCATGACTAAAACAAAAAAGCAACACCACGGACCGTATCTGTTTCCCCAAGCAATTATATTCAGCCCCCTTTTTCCACCTCTCCGACCCTCAGGAGAAAAAAGAAAAAATTAATTTCAGAACGGCTTAATACTCTTCAGAACTTGCCCTATCTTCAGAGGTGGCAGGGAACAAGTCCTTCCCTTTGCAGATAATTTTCTCCGTCTCTAAGTGTTTTGTAATCAGATGTGGTGGCTCTGAATTTTCTTTACTCCAAACACAGCCAGGAAGCAATTTCTCAGACAGTTTAACTTTGATAGCAGGTAATTTTCATCCATTGCGAACATCAACCTGACACGGACTTGCTATCTTCATTATTTTAATTACTCTTTGGGGCCACTTCCCCCCACCCCACCACACCCCGCTCTTTCCACGAAGGAGTGACCAGAAATTGGCAGCTTTAATCTTATCACGCCGCCGCGGCCAAGCTCATTTTTTGCTTAACAATGACATCATTTAGCCGCACACCTTAAGTAATGAAATTTGTTTGTGGAACTCTTTATCTTCCCCAAAAGAAGGGGGAAAAGTTACCTTTTTTTGATGGGAGGTCACCCACCTCTGTCACGCAGCTGTCTGTGATGTTCTAAACAGGTGACAGTTTCCGTTAATTTACTTTCGCTCCCCAGTTCGACTTCCCATATGGAAAGCCCGAGTGAGTTTTGAATACCAGCAAGAATATCTGATGTGGCAGCAACTGACAACTCTGACATTGAGCTTGGCTGTGGCCGTTACCCGGGGTTCCCTGCTTCTCCTTGAGAAGCAATTACAATTTCACAGGCTGGAATTAAAACTCCCCGCAGTATGCAGCAGGGCCACTGATGGCTGTCAAAGCGATTTCAAGCTGCTAATCTCTTGCTGGGGTAGCAGCGAAAATAGAGTTCCTCCCCGTGGAAGCCGAGGTCCAACAACTGGAAAACTTGGAATCTCTGATGGGTTTTAATTCGCACCCAGGTCAGCGGGCCCCACCCGCTCCCGGCAGAACGCGTCAGGACACTAGATTGTGGAAGATGGGTGTTTTCATAACGACAGAGCTGAAGTTCAAGGGTTCTGGGGAGAAAGGAGAAGTGTTCAGCCTGGGAATGAAGGGGAAAAAAAAATGAAAAAGGGCCCCAGCTCCCATATGAGCCAACTGGGGAGAGTAGGAAGTAGGGAACAGCTTCTGAGATGGAAACCGGGGAAGGACAGGGGGCAGGTGCCCTTCATGATGGCTCCCCGGGAGGCCTTCTCACAGATCACAGTGGACAGCCACTCACTGTGCAGGGAGGAACCCGGGAGCAGGGAGCTAAAACTGGTTTTTAAGCAAGCTCTGAGCCCAGAGTGGGGCTTGAACTCACGACCCCAAGATCAAGAGTCACCTCCTCCACCGACTGAGCCAGCCAGGCGCCCCTGAGAGGTATAACTTTTTTATAGAGCTTTGGTCACTACCCCGGGTTCAGATTTTGGCTTCTCTTTTTTTTTTTTTTTTAAGATTTTATTTATTTATTTGTGAGAGAGAATGAGAGACAGAGACCACGAGAGGGAGGAGGGTCAGAGGGAGAAGCAGACTCCCCGCTGAGCAGGGAGCCCGATGTGGGACTCGATCCCGGGACTCCAGGATCATGACCTGAGCCGAAGGCAGTCGCTTAACCGACTTAGCCACCCAGGCGCCCTTGGCTTCTCTTACTACGTCATGTTGCACAGTGAAATTTAACCTCACGGACTCAACTTCCTTCTGTCCTTTGGGCTCATAATACCCACCTCGCCGGGTTGTGAGGGGGCCAGGTGTGAAAAGTGCTCTTCACAGTGGCCTACCCATCGTGGATGCTGAATATTAGCTGTCATCAGCAAATAAAAGGCTTTGTCCGATCTAGAACCCTCAGGAGTTTGTCAGAGCCAAGAACTATCGGCAGAATTGTTTACTCAGTAGTTTCCCTTGAGTCAACTACTTTGGAAACTTAAATTTGTCTATTTTATGTATTTATCTATTTATGTATCTATTTTTTTTAAGATTTTATTTATTTATTTGAGAAAAAGAGCGCACAAGCAGGGGGAGAGGCAGAGGGAGAGGGAGAAGCAGACTCCCCACTGAGCAGGGAGCCCGATGTGGGGCTCGATCCCAGGACCCCAGAATCATGACCTGAGTGCAAGGCAGACGCTTAACCGACTGAGCCACCAGGTGCCCCTATGTATCTATTTTAAAGGAAAACTTTTAGGGCACCTGGCTGGCTCAGTCAGTGGAGCATGCAACTCTCAATCTCAGTGTCATGAGTTCAAGCCCCATGTTGGTTGTAGAGATTATATAAAAATAAAATCTTTAAAATAAATAAAGGAGGGGCATCTGGGTGGCTCAGTCAGTTAAGCATTGACTCTTGATTTCAGCTCAGGTCATGATCTCAGGGTCATGAAATAGAGCCCCAAGTTGCTCAGTTGGGAGTCTGCTTGAGATTCTCTCTCTCGCCCTCTTCCCCTCCCCCTATTCACGCTCTCTCTTGCACGATGCTCTTTCTTAAATAAATAAATAAATCTTAAAAAAGAAAACAATGAAAAAAATGTCAAATTCTACTTAGCATTGCTTGGCAAAGACTGTGGACTGAGGCTTGCAGTGGTCAGTTAAAAAAAACAAAACAAAAAAGAGGAGACAGAATCGATGGAAAGGTGTCAAGGCCACACCTGTCCAGGGTAAGCCTTCCTCCCCAGTTGCGCCCCGCCCCCCATACTTAGGGACCTGGTCAGTTTCAGTGAGGACACTTATTCTGTTTCCTGGAGCCTCACTCTTGCGTTTGAAAATAGGGAAAGAAGTATCCGGCAGAGAAATTCATCAACCTCTCCAAGTTTTTCTTTCTCTTCATTCCCTGGATTCTGATACGAGCTTACAAGGGAAAACACATGAATAAAGCTCATTTTCTTTGTTTCTGATGAAGAAAATATGCGGCCCCTATGAATGAGAGTTGGTAGTCACACAGCAACACCTCTTTCACTCCTGAATTTCTCCGTGGGTGGAGCTGGGAGATGTTACACCCAGGTCCCCCCGGGTCCTCCCCGCTTCCTGTGTGCCCAGCTCTGTGATCCAGGCAGGAGCACTGAAGTTTCTCATTCATCTTCTCCTTGTTCCTTTTGCTCTGGCCAATTTGGGGGAGGAAAATTAGGAAGCAGGACTTTACATTTACCAAATCCCACTGTGTGAGTTTATCAACCTCTAGTTTAATCTTTTGAAAGAATTCTTCCCACTGTTCCCTGCTCAGCAAGCATCCAATCTGGGAGTAATGAATCCTGTTCCAGCTACATTTTATAAAAACTCTATAACAAAATGATCATCTATAGGCGAAAGTCCAAGGCCAGCATGAGGCTTGCTACATCAGTATTCCTGGGACAAAAGAGGATTCAGATGATGAGAAATTAAATTTCTACTGCAGCCTCTGTGTCTCTCACCCACCCCCCCGTCACCTCTTGGATGCCCCAGCAGCTCCCACACCCCAGGTTACCACCCCTCAGAGAGCACTGTCTGCTCATTCCGGTCCACAGTCCGACCCCAAAGTGAACCCAGGAGGAGATCATCATGCAAAGGGATCAACATATTTACGACATGGAATAAAAATTAGTTTTAGGATGAGAAGAAGAGATAATGAGATTTCCTGCAAGAAGGTGTACAAAGACAAAGAAGTTACTGAGATTAAGTAGGAAGTGAAACGTAATTCTTGGATTCATCTTCTACGTAGAATGATCACTTTACCATGAGGTGGTGTCTTGGGCCCAGTGGTTTCAATAAGTACAGAGGTAGAACACCTTTTATTTTTCAACCTTTTTTTTTCCTTGGACTAACTTGGTGTCAAGACACTCTCTGGACTTCGAAGAAGGCTAATCTGTATCAGGGAAGGCATTTATGCTGACAGTTATTTCTACCTTTATTCCACTATCGGACTGATCTAATTGTTAACCAGAATAATGATGTCAGTGGTGATCTAGAATGTATTAAAATTGAGTCTGAGTCTGTGGATTTAATTCAATTAAACCTCAACAGTTTTTCCTAAGTAAGGACTCCAGGCCCGAGTGAATATAATCACACGAAAAATTCCCCTCCAAGGAATCAAAGAAGCGAATGTCAGTAAAATGTCGTGTAGGCTTTATAAAATATAGTGTCCTGGAAACAGTAGGGGTCATTTGTTACATTTTCCCTTGATCACACATCATTTCCTTCGGTCACGGAGAAAATGGCTAAATGTAGCGCTGCCGTTCGCTGATGCTCGCAGGAGGTCATGCCAGGCACCCGACCTTGCCCTCCACAAACCTTCCTCCTGATGGTCAGAATTCCACCTTGTATTTTTAAATTGAGGTGAAAGTCACATGACATAAAATTAACCATTTTAAAGTGAGCATTTCAGTGGCATTTAGTGTATCCACAACACTCTGCAGCCTCCACTTCTATTTCCAGAAGAACGTCTTCATCCCAGAGACAGAAACTGTACCCATGAAACAGTAACTCTTCCCTCTCTCTTCCCCCCAGCCCTTGGCGACCTCTATTCGACCTTCTGTCTCTGTGGATTTTTCCATTCTACATGCCTCCTATATGTGGAATCATGCAATATTTGTCCTTTCTGTGTCTGGCTTAGCTCACCAGGAGTAATGATTGTCACATGTGTCAGAACTTCATAACTTTTTATAGCTGAATAATTCTCAAGTGTGTGTGTGTGTAGCCATTTTGTTTATCCATTCATTCCATTCATCTCATGGATATTCGGACTGTGTCTCTCTTTTGGCTACTGTGACTAGTGCTGCTAAAAACGTGCATGTACGTGTATTTGGTGGAGTCTCTGTTTTCAGTTCTTCAGGGTTTGTATATAGCGTGGAATTGCTGGGTCGTATGGTAATTCTATGTTTAACTTTCTGAGGAGCCGCCAAAGTGTTTTCCTAGAAGTCCATCTTTGGCAACTCGTCCCGTTGGATTATGCATTCCTGTTTCCTTAGATGTTTTAACAATTTACTATAAAAATCTCCAAACATATCTGGAACTGTAGAGTACAACAAATCCCATGTATCTACTACTCATCTTCAGTAGCCATCAACCATGTGGCCATACCTGTTTTCGTCTATTTCCCCTACCCACTGCCTCACTTTTACGTTTAGTCAGGGCATTTTTTATTTATTTTATTTTATTTTATTTTATTTTATTTTATTTTATTTTATTTTATTAGAGAGAGAGAGAGCAAGGGGCAGAAGGAGAGAGAGAATCTCAAGCAGGCTCCACACCCAGCACGGAGCCCAACACGGGACTCGATCCAGCAACCCCAAGATCATGACCTGCGCTGAAATCAAGAGTCCGCACTCAACCGACTGCACCAACCATAAGCCCCTGCCAGAGCATTTTAAAACACATACTAGACATCATGTAATTTACCCCCAAGAAACTTAAGTGTACTACTAAAAATAGGGAGCAGTATCTTCTTACATAACCACCACAACAAAATTAACACTAAGCCTTTAATATCAACCAATACATAGCCTATATTTACATTTCCCTCATAGTCTTAAAATACTGCCTTGCTTTTGAGTTGTTTGAATCAGAATCCAAACAAGATCCACTGCATTTGATTAGTTTATGTCTGAAGTGTCCGCTAAGTTGATTTTAATCACTTTCCTTTTTATCTATGTCACTGACTTGTGAATGAAACCAGGCTAGGTGTCTTATGGAATGTCCCCATCCTGAAATGGGCTGATTTCTTCTTTGTGATGTTGTTTACATCCTCTCTCAAAGTAAACATTCTATTTCTGCAATAGTGGTATGTTTGAGTCATATAGAGGTCATTCTCAAGCGTTAATACCAAATGTAGGAATCACCTCATGTACTTTTTAAAAAAAGATTTTATTTATTTATCTGAGAGAGAGAGTGCGAGACAGAGAGCATGAGCCAGGGGAGGGAAAGGGAGAAGCAGACTCCTCGCTGAGCAGGGAGCCCGATGTGGGACTTGATCTCAGGACCTTGGGATCATGACCTGAGCCAAAGGCAGATGCTTAATGGACTGAGCCACCCAGGCATCCCCACCTCATGTACTTTTTTAAAGATAGAAATTCCTGGGGCACCCGGGTGGCTCGGTTGGTTAAGCGGCTGCCTTTAGCTCAGGTCATGATCCTGGAGTCCCAGGATCGAGTCCCACGCTGGGCTCCCTGCTCAGCGGGGAGTCTGCTTCTCCCTCTGACCCTCCCCCCCCTTGTGCTCTCTCTCTCTCTCTCTCAAATAAATAAATAAAATTTAAAAAAAAATTCCTGGCCCTTGTGCCACTCACTCTTTCCCAACCTCCTGTTCCCCCACCCCCTGCAACCCAAGAGTCTGACTGAAAAAGTCTGGGCTGCAACCCAGAAATGTGTGTCTTTAGCAAGCTCCGCAGGCAATTTGGAACTACAAGGTAGAAGCACCACCCTTATGGTGATGGAGTTTTATTAGATCAGCTTTGCTCCACAAAGAGACAAACAGCTCTCTTCTGCTGAAGGACATCCCAAAATGTGTCCTGGGGCCCAGTAGAGAAGACTAAAAGAGATTTCACCCTCTTCATAATTTGACCAACTTTGGCCAACTCAGCCAGGAATTGTTCTGATGATGCGTTAACCAGCTAGGAGCCTACCACCTCTGGGAGGAAGGCCCTCTGGAAGGAAGTCAGTATGTGCAGCCCACACTTCAGGAATGGGGGGGTCATGTTCCAACTGCCTGAGAGCAGAGTATCTACATGAATAAGTTGGAATTCTTCTGGAATTATTTCTTCCACATTTATTTATTTATTCAATCATTTATTTGTATCAGTTATGGGCTCATGGATACTTATTTTATACTTTGGGCTATAATACAATACAATTTTATTTATTTTGTTGCTCAAAGCTTTAACCATTAGGAATGCTTCCCATTGGCTCTTGAGTGCCTTTGATATATCCCCATCAATGTGGTGGGGGTTTATTTTGTTTTTTTTGTTTGTTTGTTTTGAGCACTTCCTCACTTCATGGCAATGTAAGATGCTCCAGGATTATCTTGTATATTTCCTGCCCCAATCCTAGAATCAGCCATTTCTCCAAGAAGCCCTGGTTCCTTTGATTAGGGAATGGGATTAGAAACCAAGATCTGGGTGCTAGGTGTGCTCATTGTTACGGGGGTGTCATGGCTTTAAGGCCCCCTCATCGACAAGAGCAAGGGAATGTGTGTGTCGACAGTAAACCCTATATTTAGGAATTTCTATAAATAGTTCCATATGTAACCATTGGTATGTATATTAAGCTAAAAAATATGAGTTCATTCTGATGTCTTCAACTGTAAATTATTACCAAATATGTCATTCTAGCCTCCTCTCCTTGCTTATCTATAAACTGTTGCTCCAACAGGGAGAAACCTGGCTCCCACCATTCACTGTCCATTAGCTTAATTGATCTGTTCCAGAATACATCTATAGCATTATCACCTGAATCCCTGCAGAAAGCCACTTTGTCAACCAGAGTATAGTTCTTTGGAAACTCTACCAAAGAGTTTTATTTTTAAATATTTTATTTATTTATCTGAAAGAGAGTGTGTGTGTGAGACAGAGAGCATGAGCCAGGGGAGAGTTTCCATAGTCTTTAGTTTTGCAGACTCTACTTATTTCCAAAGTTAATTAGGTAGATACCTATTAATTACTCCACTATCCACTTCAATGAGATTGTTTCATACATTTAGGATACATTCAGATTCTTTTGCCACATTTTGCATTTCTTCCTGGGATCCTCTGACCTCTGAATGATTTTTTTTAATTTGCATACATTAAGGTTTTAGTCTTTGTGCTGTTTCTTTCTACAGGTTTGGACGGTGCATAATGTCTTACATTCATCATTACAGTATCATACAGAATACTTTTACTGACCTAAAAAAATCCCTGGGTTCACCCATTCAGCCCTGTCCTCCATCTCCTGATTCCCTGGCAACACTGATCTGTTTGTCATCTCTATGGTTTTGACTCTTCTGGAATGTTATATTGTTGGAATCATATACTTTGTAGCCTTTTCAGACTGGCTTCTCTCACTTTGCAATATGCGTTTATAATTCATCCAATTGATAGCTCAGTTCTTTTTAATATTTTCCATTGTATGGATATACCACAGTTTATCAATTTACTTATTAAAGAACATCTTGATTGCTTCCAGGTTTTGGCAATCACATACAAAGCTGCTATAAACATTTGCATGTAGGTTTTAACATGGACTTAAGTTTTCAGCTTATTTCGGTGAATACCAAGAAGCACAACTGTTGGAATGTATTATAAAAGTATGTTTAGTTTTATAAGAAACTGCCAAACTATCTTCTAAAGTGGCTACACCATTTTGCACTTCTACCAGCAATGAAAGTTCTTGCTGCTGCACATTCTCACCAGCAATGGGTATTATCGGGTTTTTTTGGTTTGTTTTTTGTTTTTTTGGATTTTAGCCATTCTAATAGTTATATAGTGTCATCTCATTCCTGTTTATAGATTTTTTCTTTTCTTTTCTTTTTTTTTAAGAAACAACACAGAATTGTTTCTTGTTTCATAGTGCACACCATGGGTTCATGATTTCTGGAAACTGAATCAATATGAATGTGACCCCCCTCCCCAACCCTCCTTCTCTCACGTTTTATTAGTGAATATCAGAATAACCAAAGGAAGAAAATAGTCCTATATCACAGACCACACCAGACTCACAGGAGAGCCATCCCCCCCGCCCGCCCTGTGGCCCCTTTAGCCTAACAATTCCCATTAAAAGTCTCTTGTTCTGTGACGAGCAACAAACCACAAAGAAAAGCTATTGGAAAATGTTGAGCCACTCTGCAGACAGCCACTGTTCTCTCAGCCCTGCACAATTTTCTCCAGAGTGTGGACCCTCTGAGCAGTTACAGTACAGATCATTCTATCATCTGCACACTGTGTGAAACATGTAAACATCAAAGGAGAAGGAAACATGTAGAAGACAGTGTCCACAAACAATAAGCACCATCAATGAGAACGTACATATCCAAACTAGGAAGTTCAGGAGACGCTCTCGCAGCAAGCCATGACTTAGGGGACACCGCTGACCAGCTCTCCTTCCCCTGGAAGCCACGAAAGGGCTCTGGGAACTTCTGTGCACTACGCTGGGACTTCTACTCCCAAGAGGTGGATAGGTTGTTCCCAAAATGACATTTTACTTACCATAGCTCTGTAATTTATTTAAATCATATTATGAACGTGAAATGTTGAGTTTGAAGAGGAGACCTGTGGTCATGATTTCATTGAAAACTACGTTTAAAGCTTTGTAAAGACGTGATATACGTAAGTGAGGAGATACATAGGTGACTAATAGAAATGGTGAGTATGATACCTGGAATCGAGGGGGAAACTGGGCAAGGGCAGGAGGACCTTGCACCCAGTTTTCTCACCAGTGACCAAATTCTCACTCGTCTTTAAACAAACAGAAACTGGACATGGAAGGTGGTGCTTATGGATGTGGCTTGTCCAAGAGAAGGTGATTCCAGTCAGTAGGCTCATCATCAAAGAAAATGCTCTGGTTCTACAGGAAAAGATTCAAATGAATGGACATTTATAGATTTCAAAGTCATTTTTTGTATTCCTCAACTTTAACAAGTAGCAACCAGGACAGGCCTGGGATAGAAGCGTGGGCTTCCCTGGCTTCTCAGGATACCCCCTAAGCCATACCAATATTGTCATTGTGTTTGTTTCTGTCGTCTTTGCATGTGTCGGTGTGAAATCGGTCAGAAAGCACTGGAAAGGCTCCCAGATCCACAGGTGCTTGACCAAGGTTGCTAACGCATTTTCACCCTCATTCCTCATTAAAAGAAATAGTAGTCCATAGATAGGTTATGTTAATCAGTGCGGACAACGGATGCCTTATTTTGGACATTGATATATAGTCTGTGTTCTTGTCTGAGTGTTCGTAACTAGCAAGGGTAAGAGTCCAGTGGTTTAGGGGAGTTTTATATCTTTGGTTAGCAGTGTAATGTATGCAGTTGACCCCTGAACGATGAGGGAGTCAGGGACTGACCTCCCACGTAGTTGAAAATTGGATTTGACTTTTTTTTTTAAGATTTCATTTATTTATTTATTTATTTTAGAGAGAGAGAGAGAATGCAAGTGAGCGAGCACAAGTGAGGGGAGGGGCAGACAGGAAGAGAGAGAATCTCAAGTAGACACCGTGCTGGTCACGGAGCCTGATGCGGGTCTCGATCTCAGAACCCTAAGATCATGACCTGAACCAAGATCAAGAGTCAGATGCTTAACTGACTGAGCCACCCAGGTGCCCCTCAAAATTGGGTATAACTTTTAAGACCCCAAAGACTAACCTACTAATATCCTACTGTGGACCAGAAGCCCTCCTGATAAATAGTCAGTAGATTAACACATACTTTGTGTGTTATATATATTACATATTGTATTCTTACAATAAAGTAAGTTAGAGAAAAGAAAATGTTATTAAGAAAGTCATAAGGAAGAGAAAATACATTTACAAGATTACTGTATCTATTGAAAATAATCCATGTGTAAGTGGACCCACGCAGCTCAAATCTGTGTTGTTCAAGGGTCAATTGTAGTTTTATAACATTATTTGGAGTATCTTTTTTTTTTTTTAAAGATTTTATTTATTTATTTGACAGAGAGAGAGAGCACAAGTAAGCAGAGAGGCAGGCAGAGGGAGAGGGAGAAGCAGGCTCTCCACTGAGCAGGGAGCCTGATGTGGGACTCGATCCCAGGACCCTGGGATCATGACCTGAGCCGAAGGCAGCCGCTCAACCGACTGAGCCACCCAGGCGCCCCTATTTGGAGTATCTTAAAACCATATTCATTATTATATAGCTGTAGTGTTAATTGCCTAGCAACTATTGTTCCTTCTTAATTTATTAAATCATTGCCTCATCCTAAATTACCCAGTCAAATAATTTTACTTAACAAACACTAATCTTATTTTTCATATTCTGTGAATGAATGCAAGTATTTGAACTGATGAAAGCTTTAAAATCACTTTGGGGATAACTTTCAAATTACTAGTGGAGATTTGCTTTGAATTGCGATTCACTTCTCTGGGCAGAAAATTTATTTTGATAAGCTCTTAAAATAATCAGATTTTCTAAAGTAAGTTTTCTTAGACATCAGTATTTGTATTTTATATTTATGTAGAAAAAGGCCTAGGTTGGCATTAGCTATTACTGTCCAACTGTGGATTTTTGAGAGGAGATTTATCTGTGAGATCATTTAATTTATTTAAGAGTAATTCTTCTACCTACTCCTACAAGCATCTGAGGTTCATATCTGAGGTTCTTCATATCCTTCCAGGCATTTACAAAATAATGGATTTACTTCTTCTCTTTATCATCACCTTTTTCCTAAGAGGTTTCAATATCAGCACATTTCTAATGTCATGAGCTACAAAACATTAATTAAGAGAAAACGAGGCTGTAAGTTCACTGTCCACTCACATGAGCAAAGCACAGGAGGGTGAGAACCAGGCTCACTGTCATTCAGGAGATCACACCAGGACTGTCCCCCCCACACACACACACTGTCAGCCACCCGCTTCTCCCTACACTGTCACTTACTATAACTGGTCATCTTGTCGTCAGAAAGGTTTAGAGAAAAGGAAAGGACTGGAGGTAAGGAGGGGGGAAAGGAAAATATTGGAAAATTGGGGGGAAAATTCCAATTTATTATTCAAGTTCAACAATTGCTTTTGATAGTTTTTCAACTATCAAAAATAACACATGGCAAGAATAGCAGAGTATCTTAATATGTCTCAATCCTTGTCGTTAACTAGAACCAACACTTACAACACTACTCCAGAGGACATGCAGTTGTTCTTAATCAAAGGAAGGAGGAAAGAAACCAACATATGCTTTTTCATTTTCCAGGCACGAGAGCGGCTCTTTACATGAGTCATCTCACCAAACATGATTAACAGTCTGTAGAGTTATCAAAATTTGGAAATAGTTTGCTATGCAGAGTTGAGACAGGACTTGCTAATATTGAGACAAAGAAAATTGAAGATGGCCATATTTTCTTTGAGGAAATCTGGGAGTGGGAGTGGCCCTGGTTACGGGGGCTACCATTCCCTCAGGAGGCCAAGTCAGGTCAGGTGCAGGGCAGACAGTGTTGCCTGGTGGTTAAGGATGCTGCTCTGTGGCTGAGACACCCCCTTGGCCCTGAATCCAGCTCCATTGTTTGCTGCCCACCTGACCTAGGGTGCAGGCGTCTCCTTCTCAAACACCGTTTCCTGTCTCTAAAGTGGGGATGGTTGTAACCTTCTTAGGACACCTGTGAGAGCAGATGATGCATCCCAAGCACTTAGCACAGGGCTTGGCATACAGTAGGTGCTCAATAAAGCTCCCTGTGTAGTCCCTGCTGGAGGAGGGTAAGGCTTCTGTGTGGAGACTGAGGCAGAGCCCATCCCCACTGAGGCAGGGGCCCTTCTCACCTCCCAAGACAGCAGTCCCAGGGCCCCAGGCAGGTGCCCGGAGTCCCACCTGCTCCCCTCTGGTCACTGTGCAGGTCAGCCAGCTGGCAGGATGCTTGATAAAGGTTGGAGAGGAAACCTAGGAGTGAAGTGGAATTGAACTCCACAGTGAATCGTAATTTCCAAAGAGCCCACGTTTAAAATGCCCCATATGTAATAAATCATTTTATGCACAGTCTGAGTAACAAGACTGCCTTAAGCCCACTTCACGGCCTAGTGGCTAGCACAAGAAGTTGTTTACAAACTGTTCTTCATTAAAATGTCCCCCCAAGGAAGGGTTCCTGTCCCCCTCCTGACATATCATTTCTCCTTCCTTTCTTCCATTTAATGATATCTGTTATGTGCTAAGCTCTGCTAAGTAATGGGGCTATGAGATGAAAGAGGCACAGTCTCATCCACAAGGAGCTAACAGTCTTTATTAGGAAAGAAATCCATTTAAACAATAAAAAAAGGAAAGAAAAGAAGAGAAACCCATGTGAACATATCATTGGGGCGTGAGGGCAGGGTAAAGGAATGTTCTGTGTTTTAATACTAGAAAAACAATAGTTTTACTTTGTTTTAAATATATACATATTTTTTATATATATAAACATTCTAGAAAAGAATATATATGTATGTATATGATATAATTATATATAAATACATAGAATATATAAATACATATTTCAGATATGTATTTCATTATATATATATACGAGGAGCTTTCTAGAATCTCCTCACTCTATGACTTCTACTTATATCTCCTTGGTTAGAGATCTATCACATGTCTGCTCCTATTTTCAAGACGCTGGGGAATGTCGTGTTTTAAGCTGGGCACATTGTCGCCAGAAGAACACTGGTGTTCTGTTAATAAAGAATGGGAGTGAACATGGCTATTGTATAGACAGCTAGCGGTGAATGCCAGCAATGTGTTCACCGGACGTCACGTTGGTCACCAAGGAGAACTCTCTCCACTTTGCAGTATGCCTTCCTACGAGTGTGTCTTTTTTTTTTTTTTTTAAGATTTTATTTATTTATTTATTTGAGAGAGAGAGAGAAAGAAACAGCATGAGAGGGGAGAGGGCCAGAGGGAGAAGCAGGCTCCCCGCTGAGCCGGGAGCACGATGTGGGACTCGATCCCAGGACCCTGGGATCATGACCCGAGCGGAAGGCAGATGCTTAACGACTGAGCCACCCAGGCACCCCTGCCTTGCCTGTTGTTAACATCTGGAACTTTGGAGTCCTTGTCACTTGGGCCTGTAGACAGACCACAGACAAGAAGCTGTTCAGACATGGTAACTAAGAAAGAGAAATAATTCCATCTCTACAGGCTTGTAAAACACCAGTAATTGTCATATAGATCTGTGAAGGACTAGTATGGGATTTTCTGTCCTTGGACATTTTTACAGCTTCCATCCCTTTTCACCCAACAGGTGGGTGAGATGTCACCTTTTAACTGAGGGGGCTTGGCTAGGAGGAGGGAGCAGCTCTTCTGGGTTTAATCAGTTTCCTTCCTGGGCTGGGGCTGGCCTGTGAGTTGTTCATACTCGTAGGGGGGATTTTGTTTTCAGTGAATCCTTGCCTGTGTTCATGCTATCGTGCTTATTCTGGAAGGGTGAAGAGAGTGCATTGTGTTCATGATCTGCCTGCTTTGAATTTAAAAAGAGGTCAGAGCCAACATGAGATTATTTTTTCCACTCATTTATAATTAATAGCAATTAATAATTTAACATGATTGCTTCATTTATGTTTAAACTGGATGGTCTCACCTATGGCAGAATATATCATTTCAGAGGACTTGTTAGGGATTTTTAAAATGCTTTTAAAGCATTTCCAGAGCTCAACCATTGACCCAGAAGCTTGCTTATGGATAGGCTAAGCTAAGGCCACTTTGGGAAACACAATGAGTTTTATGGCAAGGATGAAAGAGATAAGACTTGAGACTCACTGATAATCACTATGAAAGTTAGTTCTGAAATTGAGAACCTCGATCTGACCGTCAGAGTTCAGTGGAACCAAATGCAAGGAGGGAATTCTCTAGATAATCCCCCACTTGTCACCTGGACACATTCTGTATTCTCTGGTCCTTCTTGGAATTCATCCAGAGGCTTTGAAGATTGGAACATCCGAAGGAGTTTGTTATAATAAAAGGTACTGTGTATTAAACACTTGTTTTGTAACAGGTGCTGTTCTTGGCCCTTTGTGCACATTATCTTATGTCATCCTTAAACAGCCCGTTTTACAGAAAAGTAATTGAGGCTTGGAGGAGTAAACTGACTTGACTGAAGTCATATAGCTAGTAAGTGACAGAGCTGGGACTTGAAACCAGGTCTCACACTAGGGATTCCTTTAACTGCATTCTTTCTTTGAAGAAAGAGGAGGAGAAGAAATCTGAGAAAGTGTTGCAGAAACGCTCAACCATCTGTGCCTAATATTTCAAAATATCTTTTAAAATACTTATTTGAGAGAGAGAGAGAGAGTGCACGCAGGCGGAGGGGGAGAGGGAGAGGATCTCAAGCAGACTCCCAGATGAGCGCAGAGCCCGATGCGGGGCTCAACCCCAGGACCTGAGATCATGACCCGAGCCGAAGGCAGACGCTTCACCGACTGAGCCACCCTGGCACTCTCAGAGTTGTTCTTTTTGAGAAAAATAGCTTCTCTTTGTGTCATTACAGGGCCTCCTGTCTTTGGTGGAATGAGCAATGGCAGCCGAGATTTGGAAAAGTGATCAATGTGGCCTCATCCTTTTTGTGGTTCTTCCCTTCGGACTCTCTGAACTCGTGTTCAGTGGGAACATATTCAGTGCCTCCTGTGTGTCCAGTGTTATTCTGGGCATTGTGCATATCCTGACCATAATTGTCAAGCCAGAAATTTATTCTAAGTGTATTTCTATTAAAAAAAAATCTTAGGGGTGCCCAGGTGGCTCAGTCGGTTAAGTGTCTGCCTTCGTCTTAGGTCATGATTTCAGGGTCCTGGGATTGAGTCCCGCATTGGGCTCCTGGCTCAGCGGGAAGTCTGCTTCTCCCTCTGCCTCTGCCCCTCCCCCTGCTTATGCTCTCTCTCGCCCTCTCTGTCAAATAAATGAATAAAATCTTTAAAAAAAAATCTTGGAGCTAAAGGTGGTTTTATGAATCACTACTGTTGCTGGTTGCTGAGCACATAATGTCTAAACTCCTTTGCTTAGCATTCAGAGTTCTCACTACATGCTGCCAAGCTTCTTGCCAAACTAATAATCCTTTGCCAGTCATCTCCATGTAAACTCATTCCAGCTCCTCTGAGAGTTTCATTATTTTCTGGGTCAAAGTTGGACGACTAATGAGTCTATGCCTTTGCACATATAATGGCTTCTGTTCAGAATACATTTTACTCTAATCTACGTGAGGCACTCCTGTTCATCCTTCAAAACCCTACTCACATTTACCCCCTACCCGCCCCACCCCCCCTTAAGGCCTTCCTGACTCAGGCAAAGTGAGTTGCTCTATCTTCTGTTTTTACAACTTTGTTCACACTTCAGTGAAAGTATTTCCTACTGGAACTTCTCTCCCAATGGAATTTGAAATCCTCAAAGGCTGGGACTGTGTTCCATTTATCTTTGTCTCTTCTGCGCCTGCCTGTTGTGGGAGTTTAGTAGTAGTTTTGCTGAATAAGTTAATAAAATGACACAAGATAAAGCTGTGTCAGATAACCTGGGTAGTGAGAGTGTTTATAAGGGGCAGGAGAGATGTAGGAAAAAAAATACCATTTCTAAATATGTAACTTTTAACAGATTTGGAGAGAACTGGTGAATCTGAAGGATGATAACTAGTGTATTTAATCATATTTAAAATGAGTATGTTACATAGCATTTATAAACATAAGGAAATTCTAAGTAGAGATGTGGTATCTATGGACTTGAAATTATTTCTGGAGGCTTCACAGAGGAGGTCAATTTGAAACCCATGCTTGAGAGATGGGAAGAAAGAGTCTCTTTAGGTGTTGGAGAAATGGACCCAGAAAGCCATTTGCACTGAGGAGAAAGCATGAGTTTGAAAATGTGGCTAAGCTGAGTGCCTGGCCATTGACAGGTCCTTAGTAAATGCATGATGTTGCTGGAGTGTTCGAAGCGTCCACCACACATCCCTCATCTACTACGACATTCCACTGATTAAAACACCATGGGTCAAATGAGGAACAGAAATAACAGCTTCACTACAGAAAGCCTGCCTTTCCTGAAAAACTGGGGGCCATGTGCCCTCCACTTCCTAAACCAAAGACTAACCCCAAATGGACTTCCTGCTCCCTAAGCTTCAAAGATGGAGGCTGGTCCCCTCTCTTGGAGAGCTGGGTCTGCAGCAGAGGTTCTCAGCCAGCAGAGAGTCAGAGTCACCCTCCGAGCCCTGTCCGTGGCACATCGCAGCGAGCCAGAGAGTAGAGAACAGAACTCCGGGCTCCCGAGGCTGCTTCTAGACACCAGACCCAGGGCCCTGCACTAGAGGGAGAACCACACAGCCTGGTTCTCTGCCATCCTCACAGTTGTTGTGGGAGGACTTGGGTAATGAGTGGAGAGGAACATACGATACAAATTTGTGAAAGATTTGGGAATCCCATGTAACATTGCCACAAGCCCTCCCATCTTAGCAGAATTATAGTAGTAAGAGCTGTAAGGGACTCAGAGAGCAACTATCCTAACCCTCTTATTTGACAGATGAGAAAACAGAAGCTAAGAGGCATTCCATATCAGCCTTACAGTTTGATTACACTCACCGAAAACACATCTCCACATGTGTTCGGTGATGATGCTCAAAAAGGCTATCCTGGTCATTTTCTAAAGATGTCAGGTTTTGGACATGGGACACAAACCTTTGATTTACAAGCACACCTCTTCACGTTACAACCCTCTTTTGAGTTCGTCACTGGCTATGGACAATTTAAGATCACCCTAGTGTGAAGGAAGTGCTAAACTCTACAGTTAATGGAAGGAGGTTGTGCAAAATGGAGTATCTATAAGCGGCTTTAGGAGCCATAAGAGTTGGTATCTTTCTTTCATGACCTTGAAATGCTGTTTACATAAAAGATAAGAGAAGGTCCTTTGAGAATTAGTGGGAGGGTCTAGCAGGAAGGAATAATGGGAAGGGGGGCAGACTGTTGAAACATACGGACAAAAGAATTAGCACTCTATTTCTTCTGAAACTAACTCATTACGCTAATATGGGACCGGGCTGAAGATGGAGGACACAGTGAGGAAAGGCTATCATGGCTGGCACCTCTTTCTTTCTTAAGCCTTTGTGGTTTCACAAACAGCCTTCCCAACTCCAGGTGGTATCCACAGATTGGCACCATCAACTCTCAGACAAAACTGCAAAACCAGCCAGTTCCTATGACCCACATATTTTCAGGGTTTTCATTAAGCTCTCCATGTTTATGGCCTTGCTCCCTGCTTTGGTTTGAATGGAACTCATATGTTGAATCTTTACCCCCAAAGGTGATGGTCTTTGCAGGTAGGGCTCTGCCCTCATGAATGGGATTAGTGGGTTTTTAAAATAGTTTGAGATGTGATTGACATAGAACATTATATAAGCTTAAGGTATACAGTGTGATTATTTGATATGTGTCTATGTTACAAAGTGTCAACCACAGTAAGGTTAGTTCACACAATCTTCATCTCACATAATTACCATTTTGTTGTTTTTGTTATGGTGAGAACACTAAAACTGTACTTTCATAGCAGCTGTCAAGTATACAATATAGTATTCAACTTACAACTGAAAGTTTGTACCCTTTGCCCAACATCTCCCCATTTCCTTCACTCCATGAACCCATTCTACTCTGTTTCTATGAGTTCAGTGCATTTAGATTCCACATCTAAGTGATTTCACACAGTATTTGTCTTTTTCTGACTTACTTCCCTTAGTATAATGCCCTCAGATCCATCCACCTTGTCACAAGTGGCAAGATTTCACTCATTTTTATGGCTGAATAATATCCCATTGTATATATACCCTTTTTCTTTATCCATTCATCTACTGGTAGATGTTTGGGTTGTTTCCATGACTGGGCTATTGTGAATAGCGCTGCAATTGAATATGAGAGTGAAGATACCTCTTTAAGATAGTGATTTCATTTCTTTCAGATATATAACCAGAGTGGGATTGCTAGATCATATGGTGGTTCTACTTTTAATTTTGTGAGGAACCTCCATATGTTTTCCACAGTGGCTGCACCGATTTGCATTCCCACCAGCAATGCATGAGGGTTCCTTTTCTCTGCATCCTCACTAACACTAGTTATTTCTTGTCGTTTTGATGATAGCCCTCCTAACACCTGTGAGGTGATATCTCAGGTTCTGATTTGCAATGCCCTGATGATTAATGACATTGAGCACCTTTTTATGTACCTGTTGGCTATCTGTTTGTCTTCTCTGGGAAAATGTCTATTCAAGTCCTCTGCCTATTTTTTTAATTGATTGGGTTTTTTTTTGTTTTTTTTGCTGTTGAGTTGTATGAGATCTTTATATATCTTGAACATTAACCCTTTATTAGATATATAATTTTTGTATGTTATTTCCCTTTTGAAGTCTTGCCTTTTCATTTTGTTGGTAGTTTCTTTTGCTGCATAGAAGCTTTTTAGTTTGATGAGTCCCACTTCTTTATTTTTGCTTTTGTTGCCTTTGCCTTTGGTGTCAAATTCAAAAGAATCATCACAAAGACCAAAGTCAAGGATTTTACTACTTATGTTTTCTTCTCAGAGTTTTAATTGTTTCAGGTCTTATGTGCAGGTCTTTAATACATTTTGAGTTAATTTTTGTGTATGGTATAAGACAGTTTCATTCTTTTGCATGTGGCTGTTCAGTTTTCCCAACATTTATTGAAGAGACTATCCTTTCCTCATTATATATTCTCATCTCCTTTGTTGTAAATTAATTGACCATATAGGCATAAGTTTATTCCTGGGCTCTCCATTCCGTTTTATTGGACTGTGTGTTTGTTTTTATGATCAAACCCTACTGTTGATTAATATAGCTTTGTAATATAGTTTGAAATAAGGAGGTGTGATGCCTCCAATTTCATTCTTTCTAAGGATTGCCTTGGCTATTTGGGGTCTTTCATGGTTCCATACAAATTTTAGGATTGTTTGTTCTGTTTCTGTGAAGAACTGGAGAACACCATTGGAATTGTGATAGGGATTGCATTGAATCCATAGATGGTTTTGGGCAGTATGGACATTTTAACAATATTAACTCTTCTGATCCATGAACATGGGATATGTTTCTGTTTATTTATGTCTTATTTAATTTCTTTTATCAATATCTTATAGTTTTTATTGTACAGGTCTTTAACTTCCTTGGTTAAATTTATCCCTAAATATTGTATTGTTTTTGATGCTACTATAAAGGGGATTGCTTTCTTTATTTCTTTATCAGATAGTTTGCTGTTAGTGCATAAAAAGGCTAATGATATTTGTTTGTTTATTTATTTTTTATTAGAGAGACAGGGAGGGGCAGAAGGAGAGGGAGAGAGGGAATCCCAAGCAGGCTTCATACCCAGTGCAGAGCCTGATGCAGGGCTTGATCTCACAACCCTGAGATCATGACCTGAACCAAAATCAAGAATCAGACACGTAACTGAATGAGCCACCCACGTGCCCCACAACTGATAACTGTATATTGATTTTATATCCTGCAACTTTCCTAAATTTGTTTATTAGTTCATCTTTTTTTTTTTTTTTTTTGCTGGAGCATTTAGGATTTTCATATTTAAGATCATGTCATTAGCAAACAAAGGCAATTTTACTTCTTTCTTTCCCATGTGGATACCTTTTATTTCTATTTATTGCCTAGCTGCTCTGGCTAGGACTCCCAGTACTATGTTGAATAGAAGTGATGAGAGTAGCAAACTTGTTTAGTTCCTGATCTTTTTTTTTTTTTATTCTTATGTTAATCCCCATACATTACATCATTAGTTTTAGATGTAGTGTTCCATGATTCATTGTTTGTGCATAACACCCAGTGCTCCATGCAGAATGTGCCCTCCTCAATACCCATTACCAGGCTAACCCATCCTCCCACCCCC
>NC_138376.1:5214422-5260284 GCF_054177405.1 Leptonychotes weddellii | reverse complement strand
ATCTCCTGTTGAGTTTGTAGGTGTTCAGAATGGTTTGATCCCTATCCAGCTGAATTCCTGAGAGGAGACGAAATCCAGGTCTCCTACTCCTCCGCCATCTTGCTCCGCCCCCGTTTTGTTCCTGATCTTAAAGAGAAAGCTTTCAACCTTTCACCATTGAGTATGATGTTTGCTGTGGGCTTTTCATATATGGCCTTTATGATGTTGAAGTATGTTTCTTTTATATCCAATTTGTTGAGTTTTTATCAAGAATGGATGTTAAATTTTGTCAAATGCTTTTTCTGCATTTATTGAGATGATTGTATTATTTCTTGACCATGGTATATGATCCTTTAAATATGCTGTTGAATTCAGTTTGCTGGCATTTTGTTGAAGATTTTTGTACCTATATTTATCAGGGATATTGACTGTAGCTTTCCTTTCTGGTAGTTTCCTTCTCTGACTTTAGTATCAGTAATGCTGACCTTGTAATGCTGAGTTTGGTAATGTTCCTTCCTCTTCAATTTCTTTGAAAGAATTTGAGAAGAATTGGTATTACTCCTTTAAATGTTTGGTAGGATTCACCCATGAAACCATCTGTTTTGGGGGTTTTTTTTGTTGTTGTTTGGAGGTTTTTAAATTATTGATTCAGTCCTCTAACTTGTTATTAATCTATTCAGATTTTCTATTTCTTCAGGATTCAGATTTAGTAGTTTGCCTATTTCTAGGAATTCATCCATTTCTTCTAGGTTGCTCAATTTGTTTATGCATAATTTTTCATAGCAGTCTCTTATGTATTTCTATTTATTTATCTATTTTAAAGATTTATTTATTTTAGAGAGAGAGAGCATGAGCAAGCAGGGGCGGGGCACAAAGGGAAGGAGAGAGAGAATCCCAAGCAGACTCCCCACTGAGCGTGGAGCCTGACGCAGGGCTCCATACCACGACACCAAGATCGTGACCTGATCCAAAACCAAGAGTCAGATCCTCAACCGACTGAGCCACCCACGTGCCCCTGATACTTTGTATTTCTATGCTATCAATTGTAATGTGTCCTCTTGCATTTATAATTATATTTATTAGAGTCTTCTCTCTTTTTTCTTGGTAAGTATAGCTAAAGGTTTGTCAATTTTGATCTTTTCAAAAAGCAACTCTTAGGTTTGTTGATCTTTTTGATTATTTTTCTATTTTCTAGGTCTTTTATTTCTGCTCTGGTCTTTGTTATCTCCCTCCTTCTCTTAACTTTAGGCTTAGTTTTATTCTTGTTTTCCTAGTCCCTTGATCAAGGTATAAAGTCAGCTTGTTTATGTGAGATCTTTGTTTTGTCTTAATGTAGGCACACATTTGTCACTCTAAATTTCCCCTTTAGCACTGCTTTTGTTGCATCCTGTAAGTTTTGGTATATTGTGTTTCCATTTTCATTTGTTTCAAGATACTTCTTTATTTCTCTTTTGATTTTATCTTTGATCCATTTGTTGTTCAAGAATGTGTTGCTTAATTTTCACATGCTTGTGAATTTTCCAGTTTTCCTCTTGTTAATGATTTCTAGTTTTATATCATTGTGCTTGGAAAAGATACTTGGTGTGATTTCAGTCTTTTGAATTTTGCTGAGACTTGTTTCATGACCTTACATATGATCTATCCTGAAGAATGTTTTGTGTACACATGAGAAGAATTACATTCTGCTTGCTGTTGGATGGAACGTTTCATATACATCTAAAAGGTCCTTTTGGTCTAAAGTACAGTTCGAACCCAGTATTTTCTTACTGATTTTCTGTCTGGATGATCTACCCACTGTTGAAAGTGGTGTATTGATATTTCCTATTATTATTGTATTGTCATCCTTTACTCCCTTCAGATCTGTTAGTTTTTGCTTAATATATTTAGGTGCTCTGATATTGGGTGCATATATATTTACAGTTGTTATAGTCTCTTGATGAATTGACCCCTTTGTCAATATATAATGACCTTCATTGTCTTTTTTTTAAGATTTATTTATTTATTTGGGGGGCTTGTGAAGCAAAGAGAATAGGAGACAAGCAGACTCCCCACTGAGCAGGGAGCCTGATGTGGGGCTCAATCCTAGGACCCTGAGATCATGACCTGAGCCAAAACTAAGAGTCAGATGGTTAACTGACTGAGCCACCCAGGTACCCCGACCTTTGTTGTCTCTTGTTACAGTTTTTGACTTAAGTCTATTTGTCTGATACGAGTATAGTTACCCCTGCTTTCTTTGCTTTCCATTTTTGTAGGGTATCTCTTTCCATCCCTTCACTTTTAGCCTGTGTATGTCATTGAAGTCAAAGTGAGTCTTTTGTAGATAGCATATAGTTAGGTTTTGTTTTTTATCCATTCAGCTGCTCTGTGCCTTTTGATTGGAGAAATTAATCCACTTACATTTTAAATAATTGTTGATAGGTAAGAACTTACTGTTTGTTGCCTTCTTTTTTAAAATAATTATTTATTTTTTTAAAATTCCAATATAATTAGCATACAGTGTTATATTAGTTTCAGGTGTACAATACAGTGATTCAGTAATTCTTTATATTACTCAGTGCTCATCATGATAAGTGTACTCTTTTTTTTTTTTTTAAGATTTTATTTATTTGACAGAGAGAGACACAGAGAGAGAGGGAACACAAGCAGGGGGAGTGGGAGAGGGAGAAGCAGGCTTCCCGCTGCGCGGGGAGCCCGATGTGGGGCTCGATCCCAGAGTTCCGGGATCATGATCTGAGCCAAAGGCAGACGCCCAACGACTGAGCCACCCAGGCGCCCCAATTGTACTCTTAATCCCCTTCATCTGTTTCACCATTCCCCTACCCCCTCCCAACTATTGCCTTCTTGTTAATTGTTTTCTGGCTGTTTTGTAGTTTCTTTGTTTCTTTCTTCCTCTCTTACTATCTTCCTTTGTGAGCTGATAGTGGTATACTTTGATTGCCTTCTTTTTATTTTATGTTATCTACTGTAGACTGTGGTTACCCCATGACTTACTTAAAACATCTTATAGATAAACAGTCTATTTTAAACTGGTAACAATTTAACTGTAATCCCATATAAAAACTCTACCCTTTTATTTCCCTGCCCCACATTTATGTTTTTGATGTCATGATTTGTATCTTTTTAAATTGTGTATCCACTGTGGAATTATTGTAGCTATAGCTGCTTTTAATATTTTTGTCCTTTAATCTTCTTGCTAGAGTTATGTGGTTAGCACATCTCCATATTGCAGTATTAGAGTGTTCTGAATCTGACTGTATACTCAACTTTACCAGTGTATTGTCTATTGGTATTGCATTTCTAAATATGTTTTCAAGTTACTAGCTAGTGCCCTTTTGTTTCAGCTTCAAGAACTCCTTTTCAGCATTTCTTATAAGACAAGTCTGGCTGTGATAACTCCCTTAGCTTTTGGTTATTAGGGAATGCCCTTATCTCTCCTTCATTTCTGGAAGACATCTTTTCTGGGTAAAGTGTTCTTGGTTGCCAGGGTTTTTTTTTTCCCTTTAGCACTTTAAATGTATCATCCCATTCTCTCTTGGCCTGCAAAGATTTCTGCTGAGAATTCTGCTGATGGTGTTATGGGTTTCCGTTATGTCAGAGAAGTATTTTTCTCTTGCTGTTTTACAATTTATCTTTGCCTTTGATTTTAGACAATTTTATTATAATGTGTCTTGTTGAAAAAGAAAAAAAGAAAAAGAAATTCTAAGTGGTAGTGCCTCTGTAGAACAAAGTTTCTCCAAATTTAAATCCCTAAGAAGCTATTTACAACTAAAATGACTCAAGAAATGTTGTACTATAAATGAAATAAAAATTGTGTGCACATTTTGATTATAAGAATATAATTAATAGTTTTGCTGAGATAAAGGCAATAAAAATTTTAAAAAAAGAAAATCATTTTATATTGAAATTTTGGGGTGACCTTTCAGCTGCACAAAGCTGGGTATCCAAATCTTCCAGGTTTGAGAAGTTCTCAGCCATTATTTCTTATTTTTAGTTTTTTAAATTTTTGTTTATTTATATTTTTTGGTAATCTCTACACCCAACGTGGGGCTCGAACTCACAACCCTGAGATCAAGAGTCCCATGCTCTTCTGACTGAGCCAGCAGGTGCCTCAGCCATTATTTCTTTAAATAAGCTTTTTACTCTTTTCTCCTTCTCTTAATTGGGACTCCAGTGATACATAGATTGTCTCTCTTAATAGTATCCAATAAGTTCCGTAGGTTTTCTTCATTCCTGTTCTTTTTTTTTTTTTCTTTTTGCTCCTCTGATTAGTTAATTTCAAATGATCTGTCTTTGAGCTCACTGGTTCTGTCTTCTGCTTGGTACAGTCTGTTGTTGAAGCTCTCTGTTGAGTTCTTCTGTCCAGTCATTGTACTCTTCAGCTCCAAAATTTCAGTTTGGCTCTTTTTAATGTTTTCTATCTCTGTTGAACTTCTCGTTTTGTTCCTGTGTTGTTTTCCTGATTTCATTAAATTGTTTATCTATGTTCTCCTATATTTCTCTGAGCATCTTTAGAAAAATTATTTTGGATTCTTTGTTGGGCAATTCCTGTATCTCCATTTCTTTGGGGTCAGTTACTGGAAGTTCATAGTGTTCTTTTGATGAAGTCATGTTTTTCTGATTCTTCATGATTCTGTAGCCTTGAGTAGGTGTCTGCACATTTGAAGAAACAGACACCTCTAACAGACTTTATGGACTAATTTTATGGACTAAGATGTTTACCTGTGGGTGGCAGCTTGGTGGAACGTGCCATAACACAGGTTCTAGTGGGTCAAGGCACCAAGTGCAGGGATATATGGTGGCTCTGGGTCTAGAGGGTGTGGTACCTCATCAGCTCAGGCCACTGGGGTTCACAGCATTGACAACTGCCTTGTCCTTGATGAGTGCTGGGAGGCTCCAAAGAGGCTGCAAAGACTATTTAGGTCCTCAGCAACACCTTCAGCTCCAACAGCTAGAGATCAGAACAGGCGGCAGTGGTTGCCCGAGCTGACAGTGTGCACACACTTGGCTGTTGGGGTCAGCCATGGGTGCCTGGGTGTGGCAGGGGCTGGTGTACAGACACAAACATAGTCGTGGGCACCAGGGCAGGCAGCAGGGGCACAGTGGTGGCTGTGGGGGTGGCCCTGGCTGTCAGCATATGCTCCTATGGCTGCTGGTTCTTGCCACAGGTGCACAGCACTGGGGGCCAGTGTTGGAAGTCAAGCCAGAAGCATGCAGATACACAGCTAGCAGGACTAGTTGCAAGTAAGCCCAATGGTACAGGCCTGTGACAGAAAACAGGCTAGAACTGGGCCCGTAAGCTGCTGCAGGGGCCCTGATTCTCAGTATTTCCTCCTGTGGCTACATGGTCTCCCCATGGGTATGCACATGGCAGTGGAGGCCAGTGACAGAGGTTGGGTCAAGGGTGTGCAAGTGGTGGCTTGGGGGTAGGGGGAGGGTATCTAGTTGCAGTTGAGCCAGTGGTATAGGGCCAGTGACAGGAAAGAGTCTGGGCCCACAAGCAGCTAAAGGGGCCTTGGCTATTGGCGTGCAATTCTATGGCTGTAAGATGTTGCCATGAGTGCACGCATGACAGTAGAGGCTGGTGAGAGGAGTCAGGCTGGTGAAGTGCAAGTGCAGAGTTGGAGCCCACAGCACGCACATGGTAGCGGAAATCAGCCATGGGGATCTGGGCTGGCGTCTTGCACTTCTGCAACTGCAGAGGCCTGGGCCGGCTGCTGGTCCTCAACAGCTCTGATGGGAACAGTGGGGATGGTAGGGAGCAAGGAGGAACTCGGGGGGCTGGTGTCAGCCAAAGCAAAAACCCATGGGGTGAAAACCAGTGAAATCTGTGGGGTGTTCTCACTGGGTAATTAGGGAAGGGGGACGAGGTGAGAAGGGAAAAGATAGGAGATTGGCTCTAATCCAGTCCAAAGCAGTAACCTAATAATAAAATGACAGTTAACATATGCTGAGAACTAAGTATGTACAAGACGCTCTTCTAAGCATTTCACAAATGTCAACTCATTTAATAATTGTAACACAGTGATGTAGGTACCACTATTAACCCCTTATTGCAAATGAGGAAACTGAGGCACAGAGCAGTTATGGGGTGAGCCAAGGTTGTGCATCAAGTAATTAGTGGAGTGGGAACCCCTTTGATGACACAGAGAAGTGATCACTCCTTGATAGTTCCGAGCCTTCCCCTTGCTCTTTTCAAATTTGACATCCAGGAAGATCTAAGGCAGGGCTGTCAGGGCAGAGAAGGGACTGGTTCCTATATTCCTGTGGTGGTCTCTGTGTTCTCCTTGGTCTCTGCAGTGGAGTGGTTGGTCTGAGATGTTACCTGGCCTGGGACCACCTGCCTGGCATAACAATGCACTTTAGCCTTTCAACAGAAATTAAGGACTGTCTTTAAAAAATTAAGATGACATGCAAGCATTATAATGCTCATAATATCTGTAGAATCTGTTAGGGGGAAATGTGGACCCCCAAATCTCTATTTCAAGCCATGCTTGGGTAATAGAGGACTTTTCATCTGGAATTTAAGGATGAGGAATATAGCCTTCCTGTTGTAGATTGCACCATAAGAGACATGCCATTAGCAATCCATTAGAACAACCTGAGGGGTTGGAAGTTCCAGGGAACAATGTCATAGAATACTGAAGTATTTGCCAATGAGTGTCTTCCACTAGAATATGGAAATCAATTTCAGTTCAGGTATGTAATTAACAAGACCCCTTGGCAAAGAGGCTACATGCATTCTTCATGACCAAACAAGAATACAACTGCTAAAAATTGTTTCGTCAATGTGCAGTAGGGTTCCTTTGGGTGAATTTTTGGATGAAAGAGGAACCCCTTGAGAAAGATTGGTTTACGCCTCCAGGAATCTCTTCAGGGTCGTTCACAACTACCAGCTACATTGTGTATTTAGTTGTAAATGAGATATGAAAATATGCAAAGAAAGGCACTAGAATTTTAGCCACAAAAGAAGATGTAAACAGATTTAATTAATTTGTGCATGTACAGGTAGAAGCAACCCAAATATCTGTCATTGGATAAACAGAAGGGGATCTGTCCATGCAATGGAATATTATTCAGCCTTAAAAAGGAAGGTGATCCTGTCATATGCTATAACATGGATGAACCTCAGAGATACTATGCTAAGGTAAAGAAGCCAGACACAAAAGGACAAATACTGTGTGATTCCATTTATATGAGGTGCCTAGAGCAAATTCATTGTGACAGAAAGTTGAATGGTGTTGGCCAGGGCAGGAGGGAGGGGAGAATAGGGAGGTGGCAACAGAGTTTCAGTTTTACAACATGAAAACATTCTGGAGACAGGTTGCACAGCGCTGTGAATGTACTAAAGGCTACTAAACTTTACACTTAAAAAGGGTTAAGATGGCAAATTTTATGTTATGTGTATTTTACCACAATTAAAAATAAAAACAGGGGTGCCTGGGTGGCACAGTAGGTTAAGCATCTGACTTTTGGTTTTGGCTCAGGTTGTAATTTTAGGGTCATGGGATGGAGCCGTGCATCAGGCTCTGTGCTCAGCATGGAGTCTGCTTAAGATTCTCTCCCTTTGCTGCTCCTCACCATGCTCACACACTCTCTTTCTAAAATAAATGAATAAATCTTTTAAAAAAATTTTTAAAAAGGGATACCTGGGTGGCTCAGTTGGTTAAGCATCTGCCTTCAGCTAAGGTCATGATCTCGGGGTCCTGGGATCAACCCCGCATCAGGCTCCCTGCTCAGCAGGGAGTTTGCTTCTCCTCCTCCCTCTGCCCCTCCCCTTCCTCAAGCTCTCTCTCTCAAATAAATAAATAAAATCTTTAAAAAAATTTTTAAATAAAACACTTAACCCATCAGAACTGAAATGTGCAGTTAGAATTGTAATAACTTGTTTCTATGTGAAGGAAAATACCTCCTAGAGCACTTCTGTAGCTCCCCTTTTTAAAACCACTCACATTCACTTAAACCGTATAGTGCGTCTGATTCCTCTCAATGTTCTCTCCCGAGAACTTAACAACAAAAAAACTATTCTACCTGAATGAAGTTCTGTGTGGAAGTTCTTTTGATCCTGGCACAGAAAAGTAGTGAATTCAGTAACGAAAACCTCGAGGGTACTTTAAATTAGTCATCATCTCAGCTTTCTTGACCAATTGACCATTTTTTGTTGCATCTTTGTACTACAGTCTGTCTGTCTGTCTGTCTGTCTCTCTCTCTCTCCCCTTGGCTTGCTGGTCAACCAGTTAGCTTCAAGTTATTCTGGGGCCACACCTATCCCTCTACTTACTTCTGCATACCTGCCATTCTTTTTGTAAATCATGTCATGGATCACTGGGCAGTTGGGTGGGCGTGTGGGGTGGCCAGCCCACTGTCAGGGCTCAGAATGCACTTGTCCTATTATTGAGTCAGAGAATGAATGAGACCTGAGGATGAAGGGCACACCCTATGTGAAAGATGGGGAGTATCACTGGTGCGTAAGGAGGCCTGCCATGTCAGGGAGTGTATGTGGGCGTGTGCTGGTTGAGAACCACAGTCTCACCCAGAAGCACTCACACCGGAAATGACCAGTGCCGACAACTCCTCATTGGCCATTCTGTGCTGTCAGCCTACCTTGTCTTCTCTCAGCAAGTGCTTGTGGAAGGGGCGTCTCCTCCAGGCCACATCACCAAACAGCTTAAAGGACCTCTACCACTTGGGTGTTCACCTCAGAGTTGAATTAAATCAGTGAATTATCTTCTTTCTAGGAATAGCTTGGCTTTCAATAGGGTTAGACAGATGTATTACTGCCCCCTGCGCCTGTTTAAATCTTGGAGCTGCTTTAGATGAACATCTGTGAGACCCCAAGGTGGGTAAGGAAGTATTTTTAAAGAGATGCTAGAGTGCTTTGTTCAGAGGGGTGTTGTTAGAGCTGCACTAACAAATTACTCCAAATTGTGTGACTTAAAACAACAGAAACTTAGTCCCTTTCAGTTCTGGTGGCCAGAAGTCTGAAGTCAAGGTGTTAAAAGAGCTGCACCCCCTCTGAAGTCTCTATGGGGGACCCCTCCATGCGTCTCTCAACTTCAGGTGACTCCAGGTGTCTCTGACTGGGAGCTGCAGAATCCAGTCTCTGCCTTGTCTTCATGTGGCCTCCCCTGTGTGTCCGAGTCCCCAATCCTCCCTCTGCGTTTCTCTTGTAAGGACACTTGTTATTGGATTTAGTGCCCACTCCAAATCCAGAATGATCTGATCTTGAGATCCTTAATTACAAATGCAAATATCTTTCTTCCAAACAAGATCACATTCACAGGTTCTGATGCTCAGGACTTGGACATTCTTCAACCCTCTTCTGATGGAAATACTTCAGTCGTGAGGGTGGGTGAAAAGCTAAAGCCTTTTTAGAGCAGTGTTGGCCACATCCTGTTCTGCACATCTCCATTCTTGGGCCCTGGGTCTGCCCAGCCTAGGCCCAGAAACCCAGGAACCAGATCTCATCCCTCCCCACTGCCCCTCCACCCAGTCTCCTGCCTCCCTCCTCTCCCCTCCAACCTAAAAACACACTTCGAAACACATGGGCCCGAGGGAGAATGAAGCATTCTGTCAAGGTTATACATCCAGTTAGCAGAGGCAGTTCAGAGTTCCCAATTCCTAATCCAGTGTCCTTTCTGAAATGGTTCTTTTCAAACCCTAAGGCTGCAGTTATAATGCCTGGGGAGTAGAGCTGTTGAATTAGAATATGAACTTCCTGCATTCCTGGCAGGCTTTCTAGGCTGTTTCCAAAGAAACTTATCGGCCTGTCAACATTCTCACCAGCCCCTCTTACCTTCGGAGCATCACAGGCCCAGCAAAGTGCAGGCAGACGCGCTTCTCACAACCTCCTCAGCCAGTAGCTATCTAGGCGATTTTTCATGTCTCGTCTCCAAGGCGGATGATGGCAGCGACTTCCAGGCAGCTGAGCCACACACCAGCTCTGTGAACTGTGCTGTCAATTTTTATTTTAATCCTCCTTTATTCACAGTTTGATTTCATTTAGGATTGGCCCCACTTCCTGTTCAATTGCCAGGCCTACGGCCCCACACTAACTGGCAGAGCTGTCTAGTTGTCACTACAAAGAAAGAACTCTGCCCCTCGATTCTCCAAGGGGAGTTTGGCTTCTGTGTTCCCTCAATCTCCCTGGGCAGCTCCCAGACCTGGAGTAACAGTCAGGAGAGAGCGACAAGGAATTCCTTCTTCACTTTCTGCTTCTTGGAACCATACCAGCTTGGAAATGGTGGTTTTGGTTTTCTTCCCTTCTAATATCCAGTTTGCTTTCTCATGTTCTTGAGGAGTAGGAATAAACAGACCACATTGTCGATCTCTGAAATGATAGCCCCCTTCAAAAGATTTTAAAAGGAAGATGAATAAAGTATTCTGGATCTGGCCTTTGAGTGCTTATGACATCGGGAATCGCATTCTTTGGTAAAAGGATTCATCTGAGGTCAAACACGAAGGCTGGGAGCTGCTCCCTGAGCAAACACTAAGTAGAAATAGAGTGTAGAAAACCAAAAAGGGGCAAGAGGAGCTCACTTCCGTTACATGTTCAGGTGGGCTTCCGCGGTGCCCAGCCCGAGCTCTGCCACAGCGAGGAAGGGCCAGGGTGCGGCTTTGGCGCTGCCGCCTAAGTGAACACCCCTGCAGGCCATTCCTTGTGTCTAGTCTGTGTTCGCTGATCGACTTGACCTACACCCACTTTAAATGCCTGTCTCTTGGTAAAGCTCATTGATGATTGGCTTTTGTTGCCAGCATCATCCGTGTAATTTTCTAAATCAAGGAGGTCAAAGCCTAAGAAAAGGAGATGCAAACCTGAGATCAAATTTGAGCCCACTCGAAAGCCCAGATTTCAGCTATAGCCAGAGAATAAGGTGAGCTGGACACACAGCAATCAACACAGGCTCTGGACAGCAGAGCCAGGGTCGGAACCAGGTTGGAACCAAGCAAGCATGAAATGAAGCCTGGAGCAGGTCCAAAAGCAAAAATGGTGTTCAGATCTTCTGCTTCCCAACAGGGGGCAGGAAGCCAGAGTACGCTGCACCTATGTGTATACTCAGATTTAGATCTGGCGGGTCCTATAAAAGGAGGACATGTAGATTTCTGAAGTATCCCCCCACTTTTCAAGCCCAAATACTATCTTCTCAAAGGCTTCTTCACCATTTATTCCAAATCAGCAGCTTCTGGGGCGCCTGGGTGGTTCAGTTGGTTGAGTGTCTGACTCTTGATTTCGACTCAGGTCATGATCTCAGGGTCCTGGGATCGAGCCCCTCATAGGACTCCACGCTCAGTGCAGAGTTCGCTTGTCCCTCTCCCTCCCCCTCTGCTCCTCCCCCCAACTTGTGCATGCACATGTGTACACTCGCTCTCGTTCTCAAATAAATAATCTTTAAGGAAAAAAAAAAGACATTATTGCTAAAGCTCACACAGCTAGGAAGACTCAAAGCCAGGACTCAAAACAAGTAATTCTGACTCTAGCCAGTGTCTTTTCTCTGTTTGGGGGAAGATAAGTGAACATTTTAAGTACATGGAGTTTGAGTTGCCAACATGGCACCTATTTGGGGATACGTAATAGGTAACAATGAGTCAAGCCGAAAAGTCTAGGCTAGAAATGTCAACTTGGAAGTCATTTGCTTGAAAGTTATGAGGCTTTAAAAAAAAAAAAAAGAAAAAAAGAAAAGTTATGAGGCTGATGTGAATGTTCAAGGTGAGAATATTGAGGGAAGCAAAAACATGGGATGATAAACCCCCAAAGAATCCCCCAATTTAGGGAGTGAAGGACAAAATGTGGGCAGGCAAAGGAGATAAAAGGAGCAGACAGAGAGGTGGGCAAAGAACCAAGAAAGGCCAGTTCTGTAGACACTGAGTTAAGACGGAGTCATAAGAAGGAAGTGGTGGTTAAGAGGATTTAATTGGAGATACCAGTTTGCAGGGGATAAGACCCAAGAAGCATCCTTTGAATTAAAGTTAAAGATCTAGACCTCTTTTTGGAGTTCCGTACTTGTACATTGACGTGTTTACTTGACTTCCCAAAAGTACCTCAAATCATAGATTCATGGGTCCTGAACTTGTCTTCCTCCCTTACTCCAATCCCCAAATCTGATGCTCTCCCATCACTCATTTTTCAGTGAATGAGTCTATCATCTATTCTGTTGTCCCAAAGTAGCGACTGGCAGTGACTTCTTCCTCACCTACTGCATACAATCCAACATCCTCCTAGCTGTAAGGGAGGCCAGGACATTGGCCGGGGTTGGCTTTGACCAGGGCTTGGGAAATGTTTCCTTTCCAGGGCCAGGTGGTAAATATTGGAGGCTTTGCAGGTTATATGTTTTCTGTTGCAGCTACTCAAATCCTTGGAGTGTGAAAACAGTTATAGGCTTTAAGTAAATGAATGGGCGTGTCTGTGTTCTAGTAGTTTTATTTACAAAACCAGGTGGTGGGCTGGATTTGGCCCAGGGGTAGTTTGCCAACCTCTGGCTTAAATGAAACACAGCCTACTTCTAAGAGATGGGCACACTGTCGCTCCAAACAGTCCTCATTCCATAAGCAAGAAGTTTGGGGGGGGGCCATTAATGGTGTCCACCATGCCTGGTCCACGATACTCACTGCCTTTCCCGATGACTCGCACCTACAAACTAGTGGAAGTCTTTGTTGAATTATGGAAGTTGTATTTTTTGGTTTTTAATAAAGAGTGCAGTTGAATTTTTTTTCCCCTGACTATTGTCGTAGACAGTCACTGATCAGAGACTTTGGCAAAGGGACTCCCTAATTCTACAGAACACCAAATTATGAAATTTCTAAGCTGATGCTCTGGCTCTTGAAACTTGATGGAAGGAAAAGTAGGGTTGAAGTAGCTGGGGGGAGTTGTGAGGCCAGAGCACCTGTGCTCGGGTGTATGTTAATTTGTTTGGAAATATTTATCTATGCATACAGAGATGGTGCACTTGATGAGTAACTATATTTATGCTGCACTTACGTGCTTTTTCTCCGCCTTTAATGCAATCAGTGCACATTATGGAGGCATGAATATGCAAATGTTGAATAAAGCTTGAATTTTTTAATTAAAAAAGCTAAATCAGGGGAATTATAAGCACCCAATTTAACATTTTTAAATATGAAATGAAATGTTCTCCTTCATTCCCATTCATTGCCATGGATTTTGTTGATATTCAGCATGGAACTTGATTATTTTATGCCTATCTGTTTTTAAAGGAGTTGGCTTGGATTTTGGTGAGATCAAGGAGTGTGGGGGAAGGGCACGAGTGAGAGGAAAATGACTGATTGGAGAATGACTTTTTTTCCTGTCCTGGTTGATGTTGCTGGCACATGAAGCAGCTTATGGCTTCTGTACTTTCAAAGAGTATCAGCATATAAATACTCAGTTGGGAATTACATTTCCAAAAGGAAGCGTTTTCCCCACTCAATCGTCTTTTAATTCAGAAAAATTACTTTTAAATTGATGTAACACAGCAGTTTATAGCAGTTACATTATTCTCCCCCAGGAATAAACGTAGACTTCTTTCTGCTCCCTGTTCAAGCCGGCAAACAAATGCTTTCTCTTCTGGCTTCACTCTTCCTGAGAAGGAAAGGTACCCTCTCTACTGGCTTGGGATGAGAGCCCACATTGCAATCAGTTGACTATTTATTAAACACTTCCTCATGTGGGATTCAGAACTGTCCATAATTAAATTACAAAGACTCATGCCAAGCTCCTTGGCGTTTAGAATCTTCCATGGGCAAACAGCTGGGTGATCTTGGTCAAGTGGCTGGTCATGATATCAATAGTAATTATACCTTATATTTATGCCACAGTTGATTCAAAGGACTTCTGCTTGTGTGCCCTTGTTTAATTTGAAAACTACCTATGGGCCTCAAGAGAAGAGTGGGTCAGGTCATTTTCAAGACCCTTTTGGAGCTACCATTTTGAGTTCCGTAAGGTGTTTAAGTGGGGATAAAAAAAGAAAGGGCTAGACTAATGATAACTGCGCCAAATTTAACCCTAATTGATCTGCTAGCGTGAATAAATAACAGAAAATCTAGTATGTGGTGACAAAACAATGCTTGTCCATACTTGCCCATAAACAACCTCTCAGACTTTGTAAAGCTTTGCACTTAGGTTTCCTGGTTTGGTCATTTTATAGGAAAAATTCCTCTGGCAGTTTATCTTATCCCTAGTATTTTATACCAATTCTGCCTTCACTGTTCCAGGCATGCAGTCTGGAATTCTCCAAAGAATATGAAATTCTTCAAAGGCTGAGGTTCTTCCTACAACAGTGGAGGGAATAAAGTGCTCAGGGAGTGACTGAAACATCTAATGAGTACTGACCTCAAGCTCGTGGCTACGCAAAATTTGAACCCATGTCTCTTTCTTACCTTGTCTTTTCTGATGGAGGTGTAGCAAGATGCTACTTTGTAATATATAGTTTAAACTATATGTTGCTTTTATTTATACCCAATGGAGGGAAATATATATATATATATACACACACACATATGTATTTTATTTATATAGATTGTGTTTTTAACATTATATATAAATGGTTTTAAATAAATGTTTAATTTTGAAACAATTCTAGATTTATAGAAAAGTTGCAAAGGTAACACAGAGTTCCCCTACACCCTTCACCCAGTTCCCCCTAACGCTAACATCTTCCATTATCATGATACATTTGTCAAACCTAAGAAACCTTCATTGATACATTACTGTTATTTATTTTTTTAAATATTTTATTTATTTGAGAGAGAAAGAGCACAAGCTGGGGGAGTGGCGGAGGGAGAGGGAGAAGCAGACTCTCTGCTGAGCAGGGAGCCCAGTGTGGGACTTGATCCCAGGACCGTGGGATCATGACCTGAGCTGAAGGCAGCCGCTTAACTGACTGAGCCATCCAGGTGCCCCGACATATTACTTTCAACTAAACCCCAGACTTTATTTGGATTTCACCAGTTTTAGGAAAATATTTCTAAGTCGCAGATGTCTGAGTTTGTGTCTAGGGTCAGCTCAGCTATTTCCAATTCTATGAACCTGAGTTTATGGGATCAGTGCTACTGGATCACAGAATGGCACATTAGTTAAGAATTTTAGGATCCACATAGTGCTAATGCATTTTTATAAATAAAGCAAATAAGCTCTTTGGGGAAACTAACATCACACGGGGCCAACATAACTTCAGTTGCCCGCATGTTCTCCCCAAAGGCTCCAAAGAGTGGTCACTTGAGTTTGGCTGCACTTTTCTTAGATTCTTTCTTAGAGAAAAGAATTCTGCGTACACCAACATACACTCGTGCAATATGGAAATGAAAAGTTGTAATGTGGGCGCCTGGGTGGCTCAGTTGGTTAAGCGACTGCCTTCGGCTCAGGTCATGATCCTGGAGTCCCGGGATCGAGTCCCACATCAGGCTCCCTGCTCAGCAGGGAGTCTGCTTCTCCCTCTGACCCTCCCCCCTCTCATGCTATCTCTATGTCATTCTCTCTCTCAAATAAAAAATAAATAAAATCTTAAAAAAAAAAAAGTTGTAATGTGTAGAAAGATCCCAATTCTCATGGTCTTTTTAATCTAGGAAACGAGGCATTTTATGGCTTAAGCCATTGCAGAACACATAGGTGGACTTTCAGAAAGAGGGATGATTGAGGTATATTTCCAGCAGGAAACGCTAGAGCGGAGAAATGAGTCATCCCCAAACCATCCGAGTTTCCTGCGGGTAGACATTTTATTTGGGCCGTCTGTGTGGCTATGGGTTAATCCCAGGTACGTGTAAAGTGGTGTGATCTTGCATGTCAACACAGCGAGGAGCGCAGGAAACACTCTGTCAACACGCATAACCATTAGTCTATCTGCAGCTGATGCCTTTGAGCCATCTTATTGAGAATCAGGGCAACCCGAATACATTTCTCTCTAGCAGTACAGATGGATACCAGGAAACTGAGCAGATGCGTTGTGGCTAATCAGGCAAAGACACAGCAGGGTAACTAAGAGCTAGGATTCACATGCCTTCATGAGCCTTAATTAAAGAGCCTGGTGCCTCCTTTTGTTTTATCTGTTGCCAGCGTTTGGTCTCCTCTGGTGACAGTTTTGGGGTGTTTTTTTTTTTTTAAGTAACCATCAATTTGCTGTTAGAATCTGATGGGGAGACAGAAGGAGCAGGCTTCCTATGGCTACCCAAGAGTTAAGGAGATGCTGCTCTTGCAGCTGCAAACCAGCCCTTGTAAGAGCCAAGCACAGAGCGGGCAGGAGAGAGGGTGGGAGGAATGCAGGATACCTCCCAGTTCATCCCTCACCGTCTTATGCTACAGCCAACAGAAACCAAATGTACTCAAGGGAGAGACAGTTAAATTATTGAGTAGACTCTTAACAGCAGGTGAGTGGAAAAGACATCTGCAGATTTGTGTTTCATGCCCCAGTAATAAATACAGTGTTGAGAGAAGAAATCTGTCCTAGCAAATGCATGGGGACGGGGACAGACTGCTAACAGGCTGGCTCTTCCATCTTGACAAGGTCTGAGGCAAAGGTTGTTGGCTGGGTCCATTGCCCTTCTGTGTGAGCTGGAGGAGGGAAAAGAGGGAGAAGAGATACCTAAGCTTGGAAATAACAAGGTGTCCTATGGTTGAGAGATTAACCCCATGGCAGTTCAAGAGAAGCCAAGAAAAAGCTGGATCTGGTGGGGAATGTGTCTCCAAGCAGGGTCTGGATGAAGGGGTGACCCCCTCAGAGAAAGCCTCTTGAGGGCAAGAACAATCTCAATAAATGTTTCTTGGGCCTAGTTTTATAGATGCTTCTAAATGGCCCCGTCTCACATATGTTGCTGCAAGGCCACGGAAAGAAGCATATCCTCCTGATAATTTGCACATAAAGATCGTTGGGTACACTTGGAAAGGGCATCGAGTTAGGAATCAGAAGTCCTGAGGTCTGTCTGCAGTCCACCTTTTAAATTCAGAAGACCCTTGGCGAAGGCACTTAACCTCTCCCTGTGCCGATTTCTCAGGACAATTCTATTTGGTGGTGACAAAGGATGACAATGGGCTAGTCAAACTGCTAGAGACTGTGTTGCCTCTTTGCATCTTCATCATGCCTACACGTAGATAAATTTATATTTTTAGAAAACCGTCTCATGCCATCACTCCCCTTCCCTCGTCCCCTGAAGCAATGAGCTCCAATTATGGAGATTAGACCAGAGGCATCCAGAAATGAAGGTATTCAGATGGTTTGGGCAGTGGGTCTATGTAAGTGTGAGATCAGCCCTGTTTAGAAAACCCCCAATGCAATACCTCTTCGGAGGGATTGTGCTCACTCACTTATCACTAAGAGCATACAATCACGGTGACCCGGGCTCAGTGACCTCGTTCCTGCCTCCTGCAGCGCCTGCTTGACCTCAGATCCCTGCTCCTGGCCCCAGGCTCTTGGACCATCTGGCTTCCTATTCTGGGTCAGGATATCGACCTGACGTCTGCCATGTTCTGGTGACCCACTGGACCCTTCCCGGCATGCTTCTCTGTAGTATACAATAGATCCAAAATGCTGATAGAAATGAGTCTTGACATGTGTGGGTTGAAGCCTGGTGTTTAGTCAATTATAATTAGTAAGTTATTAAGTCAGGCCAGAAACGGAAGCCTGGAGTGGTCTCATTGTAATCCCCAGTCTCAACAAGAGGCCAGCCCACAGACCGTGTGGGAGATTGATGCAGCCCACGTTTGGAGAAGCCCACCCTGCATTTTCTTCTAGTAGAAAAAGATTGGGGGAGACACCATTCCATGGCCCCCTTCTCCTCATCTGGTAACAGGTTTTTCTTTAAAGCACTTACCTTTCTCGAAAGTACAAACTGCCGCACGAGCCTTAGCTTAGTTACCTGTGAACCACAGAGTGTGGTGTTCCTAAAAGAAACACTGACATTGTAACGGGTGAAGATTGATCAGTTGTAGATCAGACTGGTAGAAGGCACTTTCCGTTTTCCTTTAAATTAAATCTCAAAACATAGAATTCCCTGTTCTTGGTTTTTTGACCTGTATTGCAGGCCTGCAATACACAGTGGAAAGTATGGATGTAGATTGCTCATTTTGACTGGAGACACCTAGTTGACTGGCCTGGAGCCTCTTGGGATTCTGCAAGCTCACGTGTCTATTTAGGTTTATCGTGCAAGTTGAGGTTCACATTTGTTCTATCCCTGCATACAACATCACTGATGTATCTCTAAAGGGCCAACGGCGACTGGTTCTCAGCAGAACACCTTGGAGAAATTCACCTGTGCGCTCTCCTCAGCTCTGTGAGGGTGATCCTTACATTGGTTGGGATTTGTGTTCATCCTGTGATGACTCAGCATCTGAGGCTGAATGGGCACTTGAACTTGCTCCAGGGCATTTTGAGAAGCACTAGAGTTAGAGTTAAAGGTGCAACCTTTGTACGTTTTGCTTCTCGTCCTTACGATTCAGCCAGACAGAAATTGAACCCCCTACTGGGTGGGTGCCGATGATCATGTAGGAGACTGGACAGCCACATGGAGAGGTCGTTGTTCATTTTTTTGAGAAGAATTGCAAAGAGAGAAGCTAAAAAGTGAAAGTGACAGAACCAAGTTAGCACACCCACCACCAACGATCTTACCGTGGTACTCATTGGAAATAATCTTCCCAGCAGATTGATTCAGGGGTGTCTTCCCTGCAGCTTGCCATTGGCAACCATGTCTGTCTGACTCACTTGGCATTCTGGTTCAATAGATGGTTGTTTTTTTTGTTTTTTTTTTAAGTTGGCGAGTTCGATTTTAGCTATAAACACTCTAAGTTTGTGAATAATGTTACTGTCCCCCAGTTTAGGCCTCAGGATGCAGTCACGGAACTTTAGATGACATGAAGGTGGTGGGGCAAGGAACAGACTCCTGATGCATTTCCCTCCGCTTCTCCCTCTCCCACCCACCCCATCCAGCTTCCACATGTATTCCTTACTTTAAATGTGGCCTTTTGGCATTATGGCAAAAAGGATGACTGTAACCATTGAAATGGAGTGAACAGAACCAACCAGGGCCCAGGCCCCTGACCCCTCTTGCCCTTCCTACTTGCCTATCTCCAGTCCACATTTATGCCTGTCTAACCCTTTCTGACCAGACACAACCCAGTCTCTTGGGAAATCAAGCCCTCTGAGGCTTTTGATGTGACTGTATCCTCGGGGTGATGGTCCTTTGGCTCTTTTATTTTCCTGATTGATTGGAAGGCCTTTCCCACTTATCACCAGAGCTGTCTCACTGCCCCCACCCCTTTTATAGATTGCTCTGGGATGCTTCAGAACCCAGGCAAGTGTCCTTGGCAACCATGCCTTTGAATCTTGATAAGTAAAGCACAGTCCAGAGTTGTTTTAAACATCCCCTAATAGCTTTAAGGACAAGTAGACAAAACCGTATGCATCTCCAAAATGATTTGGAAAACCCAGGATGGGGCTGATTAGGGAGACCTTGGCCAAGGGGTGGTCATGGTTTTTGGCTTTCCCTTACATAGCTGGCATGTATTACCTATGATGCTTGAGCTTGCCCTAAGTAGAGTGTTAAAACTTCCCCTTATGATAACTACACTATTGCACTTCCCAGATCTTGTCACATGAGCGGAGTTTCCATTTCTAAACATTCCCTTTATACATATCTTGCGTTCAAGGGTCTCATAAGAGTTTCTGGGTATTTAACAGAATCTCATGGATCCAAACAGTAGTAGTTGTGCCAATCATGAGAACTGCTTAAGTAGTTTGGGTTCTGAAATAACTGTGAGTTAGCTCTTCATGGCAGAAATAGTTAAAAGCAGAAGGCAGCGAGGCGTCTCTGGAGAAAATAAAAATGTTTAATGGGCATAGGTGGCCAGCAGCCTCTGAGATGGCCCCCAGGGACCCCCACCTCCTGGTATTCAGGCCCTTGTGTAATCCCCCCTCTTAAGTGTGAGTTAGACCTAGTGACTTGCTTCTAATAAACAGAAGACATAATGGGATATCACTTCTGATATTAGTTTGCAAAAGATTGTGACCTCTGGCTTGTTTGTTCTCTCTGTTGTTTGCTCAATGAAGTCAGCCGCCATATTGTGAGCTGCCATATGGAGAGACTCACATGGGGAGGAACAGAGTGAGGGCCCTGGCCAACAATTCATGAGGAGCTGACTCCTGCCAACAATTGCTGGAGTGGACTTGGATGCAGATCCTTCCCCGGTCCAGCCTTCAGATGACTACGGCCCCTGTCAACACCAGGATTGCAGCCTGTCAGCGAGTCAGAGGCAGAAGACCCAGGTAAGCTGTACCCAGATTCCTGAAGGTTAGAAACTGTGAGAATCAATGTTATTATTTCAAGACACTAAATTTTGGAGTAATATGTCATGTGGCAGTAGATAATGAATCCAGCATGTTGAATAGTTGACCTCTGGTATCCCCCCCCCAGACCTAGGATTTTTTGAGTTTTCAGGGGTTAAAAAAAATGAGACTCAAAGGTATCAACTATATTGATGTTAAAGCTCTTCTTTCTTTTTCTTTCTCCTCTCTTCTTATTAAGCCCAATAAATAGTTGTGCTTATCTGTTGGGATTCATTTTTCCCTGTATTTCAGGCTTGTCAGCCAGCTGAAATCTTACTAGGCTGGCTAGAGAAAGTGAACTAATTCAGGCAAGTCTCTGGGAATTCTAGGAAGTCCACCGGGAAAAGGAAGATACCATCTGGTTGCTAATGTAGTGTGTTTTGCATGTGAAATAGGAGCAATCCCCGCTCAAATAAGCAATTCTGAGGTGTCATTGATTGCTTGGGGTCTCAGCAGTTCTTTCTAATCTAAGCTATTATTTTCACCTTTAGGACCAGGGCCCATCAGCCCTGGTACTGAATGGTTCCTTCGGCCATCTTTTTGAGGAGCTGCCACAGTTGCTTTCTGCATAGATGTATTTGTGACTTATGTTGGCTCAGTGAAAGAGCTACAGTGCTTCACTGTGACTTGAGGAAGCCCAGGCAGGGTTTGCCACTGCAGTTCCAAAGATCTGTTACTCTGCCGGACCAGCCCACTGAGTTAATGTTTTGTATTAAGATTTCTAGTCTTCATTCCTAGGAACAGAGAGGCAAGGGGCACGCTAACGCTTGGTGCTATTGAAAGAAATAAAAGATGTAGCTTGAAATTTAAGTACTTTACATAAAAGGAAAATCTCAGCACAGTGAACCGAATTGCCCTTCTTTTCCCCACCAGGCACATGGGCAGACTTCACAATGCTCGAGCAATGGTGTATTTTAAACCAACAAAATGATCTAGAAGACAGACCCTAAGGAGTTCAATTGTGTGAAAAAATTGTCTTGTGCTCTCAGCATATCAAGTACCTAGAATACATTAGGAACAAGCACTACTGCCTGTTTATGCTTCTAAATAGTGTTCTGATTGTAAATTGTGACTAGCAATTTATCGTAGGAGCAGTTTTGCTCCAGGGGAATGAGGGGCGTCGCAGGGATTGCCATGTGTGGGGAATACAGTTCTCACTTGTACCGTCTCGTCCCAGTGGCCTGGTGTCATGAACAATGTCGGCCACTAAGTGGTTCTGGAATGTCACTTACGTGTCAGCACAGTGGTTCTTGAATTCCACTTACGTACAAGTTTCCGTCTGCAAAGATTTTCACAAAACGGTGTATCTATTTCCTATAACGTACCAAAGAAAATGGATCAGTGAACGTAGCTCAGGAAATGGAAACCCAGAGGTTAAATCCTTTTCTTAAAAAAATTGTCACATAGAAGCACCTGGGTGGCGCAGTCGGTTGAGCATCTGACTCTTGGTTTTGGCTCAGGTGGTGATCTCAGGGTCGTGAGGTTGAGCCTCGTGTTGTGTCAGGTTCCGTGCTCAGCGGGGAGTCTGCTTGAGATTCTCTCTCCCTTTGCCCCTCCTGCTCGTGCTCTCTCTAAAATAAATAAGTAAATATCATAAAATATACATAACAGAAAGTTGACTTCCTGTGACCATCTTAAAGTGTGCAATTTAGCAGCCTTAAGTACGCTCACAATGTTGTGTATCCATTAACACCATCTAGTTTCGGAACTTTTCATCACCCCAAAAGGAAACCCCTTACCTATTAAATAAGCACTCCCTGTCTTCTCTCCCCTTCGCTCCTGGCAACCACTAATCTGCTGTCTCTCCAGATTTGCCTTTTTTGTATATTTCATATAAATGGGATCATAGAACATGTGGTTTTTATGTCTGCTTCTATCAGTGTTTAATCCCTTTTATGGCTTTTATCCATTGCATGGATATACCACATTTTGGTAATCCATTCATCAGTTGATGGACACAGGTTAAATGCTTTTAACATTAACTAGCAGCAACATGAACTAAAACTACTTTAGGTATCTACGACCACTTACTAGGTGACTGTATTGGTAGTAATCATTTAGGACTAAACTTCAGAATTGGACTACTTTTTTTAGCCAGCAGATCCAGGAATGGACTCCTTTTTCTGAAAGCAAGATTCGTCATTCATCTTTATCCTTTAAAAGGCTGACAGGCAGAAAAGTATTGAAAGATGTGATTATCCTGAGAAAACTGATCTGCTGAATGCTGGAGGACTTTTTTTTACGGGTTCTGGCATTTCTAGGCTGGAGTTATTATGGGAAAAAGTTGGTCCCAGTGGCATGGTTGTCGAGAGCTTTCTGGGAGGTTCTAGGAGGGAGGTCTGGGAGCGGTCTCCTGGGTGATGTGTGTATGTGGAGGTGCTTTTCCTCAGCCTTTCTGGTTAGAGTTTGTCCATGCTAAGAATGATTCTACCTCAGGCATGCAAACGATCATCCCCTATCAAAGACACTCCGTGGAGTTGGGGTTTCTGTTACTCCAGCATTTCCCTGTTACTCCCAGTGTTACTGCTGCACATGGCAGTGTTGAGTTGGAGGCTGGGATGGAATATAGAACAGGAGACCCCAGAGCCATAGAGCCGGGCAGTGGGTCTGACATGAAGAGACCGGGTTTACATGGAGAGAGGAATCTCTAACCCATATTCACATGGGTAACCTGTAACCTTGTGTTTGAAACTGAGCTGGTTTAGAAACTGCTGAGGGTTGGTAGGTGTCATAGACAAGAGGAATGGGGCACATTTAGTTTTATAGTTTACACAGGTCTTGACCAGTTTTAATCAACTCCACCTTGTGTATTTGGAGACTTACCTCAGAGTCTTCTTTCAAGATACTTCTTAAACTCTAGTAGTTCCATCATAGGAGAAAAAAAAGTGCCAGCTTCTTAAACTGAGGATGTGGGAACATAGGTGTTAGTTGTTACATGATAGTCTTTATGCCTTCTATAAATTTTATTAAAAACTCATATGTCTCTTCTGATTTTCTAACAGATTCTTAAAATGTTCTACTCAAGCTAAGTGGTTACAATTAAAATGGATAATAATTGCTTTTCCTTTAAAAAAAAATTAGCCCATACCCTTAATTAGATCGCTGTATATACCACAGCATCTGTTTGTGTGGTGCTTGCCGGAAAGTCTAAATGAGCGACACTGAATAATAATGTCTTGCATCCTCTTCTGCTGCAGACCCCAGATGTGGTCTGCCACTTCCACTCCAATTGCTGGTATTGGGACTTCTCCCTGGCCCACCTCTGCAGTTATTAGGATGAGATCCCAGATTGGCTCATGTCTGCAAGTGGACATCGTGTGGGTCAAAGTTGAAGTGATTCACAAACCGTGAGCATGACTTATCTACCTATGCAGGATGGGTTTTGAGGAAAGGGTGTTATTTTAGTACCATAGTCACACTAATGCTGCACATCCTGGCATAGCTGCACGTGATTAAACATGACTCTCGGTGTAAAAGGAAACTAACATAGAAGTTGGAACATGGTCAGTGCTCAATACATGATCATTCATTTGAAAGCATTGGCAAAAGTCTATGTCAGGAGACCTAGAATATTTTCCATGTGGAAAAGATAGAAACAACTAAGGTATATTCCAGGCTTTTTGGCACAACCTGCAAAGCATTTTTATTCTCGACTGAGACGTGATCAAAATGATTCCATGTGATTCCGTGTGGATTCTGGATGCCTCTCATGGGGGAGCTTCTGGATGGAGGCATTGCATTTGGTGAGATGCTTCAGGTGTTTTCTAGAGTCTTCTTATAGAAAACTATGTATCCCTGCCAAGTGGGCATCCCATCTGTGTTTGGACATCTTCACCGGCACAGTCTCGCTACTCTTATTTCTAAACATGAAACACGTGCCTCGTTTGTACTTTGTGCACAGGAAACTCACCAGCTGCCATCAGCCCTTAATTCTCACCCAGTCCAATTGCATGCTGGATCGGCTGCGTTAATTACAAGTTGTTGGAGGAAAATTGCCAAACGTCTCCTACCGCTTGTATTGGGCTGCCATAACAAAGTCTCACAAACTTTAAACAACAGACATATGTTTTCTTACAGTTCTAGAGGTTAGACATCCGAATCAAGGTCTTGGCAAGGCCATATTCTGTCCTCAGGCTCTAGGGGAGGATTCTGCCCTGGCTTCTGGTCGGCCCTAGCGTCCCTTGGCTTATAGATGTATCACTTCAATCTCTGCCTTTAAAGTCACATGTCTTTCTTGCTTTTTGTGTCTGTATCTCTTCTTACAGGGACATTGGTCATATTGGATGAAGGGCCCATGCTACCCCAGTATGACTTTCTCCTGCCCTAATTCTATTGTCAACAACTCTATTTTCAAAGATTTTCTATTCTGAGGTACCAGGGATTAGGACTTCAACATATCTTTTGGGAGGACACAATTCAACCCATAACACCACTAATCTATGTTTCTATGTTCAAAAAAGGAACTCAACCCTGCTGAGTCTCTAGAGAAGAGATGTCTCAAGACTCGTTAAGCACGAGAGAGCTGTAAGGGTGTCACCTGGCGTTCTTATCTGATACCCAGTGGCATTACAGAAGTTTTTGCAAAAAGGTACAACATTGCTGATAAATGATTGCTCACTGAGTGTTCTGATTTTATTCCCTATGAATTCTCATTAGGTTTTCTTTTGTTCAATTTAGTTGCAATGCTGCCGTGTTTCTCAGCCTTTTCAAACTCAATACTTTCTTACTTTATCCTCTGTGCATCCCCACCAGCTAAACCAACGTTATTGAACTTGGCTTTGGGAGTTTTTGTCAATGAACATTAGATCAATGAAATGTGCTTTGCCAACTTACACACATTTGGCCGCTATTCTGATGCCTTCTCCCGAGAGGGGATGTACCCTTCCCCACCACGCTGAGACTCACTGAAGTAAATATGTGTTGCTGTGACGTAGGGAGCTTCAGTGCAGAGCTCATGAAGGACTGCCCACAACCCCCTTTCTGCACCCCAACACAGCATTCCATCCCATGCGTGAGGCCAGATGCACCTCTGCAAGTTCAGTTAAGGTTGCTGCTTTGGAAGAGATGAATGGTGGTGGGAGAGGAAGAGGGGGAGTTAGGCAGGAAAGGGGGCGAGGAGAGGGGTAGACTGCCTCAGTCATCAGGATTATCTGGATGATTCCTGGAGGCCCCTGAGGTGAGAGACATGGATCACTTCTACATCCTGATCACCTGCCTTATCTGCCAGTCCGTTCCCCGGTAAGATTCCAGGTGGAGCACAAAAAGTCCCAAGTGGGGGTGGCAGAGGTTGCTGGCGAGCGAGAAGGTCTAGAGCAAAGACATTCTTCATTCAGTGGTTCAGAAGCTTTAGAGTAACACTGATGATGGTATGTCCACCTCCCTTGTTTGTGGGAGAAAAAGCACCACTTCTAGTTGACTTCAGGCTTATCAGTTATCGTCTACACCATTTACTTTCCTTTCTTAATGGAAATGGTTCATTTTTAAGAACAATTTTGTGATTAATGAGTCATATCTGTGGTTACTGGAATAGTCTCAGCTAGTGCTGGTGAGGGAAAAAATTAAAACCAATTGACGATTACTACTGTAGTTCCACAGTTTTATCGCCTCCTGGGAACATCTGCTGCCCTTAAGAGGGCTCTGCCCACACAATTCTCAGCCCTACACTGAGAGGTGGGTTCACCCACTGCTTGGAGAGTCAGGTGTCGCCCTCTTTCAGGGACATGAGTTTTTTGCTATGAGGAGAAGGAACTGAAGAGGAGGAATGAGGGAAGCAGAAACGCCAGGTGAACTGAGGTATACTTTTCTCCTTTGGAAAATCCATTTAAATCTTGGGGAGAAAGCATTGCCCAAACCCCTAGAGTCCCCAGAACAGAGAAAGTTTGCACCAGAAGAATTTGCTATCTTCTAAACACACTTTCCAGTCTTGGAAATGATGCACTGTAGGGTGGATGGACATGGTGGGCAGCCTAGTGCAGGAGAAGCTGCAAAGCCCCAGGATGGATCCCTACACTGTCCACTGCATTGCTTTTGACTGCAATTTCCTTTGTTTTTGTGATGAGCAAGATTTGGAGCATTCCATTTCTCATCTACTAGAAGAAGAGAGTGTGCTAGATAAAACTGTGAATTCAGAGTTTTTCTGCTGCATTAAAATATAGGAACCAACCTGTCAAATTCTCTAAGAGCTAATGAAAGGAAAATTATCATAATGTGGTCTCCAAATAAAAAAATGTATGCATATATATAGTACAAAAGCAAACAGTGCTTATTGCAGAATATTTAGAACATGGAGAAAAGCCCTAAAAAGAAAATAAAACTATTTCTACTCCTACATCTAGTGATAACTATTGGCATTTTGACATAGATCATTCACAAATATAAACATACTCCCAATTTGGACTGTATTGCTCATACTGCTTTGTAACATTTTCCCCTAAACAATATTGTCAATGATTTCTTAAGGTGTTAATTATTCCCCTAGAACTCATTTTAAATGACTAAATAATATTTCATCGGATGGCTGTGATGTAATTTATCTAGCTAATGTTCTAATTATTGGTCATTTAACTTGTCTCCAGCTTTTCACTGTGGCAAGTGGTGCTACAGTAAGCATCCTTGTGTGGAACTGTTAGTGCACATCCTTATCAGGTAATTGCTTTGTTGTGTTCTTTTTGGTATTTTTGCTACTTTCTTCATACGTACGTGTTCACTTACCAATAGCAATTTCAAGTTGTGTTCATGTATACATATTAAGGAAGCTCTTGTTTTGTTTGCTCCCACCCATGAAGCAAGAGTCTTTTCCTTTTAAATGTACTTCTTGGGGTGCCTGGGTGGTTCAGTCGGTTAAGCATCTGCCTTTGGCTCAGGTCATGATCTCGGGGTCCCGGGATCGAGCCCCACGTGGGGCTCCCTGCTCAGTGGGGAACCTGCTTCTCCCTTTCCCTCTGCTCCTCTCCCCGCCTTGTGCTTTCTCTCTCCTCTCCTCTCTCTCTACAATAAATAAAATCTTTAAAAAAATGTACTTCTTAAATTTAAATAATTAGAATGAACTTAAAAAATTGTTATATTCATCTACAAAAGACGCCAGTACATGGGACTGTGTATTAGTCTGCTCAGGCTGCTATAACAAAATACCCCAAACTGTGCAGCTTAAAGAACAGGTATTTATTTTCTCATAGTTCTGGAGGCTAGAAGTTGAAGATCAAGGTTCTGGCCCTTTCACATTCTGGCAAGAGCTCTCTTGCTGGCTTGGAGGCAGCCTCATTCTCCCTGTGTCCTCACATGGCCTTTTCTTGGTGCACACACCCCCATGGGGAGGAGGGAGCTCTCTGCTGTTTCCTCTTATAAGGACTCTACTCCTGTTGGATTAGCGCCCCACTGTTATAACCTCACTTAACCTTAATTATTTCCTTAGTAACTCCATTTCCAAATAGAGTCACGCTGAGGGTTAGGGCTTCAACCTATGAATTGTGAGGGGCACAAGAATTCAGGCCATAGCATTCTGCCTCTGGGTCCCCCCAAGTTCATGTCCATCCCAACAGCCCCCAGAGTCTTATTGATTACTGATTACTGATTACTTATTGATTAGTGATTCCAGGGTCAATTCTCAAGTCTAAAACCCAAAGTCTCATTTAAATATCACTTAAATCAGATACGATGAAACTAGAGGTAAGATTGGTCCTGAGGCAGATCTCCTCTGCAGCTGTGAACCTGTGAAACCAAAGTTATGTGCCTCCAAACTACAATGGTGGCAGAGAAACGGGATAGACATTCCCATTCCCAAAGGGAGAAATCTGAAATAAGAAAGGGGTGACAAGCCCCAAGAAAGTCCAAAACCTAGATAGGCAAATTCTATCAGATCTTAAGGTTCAAGAATGATCCTTTCTGGTTCAGCACTGTGCCCCCCAGGCCCACTAGGCTCTTCAGCGGAGCTTGTACCTTCCCTCCTTCCCTCTCTGCTAGCACCCCACCTACATACACAGCTCTCTCTGGCCCCCTGAAACTGAAGAGGGGGCCTAATCCTCTGAAACTGAGGGGGAACGGTTTTGCCTTCTGGGACGGTGGTGGGAATGGCAGCCTTGAGGATCTCTGAATCACCTCTGGGGTCGTTCTTCTTTTGTCTTGAATGATAATGCATGTTTGCAGCCTTCCTTCATTCTGTTCCGTTCTTTTCTGGGTGGGTTTTTTTTTTTTTTTTTTTTTTTGGTCACAGTCAGCAGTATTTCTGCTGGTATAACCCTGGCTTCTTCTGAGTTGACTGAGTAAATGTGTGGTTCACACCCATCCTAATAGCTTCATCACATGGTTGTTCAGCCACATTCTTAGTGTTTTCAGAACATGCTTCCCTCAAGTTTTACAGTGTCGGTAGGCTTAGAATTTCTAAATCTTCAAGTTCTGATTCCTTTTTTTCTTAAAAAAACAATTCCTTCAATGTATCTCTCTCTCCTTGCATTTTTTCTGAAAGCAGTAAGGAGAAACCAAGCCACTTCTTCAATACTTTGCTTAGCTCTCTCCCCAGATAAATACCCAGTTTGTTCATTTGCAGTTTCTACCGTCCACAAAGCACTAGGGCACAATTCAGCCAAGTTCTTTGCCACCGTGTAACAAAGATCACCTTTCTTCCAGTTACCCATGACCTGTTACTCATTTATGCCTGAGATCTCTTCAGAATGGCCTCAAATGTCCCTATTTCTCCTATCCTTCAGTTTATGATGATGTATGTATTATTCAGGAAGATGGCGGCTTTCTGTGTTTTCTCCTATTTTCTTTCTGCATCCTGACCAGAGTCACCTCTAACAGCTGTATTTCTAGCAGTTGTCCCTTCATGGTAATCTAGGCTTGTTCTGGCGTGCACCTCAACGCCCTTCTAACCACTACTCATTACCCAGTTCCAAAACCACCTCCACATTTTTAGGTGTTTGTTATAGCAGCCTGATTCTTGGTACCAAATTCTGCATTAGTCTGCTGGGGTTGCTATAACAAAAGACCGTAGATCAGGTGGCTTAAACAACAGAGATTTATTTTCTCACAGGTCTGAAGGCTGGAAGTCCAAGATCAAGGTTCCAGCTGGTTCATTTTCTGGTGAGGACTCTCTTTCTGGCTCACAGACCCTCATCTTCTCACTCTGCCGTTACATGGACTTTCTTCAGTGTGTGCACAAGAAGAGGGAGAGAGAGAGGGTATACTAGCAAGCCCTCTGGTGTTGCTTCTCTTGGGACATTAATCCTATTGGATCAGGACCCCTCCTTTATGACCACCCTTAAACTTAATTACTTCTGCAGAGGCCCTGTCTCCAAATACAGCCGCACCGGAGGTTGGGGTTCCAACATATGAATGTTTTGGAGAAACACAAATATTCGGTTAATAACAGACTGAGATTTTGAAACTTAATTATAAGTCCTTATCTTTGTACAGTACTTTTTAATTTTTAAGCACTTTTACATATATTATCCCATTTCATTTGAAAGGCATCCTATAATCTTCAAATTTCCCTCAGGTTAGCGTCTGTGAAAATGAGCGTTTTTTTTTCAAAGTAATACACGGATATAGTTTTCAAAGTCAAATAATAATAATAAAAGCCTTATGACAACAATAACTGATATAGCCCCTCTCTACCAACCAGCCACCCCACCCCACCCCTCTTGGGTCCAGCATTTCAAAGGTAACCATAATAATGCCTTTTGGCACATTTCTTCATATTTCTAAATACTATGCCTGTGTATTAATTATTCTGCATAAAAAGTCCTGCAAACTTAGTGGCTTAACATAATACACATTTCTTGGCTCATTATTTCTGTAGGTCAGGAGTTCAAACACAACTTCATGGTATCCCCTGCTCAAGGTCTCACAGAACTGCAACCAGGACGTCTGCTGAGCTGTGTTACATTCCTGAGCTCAGAATCTTTTTCCAACCTCACATGCTTGCTGGCAGAAGTTGTAGGACCAAGATCCTTGTATTCCTGCTAGCTGTTAGCTGTGGCCTGTCCTTAGCTCCTCAAGGCCACCGAATGTTCTCTGCCACCTGGGCCTCTCACTTCTCTCAGCAAAAAAAAATCTCTTTTTAAAGACTTTCACCTGATTAATTCAGGTCTGCCAAGGATAATCTCCCTTTCATTTACCTTGAAACCACCTGATTTGGGACCTTAATTGCACCTGCAGAATATGTTCACCTTTGCCATATTCTGTTGGCTGGAAACAAGTCAGCTTCCACTTTGACTTAAGGGAAGGAGGTATCCAAAGGCATCACACATTGGGGTCACCATAGAGTATCTCTGCCATGGCCTATAACACTATCTGATCAGTCAATTTTAGATAGCAATGAGTTTCTTTTTTGATCCATAGTATTTTAGCTCTTATACCTCCCTTCTTCTCCTTTTTCTTCCCCTCTCAATTTAGTTATATCACTTTTAAAAAATTAAATCCATATATGAAACTTTAGTTACTGTATCATGTAAATTGTTGGTGGACATTTGTCATATTTTGTACCTGCAGGGTCTCCTTTGAACACTGCTGCTGTTTTTGAGGAATTATCTGCCTAATGATTCCACCCCCTGCCCCGCCCCTTGTATTTGTCCATTATCTTCTAGCTTTTTTTTTTTTTAAAGATTTTATTTATTTATTAGAGAGAGACAAAGAGCATGGGTGGGGAGAGAGGCAGAGGGAGAGGGAGAAGCAGGCTCCCCGCTGAGCAGGGAGCCCAACATGGGGCTCAATCTCAGGACCTTGGAACCATGACCTGAGCCGAAGGCAGACGCTTCACCAACTGCACCACCCAGGTGCCCGCTCTTCTAGTTTCTAATGTTGCTGTGGACATGCCTGCTATGGACAACATTGTCCAAAATTCGTAGGTGGAAGCCCTAACCCACAATGTGACTATATTTGGAGATATGGCTTTCAGGGGGTAATTAAGATTAAAGGAGGTCATGAAGATGGGGTCCTAATCTTATAGGATTGGTGTCCTAATAAGAAGAGGAAGAGAGGGATCTCCTTCTCTCTCTACATGTACAGAAGAACATGAGAGCACTGCAAGAAGGTGGCCATCTGCAAGCCAGGAAGAGAGCTGTCACCAGAACCTGACTATGCTCCCACCCCAATCTTGGACCTCCAGCCTCCAGAACTGTGACAAAATAAACTTGTGTTGTTTAAACCACCCAGTCAACGCTATTTTCTTATGGCAGCCTGAGCAGACTAACACAATGCCCCATGCTGCCCTGACTCGTGCTCTTCTATATGTAACCTAGGTTCCCTTTCTAGAAGTGTTTAGGATCTGTTCTTTGCTTCTAGAGCTCTGAAATATGATCATGTATCTTGATGTGGGTCATTTAAAAAAGTATTCACTTCATGGACATTTTCAGTTTGGAGATGAAGCTTCACTTACTTTAGTTGTAGATTGTTTTTCCTTATATTATAATTATTATGTTTTTCCCAGATGTTTGCTCTGTTCTTTCTGAGACTTTTGTTATTTGGTTGTTGGACGTTCTCATCTAACCCTTAATTTTCTTGCGTTTTTCTCCTATTGTCCGTCTTTATCATTTTTTTAAGGTCTGCTTTATCTTCCAGTTGCTTTATTAAACTTGCAGGTTTGGTTCTTATATTTTTAACTTCTGGGAGCTCTTAAATGCTGATTATTATTATTATTAAGTAGTATCTTCTTTGCATTTCATGAAGGTAATATCTTGAAGTTTTCTTCTGCTTTCTGCATTGTCTTAATTTCCTCTGAGTTTTTTGGGGGGAAGTGTGTTTATTTATAGTTTTCTCAATTTTAGAAGTTTTCCTCAATAAAGGTTGAGAAGGGGACCAGGCTCAACTTGTTTCCGGTACAGAATTCCAAACAATTCCCTGTGTTTATCTCCTATCGCACAGTACCTCCTTCATGCTGAAAATGGTCCAGTACCTTTTCTGGATTTCTGAGATAGAAAATGGCTTATTTCTCAGCATTTTCATCCTATCAACACTTAAGTTTGAACTTTGCCTCCTCGGCAGTATTCACCATTTCTGTTTTCTTTCTGTCTTTATCTGTTATTGTTTCAGTTAAGACATCTTCTGGATTCATTAAACATAGACTTTGTATTCCCACATCTTTGTTGTTTTGGGGTGTTTCTAGGAATTACTCCCAAGAGAAAGGGGCTACAAATACATTTACTCTACCATCTTGAATCCCAGAGCACCCAAGATCGTTTTAGAATGTTTTTTCTACTTCTTTGGCAAGGGACAGGTATTTTGAGTCTCTTGTCAAGATAACAGAATTTGAAGCCAGGAGAGGGATGTTGCATGTCACACATCAGGTCAATGGATATAGAAGAAAACTGGAAAAACTCAAATCCCATCAAAGATTTTCTGAAATGCAAAAAATAGATAAATGGTCTATTTGGATTATGGAATTTCCTGTTTGATAGTGCCCACTGCCTGTAACTAGTTGGTCAAAATTAGATTTCACAGAAACATAATGTTTTGATTACAGTGTTAGAATTCTACAGCAAGACATACCATGTGATTCAAAGTCCTCAAACTCCCTGTCAGACTGAATTTTTTGTAAGCCATACTTGTTCAGCCTTTAGAAAAACTGAGAACTTGGCAATGTGCTACTGGCCAGAACGGAGCAGAGCGAGAATGACCACATCAGATTTAAACTGGGGATGGTAGAACACTTCCACTTTTCTCAAAACAATCCAGGTGAAGGCTAACATTCCCCAGTGACCCAAGGGAAAGATCTGGAAGTTGGCTTTGGGCTTCTCCAGCATTCAAAATGGTGTTCTGGTTCCTCTCTCAAGGTTAGCAAAGGAAAAAAATATCTTTAAAAAGGCTTAGTCATTTTGTGTTTGCTATTTATTGAACTCAAAACAGCATGGTTTGCATTAGCAGGACTTCTGCAAATAAAATTGTGGGGAAGGGATTTAAAACAATTCTCTGGCTTGTATGAAAAATGAGCCCACAATTCCTGGCCCCTCAGAGTTCCTTGTGGGAGTCCTGGTGTCAAGTGATCTTCTACATGCCGGGATGGAACTGTGAGCCAAGCAACATCTGCATTTTTTTAAAAATAAACATTCGCATGTAGAACTGAAAATTTCTCCTTCAGCCTTTTTTTTTTTTAGTGCTAAATAGATTGATTCATCATATATGCACACTAGTACTTAGAGAAGAATTGTCAACAGATTTTAAATACATATTTGAGGAGAGTCTGTGGTGATTTCTGTGTAACTATTTTGGAGCCAGGGCTCTTCACTTTCCTTCCAAACATTGTTTTGTGTTCAAGGAAAATTTCCAGTAGCCCAGCTTACAGGTGCATATGGACAAGACAGCTTTTTCCTACGGGCAGGACCCTCTGGTATGATTTTAGGCACTCACAAAATGTCCCTACCTCTCCAAATAGATTTTTGACAGTATTACTCCCTGATAAAGCCTTTTATTCTACATCTAGAGATAAATTCTATACTTTAGCAGCTTTGGGAGAGGTAGCACATTGATATAAATTTCCAAAGGTACAGATGTCCTAGACCCAATTGTGATCTGTGCCTTAGCATGGCAGTGACAGAGAGGAGAAGCTGAAGATGTCAATAAAGAGGAGGAAAGAGCTTGGTTAAAAGGAGGATTTTATGGCGAGACAGGCAATATGATTTGAAAACCACAAAGTACTTAGCTGTCAGACTCAATTTTTAGAAGCCCAAAGCCAGGAAGAGACTAATGAAGGCAAACTTTCCCCACTTTTCAGTTTTGCTGAGGGCAATCCCTACAGATGGACTGGGAACAGGAAACTCTCCCATCACGCATGGTAAAAAGGCAGAATGACAGAGTAGCAAACCAGATCCTGACGTTTGGTTTCCCAGAACACTAGGTGAATGCTGGGTTAGACTGGGTAACTGTCCTTTCTCCTCTGTCTGCCCAGAACAAGTTCCTTGGCATACTCAGACCTATGAACAGGATTCCTCATCTTGACAACGTGGCTCCAATTGGGAAGAATGGGAGTTACATTCCTGGAAGTATGTGCTCACAAAGAGTTTCTAACAGTGAAGAAATATATTTCTTTTAGAGGGTATAAGGGACAGAAAAAAAAATCTTACTTTCTTTAAAAGTAAGGATGGTTGTTGAAAATAATACTTTATAAACAGAATCCCAACTTCTTTATAATCCGAGAGAAAAGATTCTGGGTCATGACATTCTCCAGCTTAACTCCCTCTTATCTTCAACAGTGGTTCTTTACCTACATGATAATTTTTTTTTTTTTCAAAAACTCTTTCTAGGAAAATGTGTGAGTGCATGCATGCATCTTTATTTATAAATTTCAGGAGCCTTAGTTTTCATATGAAGAAACCTGACCTGTAGGAAAATCCAGTTCCATAAGCTTGCATTCTAGATCTTCCATAATTTGGCCCCCAGTGTATTTCTCCATTAAGGAATAATTTCTTTGAGATAAGATTGTGCCTGGATAGTATGCTGAGATCTAAGCCAAAATGATGTGTAATTGTCTCCCAGAAACTGTGTAAGGGAAGATATCATGGGGTAGCATGCAAAGCACTGACGTGGGTGTTAAGTTTTCTAACTTAACTAGTTTTGTAACTCCCAATGGTGTAAACTTGGAGAGAAAATATCATTTAGTCTTTTGGGATTTCAATTTCCTCATCTGCATGATACCTCTGAATTCCTAGACTTTATGATTCCAGGCTATCACCACCTCATATGGGGCCAGTCCCACTTCCCGGAATCACTTATTAGCCTCCTTATGATGGGAGGGCATTACAGAGGATCCACAGCTATAGAGCATAGGACCCTGGCCTTTAGGGAGGCCGATCCAGGATGTATCTGCAGCCCTGTTCTGAGTACAGAGCAACTTCTGCCCCAAGTCAATGTCTGTCTCCAATTCTCCCCTTTTCTGGTTCTCTCTCTCCATCTCTGAGCTCTTGGCCAAAGAGTACCCAGTGACTTATCACCAGGTAGACCCAGCATTTGTATACTCCCTGCTACATTTGATTCCTTTGAAGAGTGGAGTTCCTGCCTCTGACTCATTTCTCTACCCGGCCCTTCCAGTCACAAGCACTCTTGCCAGAGATGTCTTGCCTGCCTGACTCACATTGCCCTGTTCCTCTTGGCTGCTGGCTCCTATGGCCACCCATACATACTTCAGTGTGACACAGAGCTGTGGCCTAAGGGCAACCATCCCTTCGTAAGGCCATCTCCCTTTCTCAGTCTGCTTGGACTACCATAACCAAATACCATAGACTGGGTGACTTAAACAACAGAGATTTACTTCTCATAGTTCTACAGTCTGGAAATCTGAGATCAGGGTGCCAGCATGGCTGGGTTCTGGTGAGAACTCTCTTTCTGGCTCTTCCTTTTTTTTTTTTTAATAAGACTACTACTCCCATCATGGGAACACCACCCTCATAATCTCATCTAAATGTAATTTAATCCAAACACCATCAAATTGGGGGTTAAGGCTTCAACATGCAAAACTGAAGAGACACAAGCATTTAGTCCATAATACTCTCCTCTCTGGCCATAGATTGAAAGGGGGTAAGAAGTGACTTCCAAAGAAAAAGAGAATTTGGGGCAGGGGTAGAAGATGAGGAACAGTAAGGAGCCCAATTGTCTTTAGATTTGCATTCACCTAATATTAAACTGCTTCTAATTTTAGCTTTAGAGAACCTTTTGTGACCCTCATCCAAACACCCTAGTAAACATACAACGTTCCTCATGCAACATCGTCTAAGTTGAGAGGGGGGCTTTTCTGGGGGAAATGTTGGGCTTCATTTTGAAACAAATGGAGTGGATGTGGTGGCAGTAATTGAAATAGAAATGCTTACATTATCCTCCTCCAGGTTCTGTAGACCTTCTTTTCTCTCAAAGAATCACATACAGATTTTATGCATCAATCTGCCTGGAGACAAGAGTCTATCATAAATGACAAGAATGTAATCTCTAAATAATTTTATCCTTGGCGTCAGCAGAGCACAGTGTTTCCGTGTGGTCTCCTTTTTGACGAAGGTCAAGATGAGCAGAGACCACCAAGCACATTTCAAGAAGGATATTAGATTTCACTGGGGCCAGGAGCTCAGAAGTGAGTTATTAGGGTTTTGTTTACGATACCCTCTGGCTGTATCCTTAATTAGGTGGAACTGATAAGCTTGATAAATTTTGAACTATTGCTTTCTGTTTGCCAATAGCAAAATATTGCTGTGTAGGATGTTAGTTATTTTCCGCATCAAACCCTTTCTATTTTCCTGACGATATCACTAGTTTCCATTTCAATGGGCCTTTTGTTTAGAGGGAGAAGAATGTCCTTTTTACCTTTTTTAATTAAAGCATGTTGGTGACTAATATACAGTTTCTTTAGACTTTCCTCTGAAATTCATTCTCCATTCTTCCTTCTTTTCAGAGCTCCAAGGTTTTGCTCTCTCAGGTAATAATTAGATCAAGCAAAGGATTCAGACACAGATGACTTCTTTCCAATTCTCACCAGCATTTCTTAGCTTATATTTTCTTTTTCTTTCTTTTTTTTTTTCTTCTTTCATTTTTTCCCCTTTCAACTGAATTAGGCAGACCCTACTGTCAGGGACCTCATATCTACAAATCTTATATTCCTATTTTGAAATGGTGAGCTCTGTCTGCAATATTTTAACCACCAGCAGGAACAGCAAGAACAATAACAACAAAATAGAAAGCAAATATGTATTTATGTTTACAAAGCAATCGTATACATAGGTTTATACATACAATCAAACAGATATGACATGTTGGAATATTTCCTTAGTGATGTCCTGAAACCGTAATTATATCTTACTGAAATATTTAGTCAAGTCTTAAAAGGTCCAAGAATAATTATTTTACTCTTCTTTTGGGAATGCAACTTAGAAGTCTAAGAGTTCTAATTATCCTGGAGTTGAAAAGTTGAAACAGTTTGCATGTAGAGGATTTCTTTTTTCCAGGGTGGTATTTAATATAGATTTAAGTCTGGGTTCAGTTGCTGCAGGTCAAAAAGATATCCTCCTGCTAACGCCCCCTTTCAAAAATACTGAGGAAGACTATTCCAAGTAATCACACCAAGGAAATGAACCAGCTCACTGAGAAGTAAAGGGAAACACCTGGATTTTAGAACTGTACAGCAAATGAGATTGCAAGGAATATTTGCGGGAAGGGATAAATCAGCAACTATTCAAGGATGAGGTTTGTGAGTTGTAGTAAGTTACCTTCAAAACAGAAGAATGTGAAACAATAGGCTGAAATACTCTTGTTTTACACAAGAAGATTCCCTCTAAGAGGATATTTAAGAAGATGGCACTTGACTCATTTCTAGAAAAGTTTCTTCCTTTCAGAATTTATCTCAGAAATCTGACTTCTCGACAGTCTTTAGTTTCAGGATGTTTTCTGTGATTATCACCGTGTTTTCCTATGGCTGGGCCACTTTGTGGGAAGTAAAAGAGAAGGCTGAGGTAGAAAACATACGGGAAGAATATAAAACCAAGGGTTAGAAGGGCACCTGGGTGGCTCAGTCAGTTAAGCCTCTGACTCTTGATTTCGGCTCAGGTCATGATCTCAGGGTCTTGAGATCAAGCTCTGTGTTAGGCTCCACACTGAGCATGGATCCTGCTTAAGATTCTCTCCCTCTCCTGTCCCTCCACTCACGGTCTCTCTAAAACAAAAACAAAAACAAAACAAAACAAAAAACCCCAAGGGTTAGAAATAGCAAATGTATGGATAAAAACAAAAGACTGAATAAATTAATTTTTCTCTTCTCTTAAGTTCCTTAAAAGGCATTTAAAATTGTGTAAAGTGCTGGGTTTATGACATATACACATGTAATATGTGTGGCAATAATAACATAAAGTAGGAGGGGGGAAATGGAACTATATTGAAGTCAAATTTCTGTATTTTACTAGAATTTGGTCAGATAAAGGTATACATATCTAACAACAGTGCCATGAACCAAAAACTGACAGAAGGAAAGAAGAAATGTCAAATTCAACAACCAGAGTTAGAGATTTCAATACTCCCATTTCAATAATTGATGGAATAGCTAAACAGACTCAGCAAAGATATAGAAAACTTGAACAACACTATCAAACTTGACCTAAATGATCTAAAACGGCATTTATGGAACATTCTACCCAATAGCACAATATATATTCCTTTCAAGTGCAAAAGGAATATTTTCCAGATAGACCATATGCTATGTCAGAAGGCGAGTTTATTAAATTTAAAAGGATTGAAACCATTCAACCATAACAGACTTAAAGTAGAAATCTATAGCAGAAAGAAATTTAGGAATACCCCCAAATTATTGGCAATTGACACAATTATAAATAATACTATGGATCTAAGAAGATATCAAAAGGGCAACTAGAAAATATTTGAACTGAGTGAAAATGAGAACACAGCATACCAAAAAAATCATGGATGCAGCTGGAGTAGTACTTAAAGGAAAACTTGTAGGTTTAAGTAACTGTTTAAAAAAAGTTTCTCAAATCAATAAGCTAAGCTTCCAGTATAAACCAGTAAAAAAATTTTAAAAAAAGACCAAATTAAATCCAAAGCAAGGAAAATGAAGGAAATAGAAAGAGTAGAAATCAATGAAATAGAAAGCAAAAACATAGTAAAGAAAATCAATAAAGTCAAAGTTGATTCTTTGAAGAGATGAAGAGAATTGATAAAACTTTAGCTAGACTGACCAAGAAATAAAGACAGAAGATGCAAATCATTGAAATCAGGAGTGAAAGAAGGGACATCACTGACCCAACATAAATAAAAATTATAAATGGAACATTATATAATCTCATGCCAATAAATTAGACAACTTAGCTAATACAAACAAATTCTCAGACAGGCATTAATTATCAAAATTAACTTAAGAAAACGGTAGAATATCTGAATAGAAATATAGCAAGTAAAGAGATTGAAACAGTAACAAAAATCCTCCCACAAAGAAAATCCCAGTCCCAAATGGCTTCACTAGTGAATTTTATTAACGCCTTAAAAATGAAATAATAATTCTAGACATATTCTTTCATAACATGGAATAGAAAGGAATACTTCCCAACACATTCTTTGAGGCCACTATTGCCCTGATAATCAAAGTCAACAAACACATTACAAGAAAAGGAAAATACAGGTCAGTATTCACTGTAAACATAGTTACAAAAATCTTTTAAAAAAATATTAGCAAAGTGAATGTAGCAACATCTAAAAAAAAAAAAAAAGATACAGCATGATCAAGTGAGATTCATCCCCAAAATGCAAGGTTGGTTTAACATCCAAAAACCAAGCAATGTAACATACCATATTAATACGATAAAGGACAAAAAAAAACCCTCATAGTTAATGATAATATCATTAAATGCAGAAAAAGCATTTGACAAAATTGACCACCCACTTATTATAAAAACTCATATTAAGCAAGGAATAAAAGGGAACTTCCTCAACCTGACAAATGGCAGGTATGAAAAATTTACAGTTGACAAAACACTTAATAGTAAATTAATGCTCTCACCACTTCTGTTTAACATCATATGGGAGTTCTAGCTAGTGAAATAAAGTGAGAAAAAGAAATTAAATTTATCTGGAATGGAAAGGAAGGAGTAAGTCTTTGTTTACAGACAATATGATTCTGTATAGAAAATACTAAGGAAATTACAAAAAAGTTACCAAAAATTAGTAAGAGTGTTTAGCAAGGTTCCAGGATAAAAGATCATTATACAAAAATCACTTATTTTTCTATGTACTGGCAACAAACAATCCCAAAATGAAATTGGGAAATAATTATAGTAACTTCCAAAAGAATAAGATACTTAGGGAAAAAATTAATAAAAGAAGAGCAAATATTTTATGCTGAAAACTTGAAAAACATTGCTGGCAGAAACGTAGGAAGATCTAAGTAAAGGGAGAGACATTCCATGAACAAATCGATATTGTTAAGATGACAGTTCTCCTCAAATTGATCTATAGATTCAACACTGTCCATATCAAAATCTCAGCAGTTTTGTTTTTGTGTTTGTGTTTTTGGTAGGAACTGGCAAACTGATCCTAAATGTATGTGAAATGCAAAGCACCTAGAATGGCCAAAATAACTTTGAAAAAGAACAAAGTTGACACGCACTACCCAATTTTAAAACTCACTATAAAGATAGAGCAACTAAGACTACACAGTTGGCATAGGAAGCACATATAGACCAGTGGAACAAAATTTAGTATCCAGAAATAATCTCTTACATTTATTATCTACTGATTTTGACAAGAGTACAAAAGCAGGTCAGTGGGAGAAAAGACAGTCTTTTCAACAAAGGATGCTAGAACAATTGGCAATTTTTTTCCGTGGGGAAAAAAGAAACCTCCACCTAAACCTTACACTGTACACAAAAATGAACTTAAAATAGATGATAGGCTTAAATTTAAGATTTAAAGCTCTAAAACTTCTAGAAAAAGTAGGAAAAGGTATTTTTGACCTTGGGTTAGCCAGTGTTTCTTAGATAAACACCAAAATTACCTTCCATAAAAAAAATTGATAAATTAGACTTCATCAAAATTAAAAATCTTTGGGGGCACCTGGGTGGCTCAGTTGGTTAAGCGTCTGCCTTCGGCTCAAATCATGATCCCAGGGTCCTGGGATCGAGCCCCACATCGGGCTCCCTGTTCAGCGGGAAGCCTGCTTCTGCCTCTCCCACTCCCCCTGCTTGTGTTCCCTCTCACTGTATCTCTCTCTGTGTCAAATAAATAAATAAAATCTTTAAAAAAAAATTAAAAATCTTTGCTCTTCAAAACACACTTTTGGGAAAATTAAAAGACAAGCCACAGATGAGAAAATATCTGCAAATCTGATAGAGCACACAGAGGGTAGATAGTCTATATAATCTTAGTGCAAATCCTATATTTGCAAATCTGATCGAGAGCTTTTATATGGAATATATATTTTAAAATTCTCTTACAGCCAGATACTAAACCCAATTCAAAACCGGCAAATTTAAGTAGTCATTCACCAGAGAAGATATATCCTTGTGCACTACTGTTGATGAGAATATAAGCTAGTTCATCCACTATGGCAAAGAATTTGGAGGTTCCTCAAAAAATTAAAAATAGATCTACCATATGATCCAACAATTCCACTAATGGGTATACATCCCAAGGAAATGAGGGGCGCCTGGTGGCCCAGATGGTTAAGCATCTGCCTTCGGCTCAGGTCATGATCCCAGGGTCCTGGGATTGAGCCCCACGTTGGGCTCCTGGCTCAGCGGGGAGCCTGCTTCTCCCTCTCCCTCTGCCTCCCCCCTGCTCATGCTCTCTCTCTGTATCTCTGTGTCTCAAATGAATAAATAAAATCCTAAAAAAAAAAAAAACAAAGGAAATGAAAACAGGATCTTGAAGAGATATCTGTACTTCTGTGTTCACTGCAGCATTATTCACAATAGCCAAGATATGGGGAAAAAAATGTAAGTATCTGTCAATAGATGAATGATAAAGATAACGTGGCACACATACACACACAGGAATATTATTCAATCATGAGAAAGAAGAAAATCCTGCCATTTGCAACAACATGGATGGACCTTGAGGACACTATGCAAAGTGAAATAAGTCAGCCAAGAAAGGCAAATACGGTGTGATCTCACTTAAATGTGGACTCTAAAAAAAGCTGAACTCATAGAAACAGAGTATAGTGGAGGTTACCAGGATGTTTTTTGTTTGGGTTTTGTTTTTGTTTGGGTGGGAGTGAGGATGGGAAGATGTTGGTCAAAAGGGACAGAACTTCCCGTTCTAAGATGAATACATTATGAGGATCTAACGTACAGCGTGGTGATTATAGTTAATAATATTGTGTTGTATACTGGAAAGTTGCTGAGAGTAGATCTTAAATGGTCTCACCACAAAAAAGAATGAGTAATTATGTGATGTGATGGAGGTGTTAGCTAATGCTGTGGTGGTAATCATTTTGTAATACATATCAAATCAACACATTGTACACCTCAAACTAACACAGTGTTGTATGTCCGTTATATCTCGGTAAAGCTGGAAAAAAGAAATCTCTTGGTTGGTGTTTAAAATGCTTGAACATATCTGAGGTTTGTTCTGGCATCAACCCTTATCCTGAAGTACGAGGTAGAGCCGGCCAACCGTGTTTCAAAATGTATTGTGTAATTGGGTAATTGGTCCTGACGCTGATGAAATACATCTAGTTCCAACAGTAAATTTTCTTACAGGGTATTTATCGTGTCCCCCCAATATTTTATGAATTTCACTGCAGATTTTTAGAAATGACCTTTTGCAACTTTGCAGGAGAATATATTGAGTGGAGAACAGGAGAATTAGCTTTATAGACTGTAACTGTTATCTTGTCCTTCTCTGAATTGGTTGAAGCCAATGTGGGCTAGCCAGGAAGAGATGTGTTGTCAGAAACAGAAGTAACTGGCCTTCCTCTCTGACTGTTTAATGGGATCTTGCATAAATGTGTATTAGCGTATCCAAATTAGTGTCATTTTTTTAAGCAGCAGAGGTTTAGAAACCGAACCAAAGGAATTCTATTACTTCCCTTGTTTTGTAAAAGTGAAACTGAACAGAATGGTTGATTATAATATAGCTAGTCTGCATGTGTTGTAATTACATTTTGTTTGGCCTATCTCAAGAATAATGAGATTCCTGGAGTATTCCATTAGAATTTCGACAATGCCCCTAATGTATGAAATATATACATATATTCTCTGCCTTGTCTTCTGTCACTCCAATGCATACCAATATATGATACAAAATCTTAAATCTGATTTTTAAAAAGTACACATGCTAGAAATTATATCCCAGTGAACTCTCCCACCTCATCACTTTCTGAGACTATTAAGCTTATTAAAACTACATTGCCTAAACATTTCTATTGCTCAAGCCAGTTTTGACTTTTTAAAATAAATGCTGCCAGGACCTGTCTCAGGATTTTTTTTTTCCATAGTAAAATTGACAAATCTTTGCCCTAAGAGGGATGATTTGATGTTCAGAAACAATTGGGAGTCTTTCACGGTCAAATTTGATGATTAAGATGGTTTATCATGTTGGAAAATATAATTTTTAATTAAAAACAGAAATCCTAATTAAGTATTGAGATTTTTACTTACGTGATTTAATGAATGGCAGTATCTGTAGATATCAGAGCACTATGTTCTTCCATGGAGATGGGTATTCTAGTGACGTTGAATGGGAGAAATCTTTTAGTTTAGCCATTAATTACCATGCAATTCTTTGAAATCATAAAAATCATATTGTCAAACTGAGTTGAAATTTAGACACCCCGAGAAGTTTTTCAGAATTCTTGATGAGTTGGAGAGGGTCAGAGTGCTCCATCTACGTGGAGCTGAAGCTCCAGCTTCTCTTGCCTGCAATCCATCTTCTGTTTGGCATCAAGAGTGATCTTTTAAAATGGTATGTTAGTGTATTCCCACTTTGAAAATTTCATTGGTTCCCTCAAGTCTAAAAGCTTATGCCTGTTGGCTTTCTGAAGTTGAGTCTTCAGTAGGGTCATTTTTCCAAGCGTTTCCAGTTGTCCCTTTCTCCCCATCATCGGCCGGCAGAAGATGTCTTCATGTGGACCCAGCACCACCACTCTGCCTTCCTCACTTCTAGCTGTGACCCTCTCCTGGTCAGCCCTGTCTCTGTTGACATCTCCAGGTCTCTGTGAAGGACTCTCAGGGTTCAGCTTCACTCCCCATTACTGAGGACATTATGCAAAGTGAAATAAGTCAGCCAAGAAAGGCAAATACGGTGTGATCTCACTTAAATGTGGACTCTAAAAAAAGCTGAACTCAAATACCATTTGTCTCTCATCTCGCCCTCAGTCTCCTTCTGTTTGAGAGGAAAGGGCCACTGCAAAGGGACCAGGCCCTAAGTGAGAAAATGTTGCCACTTTTCCTTAAGGCCTCTTCCCCTCCATGGCACCCAGGTACTCTGGGAGAGATGGGGATGGGTGCAATATGAACCCTATGCTGGATCCTGACCTTCTGTACCTTTTGTCACTCAAGATCAGCCATGTGCTTTTGCCCATTCTTCCAGGTTCATTCTTGGCTTGGTGATTTCCAGTCAGTGGCTGTCTGTCCCTGAGTCATCTTCCAGCTCCATCCCTGACCCATCCCACCACCAGGGTCCAACAATCATGTTAGTGGGTGTTGATGCCCAATTGTGGACAAGATTTGGGTCCTTTCTCATGGGGCTCCTTTGTTCCCTTATAAAGCAGAGTCTGTGACTACTTTCATATTTAGTTGCCTGTAAATATTCTGTAGCAATTGAGGAGACATTGACCAGAATGCACAGCAGATGCCAGGTGTGGGTGGGTATCAACTCTGCTCAGCCACAATATTACTGGCAGATAGGACGCTTTGTGTCCTGCTCTTTATGTTCTGCTCATGTAAGATGCTTTATGTCCTGACTCCTATCTACCTCTCCAGGACCCTCCCTTTCCATCCTCCTTGAACTACCTGCCAACCTGAACTACCTGCCAACCTGAACTACCTGCACTTCTCTAATAGGTCATGCACTCTGCTCTCATTCATTCATCCAGAATAATATTTGAGCATCTACTGTGTTCTGAGCTCAAGAGACAGAATGTGACAGATACATGTTGTGGAAGTAGAATGGAGGAGCTTACATTCCAGGAGAGAGGCACAGAAATAAACCATTACATAAGCAAGAATCTACCAGGTAGTGATGGATACTATGAAGAAAATAAAGCACATTTTCTGGTGAGCTCTTTACACTGGGGACCAGGGAAAGCCTCTGTGAGGAAATGACATTTAGTCTGAAATCGGAAGGACTTCAGCTCACCTGGAGCACCTCTTGAACCAGGATAAGGAGTTTGTATTTTATTCTAAATATAGAGGAAGCCGCTAGAAGTTTTTAAACAAGGTGGTGGTGTGGTATGGTTTAGCTGCTGGACAGTAGATTTTAGAGGCCTGAGCGGAAGCAGGAAGACAGGTGTGTTAGTCTGCTCAGGTGGTGATAAGGAGATACACAGACTGAGGGGCATAAACAAGAGAAATGTTTACCTCACGGTTCTGGAGGCTGGAAGTCCAAGATCAGGGTGCCGGCAGGGTTGGTTTCTCCTGAGGTCTCTCTCTGGCTTGGAGATGGCTGCCTTCTCCCTGAGTCTTCACATGGTCTTTCCTATCCCCTTGTGTCTCTTTGTATATCTTAATCTCTTCTTGTGGAGACACTAGTCAGATTGGATAGGGGCCCCCTAAATGGCCTCATTTAACTTCATCATTTAATTAAGGCTTTATCTCTAAATGTAGTTACATTCTGATGTATGGGGGGTTAGGGTTCCAATATATGAATTGGGGCATGAGGGCAGGGGACACAATTCAGCCCAGAACAAGTTAGGAGGCTGTTGCAGGATCCAGAGGAGAAAGGACAGGGCTTCTGCTAGGAAGTAGCCCATGAAGAAGGAACTAGATGGATTTGGGACATATTTTGGAGTAAAAGTCTGAGCAGATGTGGGCAGTGAGGGAAAGAAAGGGATCAAGGGTGACTGCAGGGTTTTAGCTTGAGCCACTGGGTGGACAGTCATGCCTTTTGTTGAAAACTGGGCTTTGTGCAGTGTCTCCCCGTGGTGGGATTCCCATCGGGGCACACCC
>NC_138376.1:5197078-5213922 GCF_054177405.1 Leptonychotes weddellii | reverse complement strand
GCTCGGCTTTGGCGCATGGAGCGTACTGATCCCGGCACCGCGGTAGGGATCTAGCAGCGCTTAGACCTACCTGGCGCGTCCGGGTGTGAGACTTTACACCAGACAGTCCGCGCCCGGGTACTGGAAGGCTGATCAGGAGCTGTCAAACGCGCCCCTGCTGTACTAGGAGACCACAGAGGCCCCTCTAGGTGGGCCTCTGTCCTTGGTGCTCACCCTTCCCTCTCCTCGCCGCCCGCGCACTCTCACCTCCTCACCTTTCCCCACCTCACTACCTCTCATCAGTTCCTGTCAGGGGGAAACAATGGAGGAGATCATTGCTTTCCATATGATCTATTATACATCATACACCCGTATGTCGTGTGTACGTATGTGCAAAGTGTGTGGATGCCTTCATCGTGTGGCCCAAAGCTTCGTGCTTCAGTTTTCCATTCCAGAATGGAAATATTTTATAATTCTCTCTCAAGAGCCTTTTTTTTCCTTTAATGTGTTTTTAATTTACATGTGAGCCTTATTTATTTTTCTTTCTAAGAACCAATCCCTTCCCCCACCCCCATCCCCACCCCACACTCCTGCTTCAGGCTGAGCAAGAAGAGGGGACAGGCAGAGATGTGGTGGGCAGGGGTGGGGGGTGAAGGGGCAGGGAAGCCCCTGCCCTTGGTGACCTGGCTTCCCCTTCACCTTTGCACTTCTCCCAGCTAGAGCTTTAGACCAAAAGCTTTATTTAAAACAGGAGCTTGTGTTTTCCTCAACAAACACAGAAAGCCATCTTTCCAGTGAGGTGCTTTGCTGTCACCCAGAGTCTCATTTTTCAGGGGCAGCTTGAGTTGCCAGCTCAGGGCTCAGTGCCGGGGGAGCCTTCCCGGAGCCGCGCTCTCTTGTCACTGCAAATGAACCAGAAAATTCTCTGAAGCGACAGGACCGGCAGATAGAGGCTTGATTTCTTTTGTGTGCATATGTGTATTATGCATAAGAAATCATTATCTTTCCTTAGATGGGGGTCATTTTCTTCCCTCTTTTTACCACAGACCTATAAATTTAATTATTTGGTCACTGCTGCTTTAATTAAAAAGCCTTCCTTATCTTTAGAGGTTTCCTTTTTAAATTCCTAGAGATTAGGATTATCCACAGCATGTCAGCTCTTTTTATGTCCATCTACTATACGGTTTCTTAAAATGATATAAAAATGAATTACCGAGATACTAGAAGCTAATCATATTCTGCATTTCTCCCCTAATAATCCCAGATTACATTAATCATAAATGTCAGCAGCGTCTCTAGATGACTTCTTGACTTTTGACAAAAAGCCTTCATCTTGGCCCTTTAAATTCCAAGGTCAAGGGGAATGTAACATTCAGAATAATTATCAGCATTATTTTACCTTGACATTTCATCCCTGCTTCCAGTTTAACATTCCACCCAGGCAATGAAGACGAATGTCATCTTTCGATTCACTGGAGGGAATTGTCCCAATTAAACCTGACTTAAAGGCTATTGGAAATGCTGTATTAATTTGCTGTTCTCCTTTAAAATAGAAAATATTTCATGAAGGAGAAGAATTTTCATTAAAAGCATTAAGGATTTACCATGACATGAACAAGCAATTTTTGAATTGACTTTTTTCTCCCCAGGCTGGAATAATAATCACTGTGTGCCTCAGCCTGACCAGGGTCTCCCTGTCAGTGGGCATTCCGTCGGGATGGGCCTCCTTCTCCTCTCAGGTCAAAGGTCATCATTAGAGTTCTGTCACATCAAGATCGATTAGAAATATCTTTTAGAAATCCTGGCCTTTCCATGTAGCAGGACCTCCTGCCTTACAACCTCTTGATTACACTCCCTCCCTCACACTCCCCTCCTCCCCCCACTTAAAAAAAAAAATGTCAGGCCAAGGTTATTGGGGCATGTTCTAAAAAAGCCTCTAATCCTACATTTGCTACTTAAGGTGGGGTGGTCCTCGACTTTCGAGAACATAAGTGCAGTGAACACAGAGACCTTATCTGACTTCCTCAGTGCCGGACCTCCAGCCTGACATGCAGTCAGGCAGGTATTTTTAATGTGAATGACAGGAGACCACGAAACACAGGGAACGAGATGGCGAGGTCTGGATCAGACTGGGTCCCTGTTGTGTCGTCTACTGGCCTTGGGTCACCAGCAAGCTGCATCACAGGCCTCAGCGTCTTCATCTATAAAATGGAAATAACAGTACCACCTTCGTGGGGTTGTTGTAAGATGGAGTGAGATCGTGTTTGTCGTGTGCCTAGCTCCAGGCCTGGAAAACATTCACTCTTCCGAGTTAAGCAGACAGGGGACAAGGCTAAGACCCCGCCCTCCCCCGTAATGCCTGTCTTCTCTGGATTGCAGGGAGAACTAAACGCCCAGATGCCCGTTGTTTGGGGGCCTTTGGTAATTACAGTCATTCGCTTCCCCAGCTTCAGTTGTGAAGTTGTAGGATTCTCTCTCTAGAATTCTACGGCAAAATTTCTAATCCAGTCCTGGTCCCCAGAACAGAGTTCCTGGTCCTGCACCAGTCCTAGCTTCCTGCCTGCAGCATGTTGGAGTCTTGGATGCTTCTCTATTTGGATGGCTGTTCTGGACCTGACTCACCTGGATGTCACCTTCAGCTACAGGGCAGCCTCACCTCCCTCACTGACCTTGGCAGTGATGCCTGGATTTCACCTGTGTGAACCTGCCCCATCCCCCACCTCCTGTGACTCGAGGCCTGATGTGAGACATGTCCACCCTCCTGCCGTCTGGCCTGGATCTTGGTTTCAAGCCCTTACATTTGTCCCTGCAAGTTGTCTTCATCTGCACAAAGTTGATTTTGCCTTGTATTTGAGCTTGTCCTAATGTCCTGTTCCTCCCAGCAACGGACACTTCTTCCCCAATGCTACTTTCTCAAACAAATGAACACTTTGAAACATTTCAGGGGCCCCTGGGTGGCTCGGTCGATTAAGCATCTGACTCTTGATTTCAGTTCAGGTCATGATCTCAGGGTTGTGAGATCGAGCCCCGCGTCAGGCTCTGTGCTGGGCGTGGAGGCTGCTTGGGATTCTCTCTCTCTGCCTCTCCCTCTGCCTCTCCCTTGCACTCACTCTCTCTCTCTCTCTAAAAAAGTTAAATAAATCTTGAAATATTTCAGATGTGCAAAAAAACACAGAGAATAAAATAATACCCCCTTTGACATTTAGCAAATGTTAATGTTGAACTATATTTGCTTCATATTATAAAAGAACTGAATGCTGCACATACAGTCAAATCCCCTTTCCAGATCCCTCGTAGGTACCGTTTCCTTCTTTTTCTCCCTCCTTAGAAGGAAGCACTATGCTGAAGTTGGTCATTTTTCTCCTACACATGCTTTTATACTTTTGCTAAGCACTTAATATGCCCATAACTGCATTGCTTTGTATTTCAAAATTTGTATATCATTTCAAATTTCACATATTATGCTGCATATATCCATTATGGGTTGAATTTTGTCCTCCTAAATTCATATGTTGAAGTCCTAACCCTCAGTTGCTCACAATGTGACCTTCTTTGAAAAGAGGGTCATTGTTGGTGTAGTTAGTTGTCACAAGGCTGTCATACTGGAGTGGGGTGAGTCCCCATGACTGGTGTCCTTATAAAAAGAAGGCCCTGGGAAGAGACAGAAGCACCTAAAGAGGGAAGATGATGTAAAGGCAGAGGGGGAATATCTCTAGGAAGCCAAGGGACGCCCGAGGTACCAGGGGCTGCGAGAGAGGCCTGGAACAAATTCTCCCTCACAGCCCTCCCAAGGAAACAACTCTGCCGACACCTTGATCTTGGACTTCTAGCCTCCAAAACTCTGAGATAGTACCTTTCTGTCATTGAAGCCCACCAGCCTGTGGGACTTTGTTAGGGCAGCCCTAGCAGACCCTATAGGATCCTTCTGCAAAGTCAGCTTTCTTTGCCCCACGGACGTGCTCTTTGGATTTGGCCATGTTGAAGGTAGCAGGCCACCACCTCTATTTTATTTATTTATTATTATTTTTTTTTAATTTTATTTATTTATTTGACAGAGAAGAGAGCACAAGCAGGGGGAGCAGCAGAGGGAGAAGGAGAAGCAGGCTCCCCGCTGAGCAGGGAGCCCAATGCAGGGTTCGATCTCAGGACCCCGGGATCATGACCTGAGCCAAAGGCAGACGCTTAACCAACTGAGCCACCCAGGCCCCACCACCACCCCTATTTTAAATGTAAAATGCAGGTTTTGAGGGTTCGTTTGCTTTGTAATGAACATAGCCCAGTTACACCTGTGGCTCTCATTTGTTCTTTCATTCAATCAAAATGTACCTAGTACCCACTATGCACCAAGCCTTGAGGAGAGCACGGGGAGGGCTAGTGATGGGGGATGTCCCTCTAGGAATGAAGGCAAGTGACCTGGGCTTTAAACATATGCTGACAAAGTAAGGCCAGGGACAGTGTGTGCTGTGACATGAATGTCTAGGCTGGTGGCTTCCAGGGAGAAGGTGGGACTGTCCGAAGAGCCATGTTCTGCAACTGCTCGGCTGCCCATTCCTCTAGGTCACTGCATCCCACACTCCATCAGCCATCAGAATCCCCCAGAGGACTTGTGAAAATACAGATTTCTGGGCCCTGCTGCAAAGTTTCTCATTCAGCAGGTCTGTCTTATGGAAATCATCAGGTGGGATATGGATCAAATCAGATGCCAAAAAGTGTTAAAAGGATTTAAGAACGTCATATCAGACTTGCATTTCTAACAAGGTCTAAGGTGATGCAATGCTGCGGGTCCAGGGAACACACTTAGAGAACCATTGGTCTATAGTATTTGATGCAGTGTGAGGACTAGTACTTTCTTTACGTGGTTTACAAATATATATATATATATATATATTATATTATATATATATATTATTAGTATATATATATATATTAGTATATATATATATATACTAATATATATATATTAGTAGATTTGTTTTCAGCAAGATTTGTCAAATGTGTGTCCTCTCCTGACTTGTAAAAATTTTGCCTGAGTTCGATGTTTTGGGGTGGGTTTTTTTAAGTTTCTGGTGGGATTCTAGAAACTTCAGTGCCCCTGGGCCAGCATTTTTTGGTAGTTTCTTAGTTTCCTATTCCCATACCATGTGGGGAGGATAGGTTCGGGGCCCACACCTGTACCTACAAAAGCTTGGGCTTTTCTTCCTTATGGGTGATCTGTTCCCCTTCCCCTCGAAGGCCCTGGTAAATGGCAAGCTTTCTTAAGCTTTCTTCCTGCTTCTCTGAGCCCACACACAGAGCTTTGTCAGCCCCTGTTATGGACTCAGTTCTGTCACCCAGAATTCACGTGTTGAAACCCTAACCCCTAACCGCCCCACGATATGACTGAGTATGTTTGGAGAGAAGGCCTCACAGAGTCATGAGGGTGGGACCCTAATCCAATAGGAGTGGTGTCCATATAAGAAGAGACACCAGGAATGCAAGCACATGGAGGAGAGGCCATGTGAGGACACGGGAGACACCAAATCTGCCAGTACCTTGATGTCCGAATCTCAGCCCCCAGAACTGCGAGAAAATAAATTTCCCCTAAGCCGCCTGGTCTGTGGTATTTCGAAACGGCAGCTTCGGGCAAATGAATGCAGCCCCCCCGCCTTTTTTTTTTTTTAAGGCAGAGGTGGCTCTTCACTCAGGATGTGATCCTCTCATCACCGTGCTCACCTTCTGGAGGCAGAGGCCCCCACTACTACTTACCTCGTGGCCCTGGAAACCCCAGGGTCTGCGTCTCCTCAGCCCACCCGAACTCCCCGGGCTCTGCTTCCTTTCGTCTCTGGCACCCGACGGTTTCCCTCCCTTCCCTCTGCATTTTTAGATGTTCTATTTTATCCGCCGTTTGGGTGTGTTCGTCACTGGAGGAATCCGGGCGACATCAGGTTCATCTGCTATGCCACCCCAAAGTTTGATATTACGTTCTTAAAATCCTTTTAACACTCCCTTGCATCCGATTTGATCCAAATCCCTCCTGATGGTTTCCATAAGACGCTATCATCACCCTCAGGTGACAGATGGAAAACTGAAGGTTGGAGAGTTTGAGTGATTTTCCCCATGTTGCATAGCTAATCAATAACGGAACTGGTCCTGGGACCTCCCACAGGTGCGTCCACTCCACTCCGGCACCTACGACAGCCCAGGTGGAACGGTTGCATATTTTTTACAAAGCCTAAGAGTCATAGTCTAGTCCTATAGAATATAGCTTTACATAAAAAAAAGCGCCATAGACTATAATTGAAAATCCTCCAAATTTCAGAAAACATTGCTAACATTTCTCCAAGTAAAGCTGCGAGATGCTGTCAGGAACATCCACTTTTGACTGTTTCTCTTCCGTGGATCTAAAAGCATCTTTTGAGAATCCGAGAAAACCTTCTCTCCACACCATCCCTGCTATCCATCCTAAGAGACAGATTTTCATTGCTGTTTATGCCTAAAATTTAGCAGACATTTTCTTTATTTTCTTCTAGTAGGTTCCAGTGCCAGCATCCAAAGGACTTTCCCCTTTAGGATATAATCTTGGAAGGCTTTAAAGTTGCAATGTGTGGCATGGAATGAGGAATACGGAAGTATAAGTTATATGTTGGGATATGGATTCTGGGCACTCAGCTTAGAAATAGATTTTAGGGTGAGGTTTTCCTCTTACAACCCCTGGCTTGGGTAAAAAGTGGGTCCTTTCTGGACAGGAGCTTCCCCACATTGACCCAGAATTCTCTCCTGATCTCGCTCTGAGTTAGCTCGCTGTTGGCTGCTCTGGAGTCTGTAACTAGGATCTTTTGTTCTGTCTTCATCCCTCACCCCCAGCCTGGGTCAAACACCTTGCATGCTGTCTTTCCGCTCATGAAATCTAGAAGGATCCTCTGGTTTCGTTTAGGTTTCTCTTAACTCCCACCCCGGGTTCTTCCCATTTCCATTCACCTCCAACCTGTCTGGTCTGAATCTCGTGTACACTCCTCGTCCACACCCCTCTGTCACTGCCCTTTCCTAAAACTCATTTCCTGGCTGGTCTCAAGAGAGCAGCAGTGGATTTGCTCTTGGTTCCTGTGACTGCTCATCTTTCTCTCTTCACGTCTGCTGCTGGGGGGCCATTAGGGAGGTCTGTGGCCTAATCCTTGCAATGCACTGAGCTTCCCCACGCGTCCTGTAAGCACTCGAGTTACAGACCTCATTCTCCTGTTGCCTACGCTCATGTAAGTCTGTTCTGATGTCCTCACCAGCCTTTCTGGTCCGTCAAAAGGAATTGTCAGGTTAGTAAGTAACATGACTCCAAGTCAAAAGCTCTCTTCTATCACGATATGTATTTAAGGCTAGAGCATTCTTTGGACCTACACGCAGTATGATGCTTCTTCTTTATCATCTGTTCAGCGCCTCAAAGTAACCCTGTCTAGCAGATGTCAATGCTCAGGGGCCTGACGGCTCCTTTGTTCTCCTTGGTGCCCGGGCGATCACATTCCAGGAGCACCCGCTGTCTGTGTTCTCAGGCACCCACTATGCTGTTGATAATCGTGGAAAAGAACGTGCGTGTCTTTGAAGCAGTGTCCTCTCGCTCTGTTTTCTCCTTTATTAAATGTGAGAAAACAGGGGTGGGGTCAAAGCCCACGTGGTCTTGTCAGCACTAAAGGAGTTTCTCAACAAAACTGTGCTGGAAGCATCATGCTGGCAGGAGTCCGCGGGGACGTTGTCAACATTCCCTGGAGATGCAGGAGGGGGACGAAAAGGCTGTTTCCACCTGCCACACGTGTTCCTGTCCTTGCCCCTGGCACCACTCTGTTGCTTGCATGAGGCCCGCACACGCAGATGGCCTGGGCGAAGCCAGGGATCTGTTTCATCGTCTAACACGAGTGAAAGCTTCTCAGGAGATTCAGGTGATTATTTCAAATGGCAGGAATTTCTTTTAAATGGGTTGGAGGCAGGGGAGGATTCAAAAATCAGAAATATCACAACTGTTGAATCGGTTTTGAAATGCATCTATTTTTGTTTTCTGCCTGAGACCAAAATACTCTTGGCAAAGCCCACCCCCAACATGATAAATATCTGAAGTCATCGAGTCCAAGAGAAGGCAGGGGGCCAAGTGCTCTCGGAAGTAACGCGCAGGGAAACAGGAATCCAAACTTGAATCTCCACCTGTGACTGCCAGGCTGGGACAAAATAAAACCCCAGATGTGTCCTGGGACCCCCACACCTCACAGGGTAATGCTGGGCCCCAGCCACGGCTCTGGAAACCCGCGTGAGAAGTCCCAGAGGTCCTTTGCATCTGCAAATTAAACGCTCCGGGGGTTTTCTCTGAACGCAGAGACAACACCGTGCGGATGATTGCTATGGAGGGATTCTGCTTCTCAGGTGGACTTTGAAATTCTGTCGCCTAAGCACGGGTTCCCGACTCTCCATCCCTGCTGGTGTGTGTCAGAGGGGCAGTCAGCCAAAGAAGCTACTGTCCTCATTGTGCATTTTTCACGGCTACCTCCTCCCTCCCTTATGCCTGTCTGATGAGTCCTTGAAAAGTTCTAGCGCCTACATGTCTTCAAGTAGCCAGCCACACTTGAACCCTGAAACTAGTGTGTTAAGCCTTCGGATTTGTTGTGGGAGGGGGAGGTGTATTTGTTTTGTAATCAGTTTTATTCCATTCTATGGCCTCAAGTATTAAAAAATAGGTATTAATGGAAGATACATTGGGCCAGGCATCATTTTAAATAAATTATTAACTCCTATTTTAAGTCCTTCCATAGGCTTGGTCCTGGTCCCCCAGAGAAGCAAACAGAGGCGCAGGGAGGCTGGGGTGGCCCCAGTGTTTTCCAGGCATTGAGTGGGCGACGCGGGAGGGGACCCAGGCTTCCCCTCGCCCAACACCTGCAAATGTTTTAACAACCAGTTCTCAAGCAACCCCCAAAAGAGCCCTCGTTGTGAGCAGCGAATATTGCTGATTTCCACAGTTCGGTGCTCTCTCTCTGGCAGGTTTCAAACTGCCAAACGGGAACTCAGCCGGCTCCCAAACTCGCCAGAGAGCTGAATCGTGGGCTTTCATGAGCCAGTGTGAGCCGGCTCCAGACAGAACCTCTGTATTTTCTTGTGCAGCCCCTGAAGGGGGTTCTGTGTGCTGGGTGCAGCCCTTGACAGATCTCCCCCGTGGCTGGGCTGGCTGCTGTGCCCCGGCCTCGGGCCTCCCACCTCCTCCTCCCTTCCTGACTTCTGGTACTTGGTGATCATGCTGCGCCCAGAGAGTCAGGACCAGGCGAGGCCCACTATCGGGGTCAGGTGTAGAAGGACAGACGGCAGCTTGCTTAGGCAAATGAACACACATGGGATGAGGAACAGAGTCTTTTTGGAGGAAGGGTAGAGAGAGAAGGGCTCAGCCACTAAGGAGAAGAGAGGACAGCCCTTCAGAGCTCATAGAGACCAGACACTGGCGCGGCCCTGTCCCCCCTTCTCCAGGTGAAGACCCGCCTCTATAGGAATAACGGCCTGTGTCGAGGGAGCTGCAGTTAGTCTGGGGCACATCCAGGTCTCTTGAGAAAAGGAAATTTATTTTCAGAATATTAATGAGGACATGTATGAATACCTTCACCCCCAGGCTGATTTTCATTTGCATCTGACATAGGCCATGGAAGGGGCGGGTGGTAGCTTGGTGGGTGTTGAACCAACAGGAGGGGTTGCTGGGCCCCAGGGACCGAGAGGCCATGGAGGAAGACATGGTTTGGCCAGTTTCCATATTTATGTTACGGCTTTTGCTTTGATTCTTTGGGGACTGACCTGTGGCTTTTGCACTGTGTCTCCATACAGGCTTCCTTGAGCCTCTGGACTGGGCTTGGGCTTTACTTCATGTCCACAGGGTCCATAGAAATAGCTTCAGTCGAAGGAAATGAAACCACCCCGTGAGTATTCTGCGGGCAGGGGATGGGAAGACTTCCATTGAGGTCACTGATACACAGAGAGGGAATTTGGGGTGAAATACTTGAGAGAACCAGACAGAGTAGGCATTTTATTTTTTTTTAAATTTCTGATTTATTTGTCTGTTTGGGTTTTGGGTGTTTTTGCCACTACAGGGAAAGATTCCTTGTGTTTTCTTGCCCATTGCTTCATTGTTTTCATGTTCTACTGCTCACTATACCACATTTCAACCCTGCTGTCTGGATCCCAGCCTTGATTTCCACTGGGAGGAAAACCTCATTCAGTTTCATGTGACACGAGGGGTTGGAACTGCCTTCGAGGGTGTGAGTGGGGTGGGCGGGGGCCTCACCTGCAGCGCAGGCCAGTGAGGCAGGAAATGACCCTCTTCATCATTACTTTCATGTTTGTGCCTGGTTTCGTCCCAGCGGCTGGGCACCTTCATCACTGCTGCTGAGCCTGGACGGGCCTGTTACCCATCTCCCTGTTTCCAGAGGGTTCTCTCTGAGCTCCAGACAGAATGATTAATGGCCCTTTGGGCCAACCCTAAAAGACTGAGGAGACAAATATAACTCATTCATGGGGAAGTAAGCCCCAGGACATATATTATCTAGGAAAAATGAGATGGCCAATGAGCTATTTCATTGGGTGTTTATCAGCTTTGGGTTTTTATTATAGGACTTTATTTGGTTTTATATCCATATATATTTATATATACATATATGAGAGATCTCTGTGTATCTATAGATACATTTAGAATGTATATATATACTTTTTTATATGTAATATATTACTTTATTCACTTATATATACTTATATATAATAAAGTGTATTACATATATGTACACATATACATGCATGTACTTTATTAAAAAGAATGAGAAGAAAGCTCTATATACTAGAATATTATTAAGAGAAAGCTTTTTTTTTTTTTTTTTTTAAGATTTTATTTATTTGAGAGAGAGAGAGAATGAGAGACAGAGAGCATGAGAGGGAGGAGGGTCAGGGGGAGAAGCAGACTCCCCGCCGAGCAGGGAGCTCGATGCGGGACTCGATCCGGGGACTCCAGGATCATGACCTGAGCCGAAGGCAGTCGCCTAACCAACTGAGCCACCCAGGCGCCCTAAGAGAAAGCTTTTTTTACATGCTTTTTCTTGTTAAAAGAGGTGGAGAAGACTTAGATAAAAGTAGATACAGGCAAAAAAAATTACAATCCGTATTTTTTTAATCACACAAATAAGTGCTGTCAACAGTGGTATGTATCTTCCAGTTATTTATGCATACAGAAACATTTCTTTAAGCAATTAGGATTTTACTGTGCACGCAGTGTTTTAATAGCTTTTTAAAATGTAATATATTGTGAAGATTAAGCAGGATAAATTATTAAAAAAAAAAAAACTTTGGGGGCGCCTGGGTGGCTCAGTCATTAGGCATCTGCCTTCAGCTCAGGTCATGGTCCCAGGGTCCTGGGATGGAGCCCTGCATCGAGCTCCCTGCTCGGTGGGAAGCCTGCTTCCCCCTCTCCTACTCCCCCTGCTTTTGTTCCCTCTCTCGCTGTCTCTCCCTGTCAAATAAATAAATAAATAAAATCTTAACAACAACAACAACAAAAAAACTTTTAACACACTTCCTGTTTCCACTAAATAAAAGTTATTGTCATAATTACTTTCCTTCTGTATCAAAGATCATGACTTATTTTATTTCCAGTGATAAACAATCCTATAGCGTATTTTTGTGGGCATAGTCTTACATATAGACATTATTATTCCTATATTGGTCCTAGGAGAAGAAATGCTAGGTTGAAGGATGCTCTCTTACTCTTTATTTTGTGTTTACTGTTTGCCAGGAGCTTGGAAGAACCATCAGAATAAGAAGACATACTTGGTACCTTCTCTAGTAGACTTACACCCCAGGGAGAGAGGGAAAACAAACAATTAGAGGGAACTCAGAGAAAGCAAATGCACGTGGTCAATAAACATGTGAAAAGATGCTCAGTCTTCCCGAGTAGGGAACAAAAGGCGAATTAAAATAACAATGAGGTGCCACTGTGCATGCCTGAGATTGACAGAAGGAAGGGACACCCACCAAAAGCCAACCAGGATGCGGAAGAGGTGGGTGCTCATGGATTCACGCTGCTGTGTGAACGGTGAATTATTGCTACCATCTTTCTGGAAAGTAATCTGGCCACGTCTATAAATACACATACACTTTTCACTCAGCACTCTGGGGAATGTATCCCACAGAAATACTATTTAAGAACATACATATGAAGAGGATCGGAGTATGCCACCCCAAAAATATGCCTCTTCGGCAGAAGGATAATTTTGAGTTGGAGGAGTCATAGGAGGGACCCCGCCCTCCCCTTTTCTGCCTAAAACAGGGCGCTTGTTCCCTTTGTAAAGGTCTCCCCACTGCCCCCTCTCAAAGCAGGAGGAGACGACTTGTCACCAGACACCGCATTTACTTGATTCTGCATAAACAAGCCTAGCCTAACCACGGTCTTCCACTAGTCTCTACAGATATGTACCTTTCTACAACAGATTACTCCTAGAAGCCCAAACCCCTTTTCCTTTGTCTTGTCATTTTTCCACACTTCATCACCCTTTGTTAAAATAGTATATACACCCTCAGGCCTCAGCACTCTTTGGGGTCTCACTTCTTTCCCATAAAAACTCCTGTGTGTATGTGAAGTAAACTTTTTCTCCTGTTAATCTGTCTTTTGTCAGCTTTATCAGCCGGCCTCAGTAACAGAACCTAAGTGGGTAGAGGGAAAGTTTGGGCCTTTATTCCTCCCCTACACTTTCAACAGTCTTTATCACAGCTTTGCACATAGTGGCAAAAACCAGAAACAAAGAGATCAAAAGGGGAGTTATGGTATAGCCACGAATGGGAATTTTTCTGTTCTCATTACTTCTTGTATGCTATCCCATTGTGTATACGTATGTGTGTGTATATGTGTGTATAATTAGGGAAGAATGAGATTTAGGAATATCCATGAGATATTATTAACCAAAAAAAAGATGAAGAAGAAGAAAGAAAAAAAAAGAGTTTTACAATAATGAAAAAGGTATGCGTCTCTTTCAGTGAAAGACAAGCCAGGAAACTCAAATATAAGTATAAGCTTGTGCATGTATATGATCAAGGAGAAATGTGTGTGCAGAGACCTAGCACAGCATTAATATTGGCCACTGTGGGAATATGGGACTGGGTGGATGATTAGCTTTTCTCTTTTATACCTTATATTGTATTACTTCTGTAAAATACTAAATATAGAGAACTTTAACGTGAGCAGTTTTATTACTAATAAAATACTACGGAGAAGATTGAGGGTGTCCTGGGAGCTCAGAGAAGCCCCTGGCTCCTGCAATACGGAGAAGCATTATCCACCCAATGGGCTGGACAGAGGCCAGTTCCTTGTCCAGGAATAAAGAGGCCACGAACGGGCACAAGTAGCAAGTTGTGGTCACTGTGTTTAAGTCGAAGATCAAGGCACATCTGTGCCAGTGAGCTATTATTCCTTTATACAGGTACCACTTCTTAGGCTCACCGTAGTTAGTGGAAGGATTTTAGCTGAGGCACAGAATTTAGAACAGATTATATGTAGTACAGAAAAGGGTGAGCTTTCAACCCTCAGGCGTTCCACTCTCTGATCCTCGAGGTTTTTTGTCTGCCTGCTGGGTACCTTCCCTTGGCCCGCCTCGTAGGCTCCTCGGCAGGATCACGTGAGATAGAATGCATGAAAATGCATCGCACAGAACCCGGCACAAGGCAGACTCTGCAAACGTGTCCCTTGATCTGAGCGTGCCCATGCAGTCTTACAGAGCTGTCCTGAAGAACAGAGCAGGAACAGATGTGAGGGCGCCCTGGAGAGTGTGAGGCATGATACAAAAAAAAGTGAGGCAATGAGAAAAGCCGCACGACGGCCAGTGTTAGAACCCCGGGACCTTGGCACCCACTTCAGATCTTGGATGTGCTCCTTGCACCCTGTCGCTGCAGAAAGTTTAACCAAGTTCAAAACGTGGGTTGCTTGTCTAATGGCTGGGAGAAGGGGGGACTGGCTGAGGTGAAGGGCTCCAAAGGAATGTCTGGCACAGAGTCCTTATTTCCAGAACTTTCCAGCACTGGCAGGTGTGAGATTGTGCTGTCACTGAGAGCCTTGCCAGGGAGATTCAGCGCTAACTGCTGAATGCGGAGGGGAAAGTCCCTTGGTGGGCCGTGTGTGCTGTTAAAGGAAAGTCACAGAAGAGCATACAATAAATAGTTCCAGAAACACTTTGCAGGCATTGAGACGTGGCCAGAGTGTTCTGGCCAGCTCTGAAGTGTGGGGGGAAGAAAGCGATGAGACAAAGCTTGTCTCCTAGCATTCTTTTTATAAATGCTCCGTGTGTAACAGTGTGCCATAGCACAGGGTGAAAATATTTGAAAAGAAAAGGGAAAAAAGAAAAAGTACTGGTTTATATTCATGAAATTGAAGCCTTGGAGTATTATCTCTATCCCCTTGTATCCACCTAAAACACGGTAAGCCTTCCAGCCTTCTTTCAAACCCAGCTTTAATTTTACCATGTGGTAAAACTTTTTTTGTTGCACGCTTCGACCTTGAGGTAGACATCTGCGTGCAAACATTTCCCAGTCCTGGTCCTTCTTAGAGAAGAAATGGAGCCGCTCTGATGGGTGGACACCCCCGGCCCGGGTGCCCCAGCTGTGGAAGGGGGACGAGGCAAGGGCATCCTTGGGGCTGTAGGTAGATTGGGCTCAAAGGACAGAGGTCAAAAGGGTGAGACTGTGACCAAACATATATACCGGGAGTCTGAGTCCTGAAGCCAAAGTCGGCCTCTCTCTCAGCCCTCTTTAATCTGCCCCTTCCTGGCTTGATGACCTAATTATCTCAAGTGAGGTCAGGGTGGAAATCCTGTGAAATCACCAAGCTCAGACAGAGTCCCCTCCTGTTCTTACATCCTGTGGTCAGCGGCGGTGGGTGGAGAGAGTCATTAATTAACCTTTTAGGGCAGGCTGTCTCTGTTGACCACCGGCGCACAAAGGCTTTGGTATAAAAACAGCAACCACTAATCACGGCTCAATAGTTTCCTGGGTTTATGGGAACAGACTTCCAGAAAAAGTGAGGGGACTGTGCATTCAATGGCGTTTTTGGGGAAAAAAAAAATCAGTCCCAACATTGCTATTGGTAGAGAGTCTGCTCTTCGGGGCGCATCTAGGCCTGCTTCTGTGCTGTTTGTGGGGACAAGCAGCTTCATCTCTCGGGGCCTCCTCTTTCACCTACATGAAATGAGACCGAGTTAGAGGATCGCCGTGGGGCCTCTACCAGATTTAGCAACCTTGGGACAGACTTACTCTAAAAAACTCTGTTGTTTATCTGAAACTCAGATGTAACTGGGCGTCCCGTATTGTATCCGGTAACCCTGCAACAGTTCAAATATTGTGGGGAAGGGAGCGGCTAACCCGGGTTCCACGGCGTCGCCGGTGGCTCGGGGAAACCGACAGAAGGTTCCCCTGGGCACGCGGCTCCCTCCCACCCCCGTCTCCCTGGCTCACCCTGGCTGCAGGGCAGGAAAGGGCCCCACTGTCCCACTGAGCTTGTCTCTGATCAGGGACACTGCAAACTACAATTCTCTCCAGTTCTTTTTAGGCAGAAATCTCAAACTCATATTTGATTTGGCTTCATTTCCAATCTGTATTGTTGTCTAAAAAAAACAAAAAACAAAACAAAACAACAACAACAAAAAAACTCCCTTTCACGAGGAGGAGACCAATTTTTTTTCTTTCTCTATGGTATTAAATTTTCATGCGTAACCAAGGAGGTAGGTCACTTCCTCAACAGAGCATTGGACTAATATTCACTCCGGGAGGGTGACATGACCAGCTCCTCGGTGCAAATAAAGAGTACTCTGAGAAGCAGGATTTGCCTTACAAAAGGGGTGGGAGGGAATGACATCTTTACGGCATTTGGTCGCTTATAAATTTTCTTTCTAACATCCTTTAACTCTTACAGATAACCCCATGAAAGAGTTAATGTATTAGTTCCATTTTACAGGTAAGGACGTTGGCCTGGAAACGTTAAATTTCTTACCTCAATCAGCCATCTAGGACATAGTGACGGACCTGAATGACCCAGCTAGTCAGTGGGAGAGCCCGGCCCTTGACCAGTCACCTTGCCCTCTCCACTCCGCTGCCCTGCTGTATGAGGTCTCTTCATGAATGCACTCACACATTTAGAGGGCCCCTGTGGACTTCAGAGAGTTCTGGTGCCTTCCGATGCTTCTGGCAGCATGGTAATACGCCAGTCTCTACTCAGGCCCCTTTTTGCTTCCCTGCTCGGCTAGCTTCTCCCTCAAGCCACAACACAGAGGCTGTGAGAGCTGGCAGGTAAAAACCAACCAGTTTGACTAGTTAGTTGAGCACAGGAGGAGACGGTGGCTCTGATTGTTGAAATTAGACCGTAGACATTCAGGCAAGCCCTTGCTCTCTTCTTCTCCCTCCAGCGATTAGGTTGTGCTCTGCCCAGGCCGCTGGGGAAACACTCTGAAAAGCTTGAATTCAGGGTAGGTAATGAGGAGCACACACTTTTCTCTCTCTCTCCTGTTGCTGATATGGGAACGTACCCTGCGCGTGTTTGATCCGTGACCGGTGATACTTCAACTGCCATTGATGAAATTCATTTCTGTGGTCAGTCTCTGGCCGGATAGACTAGGCTGGGTTCCAGGGGCAGTTTGTGCCCGCAAACTAGAAAACTGACCAGGACTCCTATGATACCAGCAAGCTTTGCCATCCTGCTCTGCCAAAGATCAGCTAGTTTTAGGGTTTTGAATACTAAAGAGCATTGTTAACTTTTATATGGATAGCCCCCAGTGCTTTCCTGTTGCATTCAAAAGTATGTGCTCCTGGTCTATCATATTTAACTTTTTTTTTTATTTTATTATGTTATGTTA
>NC_138376.1:5183662-5196578 GCF_054177405.1 Leptonychotes weddellii | reverse complement strand
CTGTGGGTTTTTCATAGATGGCTTTTATGATATTGAGGTATATACCCTCTATCCCTACACTCTGAAGAGTTTTGATCAGGAAAGGATGCTGTACTTTGTCAAATGCTTTTTCTGCATCTATTGAGAGGATCGTATAGTTCTTGTTCTTTCTTTTATTAATGTATTGTATCACACTGATTGATTTGCAAATGTTGAACCAACCTTGCGACCCAGGAATAAATCCCACTTGGTCGTGGTGAATAATCCTTTTAATGTACTGTTGGATCCTATTGGCTAGTATTTTGGTGAGAATTTTTATCATATTTAACTTTAATTTCTAAAATTCATTTATTTATTTAGCCCCCTAAAATTAATTTATTATTATTTATTTATTTATTTATTTAGTCATCCCCTGTATTCTGTGTATAGAACTTTTGATTCATTCATTTATCCATTCATTTATGTTTTTTATATATTTATATTGTTTTCGATCACCTATGAGGAAGAAGAAATAAAACCACTGAAAGCACATTGGACGAATGACTTTAGGCAAATGCCCACTCGCCAAGCTTATGAGTCTTTTTTTAGTTTTTTTTTTTTTTAATTTTTTTGAAATAAAAAAAAGTCGAAAAAATCCTTAACAGAGAGGAAACCCTCCTTGCCCAAGCCACTATCTACAAACCCATCTCTCCCACTGCCTACAGGTCTCGTCTCTTTCTAGCTGTTGACAAACAACACACATTAGCATAATTGAGATAATTAAGGGCAATGCCAGGTACTGTTATCATAGAGGTTTCTGTGGTTAGGGGACTGCCAATATCCGCTCCCTCGTAACAGCCTGAAGGCATGGAGATTAACACCTACAAAGTGTGGTGGCTTGAATATAGATGAGGGGAGGGAGACAGGCTGTTTCCTTTGATTAAAACATTACAAGAATAATTATTACAATAGCGAAATGGCTTCAGCCTTCTGTTCAGTTTACTCTATATCTCTGAAACTTTTTTCATTCCTCCATATGGCAAACGACTGTCATTGACAATCTTACAGTACTTCAAGTGGAGAACATTTTGTAGGGATTGAGTTAGTGGTCCCCAGGATGGGGTAATTTTCCTTGGTGCTGAGGAGAGGAGAATTTTACTTCGGGAGACCCAGCCGGTGTTTTATTAAACAATTGTACCAGCTGGAAACGCATTATTGTCCTTTATTCGAAACTACCATTTAGAAGTCGTATGCTTTCGTTTCAGTGGGAAGTGAGCATCGGGACAAGCTAGGGTTCTCAGGTTGGTGGATTTCTTAGCAGGACACGCTGAACCCAAATCAGGACCAGTGCTGAGGCAACTAGCCTACTGTTTTTACATCCAGGCTACCATTGCTTTTAACTTAGAAACCGATTCCACTGTCCCTCTTTTCTCTGGCTAAGAGTCCGGAATATTTATGATTGATGGAATCTCATCTGGCATAAATCAAGGGACGCACACATATTGGGCAAAATCCAAATATGGTATTAATGTACCCCTTCTTCAGCTGTGATTCCTTCAAAACGATTATGTGTGGCCTCTCGCTGCGGCCTCTGGGTCCCATCTGTGGTATGCTAGAAGTGACAGGCCCCATGGTTTTGTGAAAAACAGGGAAATACTGGCCATAATCTCTAAAGGCCTTGTGATCCAGAACCTGGTTGTGCTCTTGGAAAAAAAAAAAAACAACAACATACACGTTCTGCCAAAAGTAGGATAGACCACGTTATCAGCTAATATCTCCATTCTGTATATTTAGTGGGAAAATAAAGTATATCAGGACAGTGTAATTTAGAAGGGTGGAGAGAGCCACATAATTTCCAGGGCAGGGAAAAGAGTGCTCGTTGGTGCATTTTTGGTGGAACTGATCTGTTTTGGCAGTAACTTCCAGTTTCCTTTTCTTTTTTCTATGCATAGTATTTTTTTTTTTTTTTTGGTAGTGGAAAAATACAGCACCAGACCCTAAAAACTTGAGAAGTGGTGAGAACACTGCCTATTGCTTTCTGCCTAGAATTTGCTTATCTTCTTGCTGGATACCTGTTTATTAGAAAAATTAAGTGCCTTCCTGTCCAAAACTTAATTGAAATGGGCTTATTCAAATCCTGGGGAGGGGGGGGAAGCCTTTTGGTCATTTCATTCCTTCAAAATCTGCTATGCCTTTTGACCCTAATTGATTAAAACGAAAAAGCCTTCCGTGTAATTGTGTAAGTCAGGAACCCAGATAATTTTCTCCGCTCAACCATCCTCCTGGGTGCTCCCCCAGGCTCTACCCTCACCCTTGTAGTTTCTCACAGGAGGCAAAAATCAACTCTGGGTAAACAATGAACCGAGACCAAATTAAAACACTGTCCTAGATTAGATGGGAGAAAGGATAAGGAGGTTTGCACTATGGATTGCAGACCCAGGAAGTCAGCCAGGTGGAATCCCATTTCAGTAGCTCAGAAACGAGCTGTCAAAGAAGTGTCCCCACTGTTCTGAGCAGAGTGAGAGGGCGAATCTGGGTTTGGTGGCATTTACCTTCATTTTTTCTCTGAAACACAAGTCAAGTCCCTGGTGAAAGTTTGCGACCACCTCCAGCTCCATTGGTTGGTCCAATGAGAAGGTTCCTGTCCTCTTCACCTGCAGTCCCTCCCCCTGCCTAGACCGTGTTCCACTCTGTAACCAAGGGGGATGCCTCTTGCCTGTTCCAGAACCAAGAGAGGAGCTGAGACCAGGTCTGTGTGATGGGCGACCTATGAGGTCTTGGTACTTGGAGGTATGGACTTGCAGAAGCTCAGTATGAGTGACCATATCTCTGTGTGTGTGTGTGTGCACGTGCACACACATGCACATTTGAAATTTAACAAAAAAGTACATTTAAAAAATGAGTATCTTTATTCCTTTCCTGCGGCTGCTGTAACAAATTACAACACTCTGGAGACTTAAAACCACAGAAATTCATTCTTTCATAGTTCTGGAGACTTGAATCCAAAAGCAAGGACAGTGCTCCCTTCCAAGGCTCTAGCTTCTGGGCCTGCTGGCATGCCTTGGTTGGAGTCACATCATTCTCATCTCTGCCCTGATCTTCACCCCACCTTTTTGTCTGTGTGTCTTCACTGAGAACACTTGTCATTGGATTTAGGAACTGCTTGGATCGTCCATAACCATCTCCTCATCTCAAGATCCACTACTTACTTCTATCTGCAAAGACCCTTTTTTCAAATAAGATCACAGGTTCTAGGGATTAGGACTTGGACATCTCTTTGGGGGGCCACCATCTAGCCCACTGCAGTACCCAAAACTGTTTGATTGCTCACAGGAAAATGTTTGGAGATAGGCGCGTCATTACAAATTGGTGGACTGGATTGACAAATGTATTTATTTCTTTTGTAAGCTTGACTTTGCTCCAGAGAAGTTTTAAGATAGATGCATGAGATCACATTACTTATGAAGAGAAAGAATTTGTATTCTAGATCTGTGTGTTTCTTGCAGATATACCCTGTGGTCTCTGGGACTTGCAAGCCCTTCTCGGGTGCCTCCAAGCATGAGGAGCACCCATTCACAAAAGGAGGGGGAGGATGGTTTTGCTACTGTCTTGCCCGTGTTCTATCAAGGACCTTGGCGTCCCAGGTTTGCCTCACCTCCTGGCAAGTTTCTCCCGCACACTCTTTCACAGGCAGTGACCCTCTGCCTTCTTGCAGTTATAGACACTCATCGACTGCTTGTTGAATCATGCTCCTTAAGAACTTAAGGGGAGAAGTGTCTTCAACATCCCAGAACACTCCCTGGTGAGGTGACCAGAGATGAAGAGACAGAGGACATCGAGTGACAAGCATTAACTTCTTTGGCTTGCAATAGGCAGTGCAGCCAGCGAGCTCCAGTGGGACTTGGGGCATAGGCTGTAACACAAAAGCCATACTCTGCTTTTCCGTGTCTTCTTGTCCCTGTCCTGTGAAGCTCATGAGCCGTTCCTCTCTAGGCCATCTTCCTTCACTACGTACAGCATCATTAGTAAACTGAGGCAGGATCCCGGTTAGGGCCCTGCCATATCTGAAACTCTAGCTCCTCACAGACACGTCCGAGTGTGCAGAGCCTTCACGTAGGCCTCGAGCCTCAGCTGTGGGCTCCAGTCCTGCTTTGATCAGAGGAAGCCTGCGTTGGGCATTTGGGAGCATTCATGCCCTGATTAAGAATGTGAATTTGGATTCTTCTCCTGTTGTTCCTTTAGTTCACTCCTTCCAGAATCCTGGAGCGTGATGGGGTGTTTGCGATGGGGTTCAGACATCCCTGGGTTTCTAGTCAAAATGCCTTTAAAACATCATGGAAACCTTTCTCAGGGGACACCCACATCTATGATTGGCTCGATGAAATATTGTATTCACTGTAACTGGCATCTGGCATCATAAAAAGGACCACTTCTGTAGAAACTATGGACTGTAACCAAACTCCAGGATGCCTCTTGGCTAGGGCCTGTGCCCTCCACTCACGAGGGTGCAAGGGACAGAGGCCCAGTCATCAACTTGGATTGTGACTAATCAAATTAGTAATTCCTCTCAGCAAGGAGAAGAAGCAGAGGCACATATGGTGTGGGCAAAGCAAAATGCATTTCCCTCCTCAAGTTTTTTGGTTACCTGTCTTGCATTGAGCTTGGGTTGAGGGTCCAGTGGTCCCTGTTCCATTCAGTTATCACTCTGCTGTGCCAAGGTCTGTCTTAAGTGGGCTTCACGGGGCCTCAACCTGTCTGACTTCCCAGTCTGACATTTCTTCTCCATACTTGCATTTATGCTTCGTAAAGGATTTCCTAGACTCTGATCCAAGAAGCACGGGGTCCTGAAAGCTGCTTTGACAGAAAAATAAAAGGGGTCTGGTGTCTAATATGTTTAGAAAACTCAACATGCTGTAATCCCCACTTGGAAATTCATAGTAAACATTAAAAGCCTCCTTAACCTCGGCTAATGTGGAGTTTCCCCAACTTATGTGACTCCAGAACTCCTCTTTCACGTAATTCCTATTAATAGGGGAGACACATTCTGGAAAATACTGACGTGGTGGAAGACATACCGGGACTTTGAAACAATAGGCCTGGGTCTGCATCTGCACTCTGTGATCTTCTAACTGTTGGCATCAGATAAATTATTAGGGAGCCTCAACTGCCTTATATGTAAAATGGGTACACACAACCCTGGCCTCCCTGCCTGTCAGGGTCAGGAGAAACAAAGGTGTCCGTGAATGTGCTTCTAAAATTTTAACAGGCTGCTCAAAACGACTTATATATATGTACTTCTGTCACAGGAGCATGGCCCACAGACTAAATCTGTCACACGGCCCTTTGTAAATAAAGTTTTATTGGGACACAGCCGTATTCATTTGTTTCTATGTCTGTGGCTGCTATTGCATTCCGATGGGGAACTCAGTAATGAGACAGACGGGGAGGCTCACAAAGCCTGAAATGTTTATTATTTGACCCTTTACAGAAAAAAAGTTTGCTGACCCCTTTTGTATAATAAAAAACCATCTCTATTCAAGGGCACATTATGTCTGTGGGAGGAGAGATGACAGATGTGTTTCTGCTTCCCCCTTGGGAAACTGGGAAGTGGCAGTCGGGCGAGGCCCCAGCCTGGATTCTTGTCCCTGTCTCTCGGCGCCCAGGTGGCTCCGCCGGGCCTCACCAGGTAGATCAAATGGGAAACTCTCCAGACCTAGCAGGAAGGGGACAAAAAACTACATACAGACAGTCTCCCGATAACCACTCGGGTGATGAACCTGTCTGGACACTGGCTGCCGATCCTGGAAGATTGCCCAGTCCACCCCCAGTAGAAGGAAGGGCAAAGAGCACGCAGCTTGGCACAAATGCATCATTGCAAGCTGCAGCCAAGGGCAGAGTGTTTCCAAAATCCTTAGGGACCAGAGACAGGTACTCACTTGCAAGAGCAATTCCCAAAAGCTTAACAGAGCCCTGAAACCTTTCGGTGACACTTCCAAGCATTTCACCCTGAGGTCTCACTGGTGTGGAAGCTAGTATTGAGGACCACTAGGTCTCCACCCGTAGACGGTCTGGAACATTCAGTGAGACCAGCATTCCACAAGGCCATCTCAACGACTCTCTGGAGCTCGGCACCCTCAACTCAGCTGCCTGGCGTCCACAGACCAAGCATGCAGACAGCAAAGCACAAAAGCAAGGGAGCCGTTCCTGGGAAGAATGTTCCCCCACTTAGTAGGTGGGTACGTGTGATAGGAGCCTGGCCACCGGGAGCTGGATTATGGTGGTATCGCGAAGGCCCCTGCTTCTGGTCTTCACGGTCTCGAGCTGCTAACAGCATCTGGCATCCACAACTCTTGGCCGAGGAATGCTCGTAGGGCTATTTGTGGAGCCTGTCTCTGAGAGCACACTTGAGACAAATCGTACATTCCCAGCCTTGCCACCACGTGCGGCCGGGTAGGCTGTGATTCTGTTTGGGGCAGGGAGGGACGAAACGTTTTGGAGAGTCACCGGGACATTTCAGTGCCCTGTTAATCTTCCGAGAATTGCTCTTACAAATGAATACTTACATCTAGTCCCTAAGGACTTTAGAAACTCATAGAAACAGAGTGAAAAAATCACAACTCAGGGTCAGACTAGCTAATTATCATTCTGCCCATTTTACTCTGCAGAGCCTTCAACTTCCCTTAGCAATTTAAAGGCATATGGACACCCCCCCTCCCCACCCCGCTTAGATTTCGAGGCCCTCTGCAATCTTGGGAACATTTGGTTGTTCACAACTCTCTGGTCTTCCACTGCAGGCAGGGGGATGCATGACTCCCCTCCCAATATTCCACCTCCCCCCACCTCCATGCTGTTGCCTTCCTGCTCCTCAAGCCCATCTGCAAGGAGCCCCTCCTGGCATCTCGGAGCCCTATTCTCAGAACCTAAGCTCTGCACTGCATTTCATTTTGAATTAGATGCTATTAGTTAGAGCCCATTTAAAACATATAATACATATATATACACACTCTCTTCTCTCTAGCAAGAACTTCAGCTTCTCGAAGGCAGAGACCATCTACTTCATTTGAACCTCCCCCATTGAGCTAAAATAGTAGTTGGTATACAATAGTTTGTCAGTAAATGCTGTTGAAAAAGAATTTTAGGGGCGCCTGGGTGGCTCAGTCGGTTGAACATTGGACTCTTGGTTTCATCTCAGGTCATGATCTCGCAGTGGTGGGATGGAGCCCAGTGTGGGGCTTGACACTCAGTATGGAGTCTGCTTCAGGTACTTTCTCCCTCCCCTTCTACCCCTGCCTGCTCATGCTGTTGTTTCTTTCTCTCTCTCAAAGAAATAAAATCTTTATTAAAAAACGAAAGAAAATGAAAATTATAGGGGCGCCTGGGTGACTCAGTCAGTTGAGCATCCGACTCTTGGTTTCAGCTCAGGTCATGATCTCAGGGGTCATCAGATCGTGTTGGGCTCCCTGCTCAGCGCAGAGTCTGCTTGTCCCTCTCCCTCTGCTCCTCCCCCTGCTTGTCTTTTCTCTCTCTTAAATAAATGAATAAATAAACTCTTTAAAAAAAAAAGAAAATGAGAATTTCGAAGATAGGTTTTGAGGGGGCCTTTCTGTCTACAGCATTCAGGGAATAAAAGACACGTTTCCGAGAAAAATAGCAGAAGCTCCAGCTGAAGAGGGTGAGTTGTGTTCATTCTAGGAGTCAGGTGTATCTGGAAAGCCAGGGGTTGTCCCACCAAGACCCATTTGCATTTAAGGAGTCTCTGGGAAGGAGCTTGCCCTCAGGGAACAGAAAGTAAAGGGTCATGATTTTCAGACAAGGCCTGAGGGCCGGGGAAGGACAGAGGGCTTCCTTCGTCTCCCGGGGCTGCCTATAGCAAAGGATCACAAATTGCTTGCTGTGAAAGCAACAGAAATTGGTTCTCTCACAGCCAAAAGTCCAAAACCAAGATGTCGGCAGGTCTGTGCTCCCTCCGAATCCTCTTGGGGAGGATCCTTCCTTGCTTCTTCTAGCTTCTGGTAGCCCCAGGCATTCTCAGCTCGAGGCTGCATTACTCCCACCTCTGCCCCTGTCTTCACATGGCCACCGTCCCCTGCCGTGTGTCTGTGTCTTCACACGTCCTTCCCTCTCTTATAAAGACACCAGTAATGTTGGATTGAGGGCCCAGCCTAATGACCTCATCTTAACTCCATTACATCCACAAAGACCCTATTTCCAAATAAGGTCACATTCACAAGTATGGGCGTTAGGACTTCAGTACGTCTTTTTGAGGAACACAATTCAACCCATAACAAGAGGCATCTTTAATAGAGAGTTCTGTGTTAGTCTTCAATATCATTCCTTTCTTTAGGGGCTGAGCTAAATAAAGCCCTTGAGGAGAGAAGTCAGTAAAAATAGATTGTTTTTAAGATTATTTATTTGAGAGGGAGACTGCACATGTGTGGGGTGGGGGGTGAGGGAGGGGCAGAGGGAGAGAATCTCAATCAGACTCTGCGCTGAGCATGGAGCTGGTCGTGGGGCTCGATCCCATGACCCCGAGACCATGACCCCAGTGGAAACCAAGAGTCAGACGCTCAACCAACTGAGCTACCCAGATGCCCCAGTAAAAAAATTTTTATAAAACCATTGGCTTATATGCTTTTATTGTATATATATATATATTTAGATATATTTATTATCTATATGGGCTTCTAACACTGTCTTGGGGCTGTACGTGAAGTATAAGGAGGTGACAGGGATTTTCTCCCCTGGAGCCTGGAGCTTGGGAGCCTGACTGGCAGCCGGGTCTGAGCAGAGGTAGACCCCCCACACCTGGGGCAGGAGCACGGCAGGAGCGGGAGCTTGAACAGGGGAAGGAGGCCAAGGGGACTGTCCCTAAGTGCACAGATGGGAAGTCGGGCCTCCCCAGGGACCACAAGGAACTCTCCCCTCCCTTCCTAACTGCTTCAGGGCTCTCCTCCCACCCCAAACCCCTAGCGCTTTCTTCTGTGGAGCACCCCCTTGGTGCCTCATGTATCCCACCCCATCTGCGCTTCCCAGTCACCCCTTCTTCCTCGTTCCAGGAGCTGGTCATTTTATTTAAGGGGGGAGAAAAGATTTTCTCCTTTAGAGAGTGTCATCTATGGATTTATAGTTCTACTGACTCAGTCTTTAATGGTGCACCTTCTCTCTTTCTCTCTCTCTCTTTTTTTTTTTTTTTCCTGAGATGGGGAGAGAGTGGGGTAGGGGCAGAGAGAGAGGGAAAGAGAGAATCTTAAGCAGGCTCCATGCCCAGCATGGAGCCCAACACGGGCTCCATCTCACGACCCTGAGATCATGACCTGAGTCGAAATCAAGAGCCAGACGCTTAACCCACTGCGCCACCCAGGTGTCCCTAATCGTGCAGCCCTTAAGGAGAGACCTTTGCCTCTAAAGATGAAGCACCGTTGTGTGTGCTTGGGGCTGGACCTCTGCAGGGTGCACGGCTCTGCTCCCCTCCATATTCAAGGCGCTCTGGAATCTGCCCTCCCCCTCTGCCCCCTGGCTGTGGAGGGCGTCCTGTTGTAGCTTTAGGTGCCCTCCTGCCCTCTCGCTCTCCCCCTCCCACTAGTGGGCAGAGGGTGGAGATTCTAAGATGCTTCCAGGTAGCCCAGATGCCCTCTGGCTTTAACAGCTGTGAACCCCTGCCCAGAACTGTGTGGATTAGAGCCAGAGACGCCCGCCACTGGCCCAGCGGACTTCTCAATATCCCCACTGAGCAGTCTCATCCCTTTTTTATTTGGCATAGACATCATCTTTTCTGACATAAAATAGGAATTAGACTAATATCTGCCTCCCGGTCTTGGTAAAAGCTGGGGTGGAAGGCTGTCTCTGGTGACTTGGACCAGCCGATCGATCCTGGGGCGTCTGCCCGGGGTGGGGGGCAGTGCTCCCGAGGAAGGTCACACGGGCAAGACTGCATCGGTAGCAAGCACAGCCCTGGCAGATCAGGCAAAGCCCGGCCTCCGGGGATCTTCTGACTGGCCAGACGGCCTTCCCTGGCCTCATAGCTTTCTCCTGAGGGGGAGAGGGAGCAGGAGGCAATGAGCTCACGCTTCCCCTCCCTGGCCAGCCCGCCTCTGTGCTGTACCCTTGCTCACTCCTTGTCACCCAGGCCCTCAGCAGGCTGGTGCTGACAGGATAGAAGGACACTGCGGTCACGGGCCTGCCAGCCAGACCCCACTTGACGCTTTTGCAGCATGTGTGATCAGGGCGTTAGAGGGAACTAGCCCAGTGGAAAGAACAAAGACAAGTCCTGAGATTTGGGCCAGTTGCTCAGAACTGAAAAACCTTTGTTAACATGAGAGTGTCTATGGATGATACGTTCTTGCATATGTTTGTGCTTACATATTTACTTACAGAGGCTTAATCATTAAATCATGTTATCCCCTAAAGATGCTCTCAGCAGCAACAAATCTCTTGGCATGACACATCATGGCAATAAAAACTACTCATGACAGGCAGGATGCTTCTGGAGTGCATAAAAGAAATTTTAAAAACTAGGTTAAAACAGTAGGAGGCATGATAGTCAAGCAGGAATAAAAATGACAATCTGAGATTGTCAAACCTAGATCTTCTTTTCCCGAAGAATCGATGAACTGTTTTTAGCTCCTATTTTTTTAGTGTGTAAAAATGATGATAACATTGCCTTTTCCCCCAGTTCCTGCCCAGAGCCTCCCCGTCATTCAAGAAATTGGATTCAGAACGAATGATAGGAACGAGAGAAGAGGAAGGGGCAAACTTGAGGGATATAATGCATGGTTTCATCTCCTCAAAGAGTTTCTGGTCACATGACATCAGCTACGATTTTTCAGCCTGATGTCAGTGAGTCAAGATTAATAATAATATTAAAAATTTGAGTGCCTGGGTGGCTCAGTTGGATGAGCATGACTCTTGGTTTCGGCTCAGGCCATGATCTCAGGGTCGTGAGATCGAGCCCCGAGTCGGGCTCCGTGCTCAGCGTGGAGTCTGCTTGAGATTATCTGCTTATCCCTCTCCCTTTGCCCCTCCCTCCACTCGTGCACTCTCTCTCCCTCTCTAAAATAAATAAAGAAATCTTAAAAAGTATTTAAAAATTTTGAGTGGCCTGCAATGTCTGTGCCTACCACCAGCACAGTAGACTCTTTTTCATTTACTACTCAATCACACCATCTCGTCTTATAGCTGAGGGGACAAGAGGCTCCAAAGAGTGGATGACTTGCCTAAGGTCAGTGACCAGCGGCTGTGGACGTGGCTGGGAAACCATGAAATGAGCTGACGCAGACATCATGTATCTCAATGCTGACGTTCAGCCCTAGGTGTTCTGCGGGCTGCTCCACTCTCTTCTGTCTTCACCACCTCCCTCCCTGGAGTAACCTGCCAAAGCAGGGTAGTGTGGTCCTCTGGCCAGAAACACCCGCCCAGAGGTGGTTCGCTGCCCCTGGTAGTCCTCTGTCCCCCATCTCGACGTAGCTCCTTCAAGACTTCACTTCTTGGCTGTCTCCAGCAACAGCTCTGCGACCTAGCATAGGACATGTGAGAACGCGTTTGTCATTGCCGAGCCGAATGGTGTTCAAGATGCTCGGGCTGCCTGGGAACGGTCTTCTGGCCTCTCTTTGCCCATGCAGATGGGGTTTAAGGATGCAGCAAGCCTGGTCACTTGCACTCCTCGGAATGCCATTGTGTTTGGCCCTGATTCTGTTACCTGACAGCCACTGGAAAGTAAACCGAATCCTGCTGCTAGGGCTTGGGAATATGTGCCTCCAATGAGTCTTTCTTCGGAAAGCGCCTGTTGGAGTGCCTAGAAGGGCAGAGACCTGGGACTTGACCCACCGTCAACCCACGGTTGACCCTGCTAACACACAAAGTCAGAAAATAATCATAAATAAATATATATATTTATTTACAAACCAAGTTTAAAAATGATAAAAAGCAATACATATTTATTATGGGATATTAAGACACTACAGAGAAGTAAAAACGCTGAAAGTCATCACCCTTAGTGTTACCCTCCAAAGAGGATAATTTTTAAAATAGAATTTTACAAAGTTTAAGTTGCTTGACCAAGCTTTGTTTTTAAGAAAGCAAGCCACAGGGGCACCTGGGTGGCTCAGTAGTTGGGCGGCTGACTCTTGGTTTCAGCTCAGGTCGTAATCTCAGGGTGGTGAGATTGAGCCCTGCATTGGGCTCCATGCTTAGCGCAGAGTCAGCTGGGACTCTCTCTCCCTCTGCCACCCACCCCCGTGCTCTCTCTCTAAAATAAATAAATAAATCTTTAAAAGAAAGGAAGGAAGGAAGGAAAGAAGGAAGGCAGGCAAGCCACAAAAGGGAAGCACTGCTCTTGATTATGTTAAAATGACCCTTCTTCATTGTGGAAAAGGCCAGTTGGAAAGGTTAATTTTCATTCTTTCATGAGCACTTCAATTAGCCATGATTCCAGAAAAAAAAAAATCTGCTTTTCCACAAACGAGAACAAGTGCCAATTGCCCTCCTCTTGTCCTGGATTCCAAGGTCCAAAAAATTATGATTATTTTCTGACTTCGTGTGTTAGCGGGAATTTTAAGGGTTATAAGAAGCTACACTGTCCTCGCAATTCTCCGTTTTTTATGTCTGAGCTCCCTGAGAAAGTATCCTCTAACGTGAGTTCAGTCTCTGGCGTGATTTACAAAGAAAGACCCCTTCCAGTTGCACAATGGGAAAGTGAACGGTGACCGTGGCGTGTTCGAGGACCCACAACGGGCAGCTCTCGGGGCCTGGTTGGGTTAAGAGGCACACATCAGGGCACATTCGCTGAGACGTGTTTGCTTTGGAACTAAGAGTGTTTTAGAAATAAACTGAGGATCCGAATGTAATAAAAGAAGCGGGGACAAGGCTCGCTCTTTATTTTTTTTTTTTTTAAGATTTTATTTATTTATTTGAGAGAGAGAGAATGAGACATAGAGAGAGCATGAGAGGGGGGAGGGTCAGA
>NC_138376.1:5155200-5183040 GCF_054177405.1 Leptonychotes weddellii | reverse complement strand
GAGAGCACGAGAGGGAAGAGGGTCAGAGGAAGAAGCAGACTCCCCGCTGAGCAGGGAGCCTGATGCGGGACTCGATCCCGGGACTCCAGGATCATGACCTGAGCCGAAGGCAGTCGCTTAACCGACTGAGCCACCCAGGCGCCCCAAGGCTTGCTCTTTAAACAGCACCCTGTAACTTGTCAGCCTGCGTGTTGAATCTGTGGCACGGCGGGTTCGGTTTGAACAACCCGGCTCCTGGCACTGGTGAAGCCTCATGACCTTGTAGGGCACCACCGTCATCCCTGTCCCGAAAGCTCACCCACATGATTCATGAGAACAGCCACCGACGGCTTGTCAAAAATCATTCTTGTGACTATTCCGGAACGTGAAGATACGTAATTTCTCCATTCCAGAACTTCAAGACAAGCCCGTAGCAACAGCTGTACAGAGTAGTGAAGGCAGCTGGGATTACACAGAACTCAGAATTGAGGTCCCTGCCCTTAGATTATCTGCCCTCTGATGGGGGACACAGGTATTCATGAGACCTAGCAGAGCTCAAATCACAGAGCAGGTATCATAAAACCCTATGCTAAAAATGCTTCCATTCGGGTGCCTGGGTGGCTCAGTCGGTTAAGCGTCTGCCTTCTGCTTGGGTCCTGGGATCGAGCCCTGCATCAGGCTCCCAGCTCAGCGAGGAGTCTGCTTCTCCCTCTCCCTCTGACCCTCCCCCATTCATTCTCTCTCTCTCTCTCAAATAAATAAATCTTGAAAAAAATGCTTCCATTCACCAAGAGTAAGCCTAATGTCAACTATGGACTCTGGGTAGTAATGATGTGTCAGTGTAAGTTCATCACTTGAAACAAATGTACCCCTCTGGTATGGGATGTTGATGGGGGGGAGGCTGTGCATATGTGGGGCAGAGGATATGTACGAACTTTCTGTGCTTTCTGCTTAATATTGCTGTGAACTCCTCTAAAAAACAAAGTCTATTACAAAAAAAAAAGCATCCATTTTCTAAGGAAGTCATTCCCAGGGTGGGAAAAGTTGACTCCCAGAGTCGACTGTGACATTTCTGACAAGTACCATGAAAGCCAGACTCTGAGTGTGGATTTGGGGAAGCTCTGGACCTTGAGTGATTAGAAATGAGGGTTTTTTTTTAAGGTAAGAAAGAAAGAAAAATGTATTTAAAAGACTTTGTTTCCAATAAACACATCAAACATTGATTTGTAAAAGTTTCGGATAAAGGTGATGAGAGGGAGAAACTGCATTTTCATTACGGTTCCTTGGAGAGCATTGTTTTGGGAAGATTTCATTTATTCTTTTCAGCGTGGCGCAGTAGGGAAGGAGAATAAAGGCTGAGCAAGGGAGGTAGTCAGAGGCTGAGTGGTCTGCAGTGTGACTCCTCCCGCAAATCCACAAATCTCCAGTAAAATCTATAAAGAAAAAGAAATCATACATGCTGCTTTGAGTGGCTTTCTAAAAGTAATGGGAGAGCAGGCTGAGTTTTGTGTTCTGGGTGTCTTTGGGTATAACAGGGATAACACTTGAGGGTTTAAGAGAGTAAAAGCAAGAGGGAAGCATGAAAGAGAATATGATTGTCAAAGGAAAAATAATTCTATTAGTGCTGGTCTTCTTAACTGCAGTGGTCAATTTTGGGAATATTGTTACAGCCAGAAGGATCCCTCTGGTGGATATATTATACCCCCTACCCTAGAAATTGCTGACATCAACACTAAGAACAGATGGTGGTTTCTAAATTGGTTTCATAATAGAACCCAGTTATCACACAAAAGAACTTCAGCTACTAAGTTGGTTTACTCTAAAATGATGCTAAGAAGGTATGATAATAAAAGCCAGCATAGTTCCAGTTATGCAGGAAAGTACTCATATTCTGTTAATCCTGGAAGCTTATTATAAAACAGAGAAATCACCTGGGAATTGACTGTGTTTATTATTAAAAGGTAGATTGAGGGGCACCTGGGTGGCTCAGTTGGTTGAGCATCTGACTCTTGATTTTGGCTCAGGTCATGACCTTGGGGTCCTGGGATCAAGCCCCGGGTTGAGCTCCCTGCTCAGCAGGGAGTCTGCTTGTCTTCCTCTCCCTCTGCCCCTCCCCCTGCTCACGCTTTCACTCTCTCTCGCTCTCTCACTCTCTAAAATAAATAAATCTTAAGAAAAAAAAAGAAGAAGAAGAAGAAGAAGAAGAAGGTACATTGAGCCACCCTAGGAGGAAGTCATGACATCTTTGAACTTGGCCAGAAACTCATGTATCTCTTCTCACTGACTGACTTCTTCAAGATGGCTTTGATAGGACGCAGTGCTTTTCAGTGTATGCGTAATCAGACAAGAAAGAAGGTGACAAGATTTTAATGCAATGCTCAAAGATACTTTGGAAGAGACATATGTGTGGTAACGTTCTTTCCTGCCAGGTATGGAGCAGATCTGAAACATCTTTGTGTTGGATCCATGGAGACTGGGAAGGATGATGGGGGAATGCTAGGTACTTCCGGGGGTAAATAATTGAGCTCACATTCAGGGCCTCTGAGGTGGCAGGACCTCAGGAGTGTGGGGGTTTAATTGGAGACTACAGTACCATGATCACGATTGATAAACCTGGCACTGAGGGAGTGGAGCCAACAACAGGGCCACTTGACTTTGAAGGGATTATATATATGTAGACCTGGGAAATGATAGCAAGATGACTACCACAGACTGAGGATCAGTCCCTCTTTTATGTTGCTGGGCCCAGACATGTTTTCTAACCAGGCTAGTTACAGCTGCCTGAGCATCTGTATCTGGTTCCACTTTCATCTGCCTGCTCCGACTCCATTTCCAGCCAGGTGTGATCTATTCCTGGCCTCACCCAGGATTAAGCTCTTTTTTTTTTTTTTTTAATATTTTATTTATTTGAGAGAACGAGAGCACGAGCAGGCGGGAGGGGCAGAGGGAGAAGCAGACTCTCTGCTGAGCAGGGAGCCCGATGCGGGGCTCAATCCCAGGACCCTGAGATCATGACCTAAGCCGAAGGCAGACGTTTAACCAACTAAGCCACCCAGGTGTCCCAGGATTAAGCTCTTATTGTCCACGATATGAGACCACTATTTGCCCCAGCTTGACTTTTTAAGAAATCTTTAGCATAGTGCTTCTCAATTCTACCTGTTTTAAACATAAAAATACCCATGTTCCAAATGTAGACTCAGTTGGTATGGAGAGCGGTTGGGTATTGAGTTTGGATTGACACATAGCCCAGTTGATTCTAACGTTGAGCCAGAGCTGAGAACCATTGCTCAGCTGAATCTCCATCTGGGTTCCTTGTAGGGTTTATCTTATGCTTTCATTGTATTGACTTCCATTGAGTTGGCCTTGCATTGACTCTCCAGTCTGCCTGAGTTCTAAACTTTGGTGACTCTTTGTCTTGTCTCCCAACCTAATGCCTACTTGGCCTCTGAAACTTGCATTTTCCTACGCAGGCCTTCTTGAATATGGCTTTTCCTAGAGAAAAACCCAGTCGTGTCGAAAGCATTTTAGTGGAACCTTTGATTCTAATGACCAGGACATGATTTTCTGGTTCCTTCTTCAGTGTCTGGCTGTGAGACATTAAACTAAGAGAACATGTAGTCATGGGAGCATCTGGGATCACAGCTCCAAGGCTATAAAAACATGACTTCAGGGTTCTTGCCATCTTCGTGGCTTCTTGAGCTCCAGACCCAAGAGGGAGCTGGAAGCTGGTGTTTGTATGGTGTCTCCAACTCAGAGACATAACTCCAGTTGTAGAACTTCATGCACCTTGGAACAGGTAGCTAGATGGTATGCTCAAAGTTCACACTTCGCCTTAAATGTACTTCTGTATGAGGTAAATTTTCTATATGAGGCAAGAAATACCTAGCCTCTACCGTGGGACTCCTGTGTGTTATCTAAAATCCTCATTTGACTATTGAGAGAACAGAAAGGACAATGTATGGCTTCCAGAATTTGGAAATCAGGTAAAATGCTTATAAACTTTTATTAGGCCTTACGAATACCTTCCCCACTTTGCGTCTATCATGCTAAGGCACAGGCCATCCAGTGTGGCCATAAAAAAAAAGAGGGAGAACTTTCCACATCTCAGCAGCTTTGGTTAAAACCTCCAGGAGTCCTGGTCTCTTGCAAGTGAGAGGTTAAAAAAAAAAGTTTGGAAGTTGTGAGCTCTTCCTTCGAAATTGTTATTTGCCTTTGAACCTACTCTCTTGCCTTAAAGAGGAGAGTCACCTATATCACCCAAAGCCAGAGCTGACTGGAAGAGATTTTCAGTTCTGCAAAGCTGACTCGTTGTTTCATAGGATTATTTCTTCTTTCTTAAGTATTTTTTCAATATGATGGTTTCAAGTGATGGTTTTCCCAAGCTCAGAGTCTATGATCTGATGCACCACCCTTATATCTGCAATATAGCTTTAAAAACCAGCATGAATCAGCAGGGAGCCTGCTTCTCCCTCTCCCTCTGCCTGCCTGTCTGCCTACTTGTGATCTCTCTCTCTCTCTCTGTCAAATAAATAAATAAAATCTTTAAAAATAAAAATAATAAAAAATAAAAACCAGCATAAGTATGGTGGTATTTAAAACAAAAACAAAAACAAAACCCAGATCCCAAGTAGACTTATAAGTTGTCCTCAAGAGGTACTGAATCATATATTTGCTACATTAGGCAGGATATTGTTTAAAGCAGCTTTTATTCATTACATTACTCTTTGTTCCTTACGTGAAGGACCCATACAATTTAACAAGTTTTCTAAGGCTTGCCCCCCTTTGTAGTTACATACAGGTAGTGGAGCTAATTTTTCAAGAAACTGGAATGAGGATTTAAAATAAAATATGGGTGTAAGCTGCCTCGCAAAACTCAATGAAATCAAGAGGAAGCTCCTAGATTTGCATTCTTAGCATTGGCACTAAGGAGGTGTCAACACACGGACATTTCCCAGCAATGAAACTTCCAGAGGGGTTTCTTCGTGGGAGATAATCAACTTCACGGCAAATTTAATGAACTCTGATTTTGAAATGCAAACCAAATCCGATATCCCACAGAAAATTAACCTAGCCAGTCATCTAATTTGAAGTGTTAAGCCATGAGAACAATCCACGGCACTGACCAAATCTGCCTCTTCAGAGCCTTCACCCCATGGAGGTGACCGTTCTTCTCAGGTGTCCCTGCCTGTCATACTATTGGCTAAATGCCACCACTCTTATCCTGAAGGAGGGCGCTCTCGGACTTACAGTCACCACCCATGAAATGTTAGCCTCCATAAGACTTTGTGGAAAGAACAAAACAAAACGAAAACTCACCCGTCCTCATCCATAGAAAAGAAGGGACAAAAAGCTCCTTCTCAGTGAGACTCAGCCCCAGTTCAGTGCAGAGGATGCATCCTCTCCTCTCTCTGCTGAACGGCCCCCTCTCTCTCCCTCAGTCCTCCATCAAGCCTTGGGGAAGCTTCTCTCTCTTTCCTGGAACCACAGAGACTCTCCCTTGGCCCCTCTGTTTCAGAAAATGGAGCTGTTGCCCTGCATCTACCCCACAAAGTGGAACTCCCTTCCATGAGTCCATGGCCTTTTATCCTTCAAAGGGCCCCTGGAGAAGGCCACCTGCAGAGCATTCTTCTTTCCCCGCATAAAACCACTTCCTGTGATTATAGGGTGCTTCATCTCTGTCATGCCTTTTTAGGAATGGCCTGCAAACTGTGGGTGCATGATGTTTTTCTGGCTCTTTTGATGAGGCACCCTGGTGCCAAGTGGGGCAGGCAATGGAATATGTGTAGGTCTGGAACTTGGGAAAGAGATCATAGCTGGAGAGGGGTTTTGATCATCCCCGTGGAGCTATGAGTTGACATCATGGCAGAGGGTAAGATTGTGAGCCGAGGAGATGGAAAATGGAAACAAAATTCCACAGCACCCTGAATACCTCTGGAAGGTGTGGGCAAGCTCCTACATATGAGAGAAAGAGAAAGGAGGAAAGAAAAAAAAAAAAACAGGAAAAAAAGTATAGCAATTGGGAAGCTACACCATGTAGAGAATGATTATGGCATAGAAAAAGGATGCTATGCAATTTTGTGCAGCTTTTCCCCTTAAGTTAATGAGGAATACAGGTTATTAAGCCTCTTGAAGCATATTTTGGAGGGAAACAAAGCCTTCTGTAGAAGTTATAGACTCAGTACTGAACAACCATACTTAGAGTAAATGTAAATAAATGCATAAGGGAGTTGAAGACTTAGTAATAAGGGCCTGGGGGCAATAAGGGGCCACCAGAGCCCATTTGGTGTGACTTGTGGTCCACAAACCACATGTGGTGTATACAGTGGCATGAAGACCTGAGATCCAGAGAGACTGTTTCCGAAGCCACATTAGGGTAAAGGCTATCCCCTCCCCACCTCCTAGTTCCTTGGAGGAAAAAGCATTGGCGGCGTGCCCGAAGCCCATTGCATAAACTTCGTAGTTTGTTTTGTACAAGTAATCACAGTATGCATTGTGCACTGAATCCAGGTCACCAGATTTAGCAAATAAAAATACAGGATGCCTAACTAAAGTTGAGTTTCAGATACACCATGAATAACTGTCCCACGCAGTATCTATCCTGTATTTTACAGGACAGTCGTAAGCTGAATCTAATTCTCATTAGAGAGTCATTGTACCCAATGTTCTCAACAAACCTGCTGTTGTCCTCAGAAGGACTAGAGTTGAAGGTCCCACTGTGTATCGCTCTTGTCCTCAGAACTGATGCGTTGTCCTCAGTGGCCTCACCACATGTCTCTCCAATTCCCTTGCATACCAAAGGCTTCAAGAAACACTCCAGATTCTCGCCTTCCACACCCACTAAGTCTTTTGTGTGGTTTTCTATTCTTAACCACTTTTTTTCGTTCTTTCTCTTCCTTCTACCCACTTTCCCACCCTTTGGCTTTTCAGATGGTTTCTTGTACCCTGAGGCGACCCCCTCCTCTCATCTGGAGATTCCCCCCACTTCACACCCCACCACTGGGAGCCAGCCTTGCCCCCTTCCAAGTAGCAGCTGACTTAGGATTGTGGTCCAGACGGTTCTCTTCTTACCCTTCTTACCCCAATTAGCAGGATAGATCGGAGAGAGCCTCCCTAAAGTATTAAGTCAAGAATTTCATGCCCACAGTGGCCAAGACAGAGAGAAGTCCCTCTTACGGAACGCCATCTCTTTAAGGCTGAATTCTGCAGGGTTTTCAGTGATGGATGTTTGGACAGGCCCTGTGGGGAGTGAAGAGCCAGCTCTTAGCAATCATGTGGTTAAGGCAGGGGCACATCTGAGAGTATTTTTACAGTGTTTTATGTCATCATACAATACTAGGATTTGGGGGGGGAGGGGTGTCACATAATTTCCTTAGGATCTCTAGACTAGCTCAAAGCTTAATTTCAAAGAACAGTTTCATATTTATTCGCCCTGAAATAAAAAGATTTTAATTCGAGCTGACAATCTCGACATTTCATTAGCACTGAAATCATGTAAAATCAATTCATGTCACCAGGATTGTTTATTACAGAGAATGAATAAAAAATATATATACATAACTGAACAGTGGCCAATTTCACCCAATGGTTATGGAAAGAAGATGCCTTTCTTTGCTTACAGATGTACTTGATTCCAAGTCCTCTGAAACTGGGCTCCCTGGTTATATCTCTTTGGTGACATCTGAGCCTTTCTTGTGACCCTAGAGCCCTAAGAGTTCTCTTCTTGGTCCTCGGAGGCATCTTTACCTCAGCCTGGGCTGGCAGTGATAAATGCCATGTCTCTTTCTACCAGAGGTCATTCCTACCAGCATCCTGCTGAACGAGTCCTACCAGCCCAGTACCTGAGGACAGTCTCTGCAGTGACCCAGGGTGCATTAGATCTGGGCAGAATTGGGGGCAAGCTCCAGGAACCACTCCCAGCTAGTTAAAACATTATTTCCATGTGAGCTCATGCCGTTCCTGCAGCTTTTTATGGAAACAGCTCAGCACTATCTAGCAACATCTGGAATGATTCTCTCTCTCTCTCTCTCTTCCCCTCAAAACGCAAACACTCTCAGAGACTTTTATTTCACGGGACTATTTGCCCCGTACACGTGACTGTCGTCCACCTGGACAAAATGAGTTGGTACACGTAAAAATCTTTGAGGCTGAAGCCAAGCAAGGTCCCTTTCAGAAACACAGACCTTTGCTACCTTCGGCTGCTCCTAGCTATTTCTACAGCTCCCGAGAGTGTGGAGCTTCGGGAACGAGCCAGATAAGTCGGGTGTGTCTGTGTAAGCTCGAAGATCTTTGGGGGAAAAAAGCAGTGAAAGAAAACAATTTTCCTCCTTTCCTTGGTTTCTAAGTACTTCCGTTAATCTGCATCATGTATGTGCATGGTAGGCTAAGCTGTTTTACATTTTGGGGAGTAGACTGTACTTGAATTCTCTCTGTGATCTTGCTTTTGGGTCCCTCCAGAGCCCTTTATTCTCCTGCCAAATCGCTGACCTGTCTAACCCTCTGTTGCAGGGATCAACCCTGACCTTCATGGAAATTCCAACCAAACTCAGGAAAGGAAAATTTTAGCTCCAGCCAGGCCGAGAATCTTGCAATGAAGGGAAGCTGGAATGAGACTTTTATTTGAAATAAGGCACTGTCGAATGGTTGTGACTCAAAAATGGTCATTTTAAAGAATGTCTTTTGTTAAAAAAAATTGGCCCTGGCGTTATTGTTTGAAATATATAGCTTTAGATGGTGCATGGAAGTTAGACTATTAAAAAATTAAAATAATAATAAACTCGATGGTTTTTATACTTGATTCATATCCTGAATTCAAACCCTAAAACTTTATAACAATGACTATAGTTGTTATATCGCCAATATGAAAAACTACTTCTTGGATTTTTGAGTCCTTTTTCCTATCTTCCCATATCCTCCTCCCAATTCTGAAGGGTGTTTTCAGTCACCAAATACATTGTGATATTGCTTTTCCAAACTTTTAATTCCATTGTCTATGGAGAGTTAATTAAAATGAGGGTCATTCCAAGTACCACTGACAAAGTATTCTCTTTCTCTGACGGGGCTGGGGCAGGGGGTGGTGGACAGCATCGAGCCATAGTCTTACACTTACTTGACCAAGTGTTTGATTTCCTAGAAAGAATTTCCTGTTAGTCTGAGGTCAGGATGTCCTTAGCCAATATGAAAAGTGACATAGAAGTTTGGGGTACTGAAGTTCAGACGGAAGTTTAGGTTCAGGGTAGAGTTGTCTGCCAGTGGTCCAGGGACAGTAACTAGCCTGTGGAAGGGCAAAATGGGACCATCCTTCCATCCGAAGGCTGAGGGGCTCTGGAAAATGGAGTAGGAATCACCATGAGCTGGCCGATTAAATGAGAGTCAACAGGTGAAATGCTATTCGCCTGAGGCCCTTCTCCTGCCCGTTCTTTTACTGGCATTTCATGACTGACCCCTCTCCTGTCCATCAAAAGCAGAGGAAACAGGGAGGCACCTATCTATATGGAGCATCTAGCAGATGCTGTGAGATATTTCAAAAGGGGAAGATGGGGCTCTTGCCTTCCACCCAGCCTTGCCAGACAACTAAGGCACTTTCTTATCCTGGCAGGAACACGTCTGCCTTCCAAGAGGTTTGTGATATTTATGCTCTGGAATAGGACATCACAACTGTGATAAGTCTCCTGGGGAGCCTGTTCAAAATGCAGACTATGCGCACGTTGCCCCCTGAGGTTCTGACTTGGTTAGTAGGATATGGGGCCCAGGAATCAGCATGTTCACGAACACCCGTGGTTTCTGGATGCAACCGGTCAAAGCTGTCCTCGTGTATACCAGGCTTCATCTATTCAAAAACTGTTAGGCAGGAGGGGCGACCAGGTGACTCAGTCAGCTGAGTGTTCCATTCTTGGTCTCAGCTCAGGTCGGGATCTCAGGTTGTGGGATCGAGCCCCACGTCGAGCCCCGCATTGGGCTCCGCACTGGCTGTGGAGTCTGCTTGGGATCCTTTCTCTCTCCTCCCCCTCTGCCCCTCCCCCTGCTCATGCACACGTGTGCTCTCTCTCTCTCTCAAATAAATAAATAAATCTTTTTCAAAAAAATGTTAGGTAGGAGAGATGGGCCCCACTAAGAAGATTTTCTCATACTCCATGCCCTGAAAGATAGCCTCGAGGTTTAATATATTATATATAATTATACTATTTATATATAATATAATATCTGTATGTACCTTATTTTTACATATTAAATATATGTGTGTGTGTGTGTAAAATTAAGGTACGCACAGACCCAGCTTTCACTTAAGGCTGGAAAATATTAATGCTCCTTAGTAAAGAGAAGTATTTTTGTATCACATGAGAATTATTTTGGGGGGAAAAAATGCAGCATGGGGCTGATCCACAAACTCTTTTAGCTGGATTCCAAAATTCACTCAAATCTATCGTGAAGGCTCCTTGTGGCGGGACGTCCCCGTGTTGTCATGTAAAGCAGTTGTGTGTGGATAGGGGGTTATATTCGTTGTACGCCTATAAGGGAGAGGAGAGGGAGCAGAGCCCTGAATAGTTTTAATTTGGCCATTCATTCCTCCAGCAGTGCACGAAGTACAATTGTTATAACTGAATGTGGGAAGAAGTTCAGCCCCCTGAAAGAGGGGCATCACATTCATGACACCAACAGCTCATTTCAAAACCTCAGCGACAGAACTATTTTCCGAATTTCTAAACCGGCACTGATTTGGGGGGCCAGCTAGTTAGAGAAGAGAGAATATATGAATAGACTCAGGTGCTGTGACCCAAAGGCAGTGTGACTTTACCATTATAAATAAGACCCCTGGTTTCCAAAATGTATCCCCCACACCCCCGTCTCCAGCCTCCCATACCCTGCATACTATCTGGTCATAAATCCCCAAGTTCCCATAGTTGAGAATAAATAGTGCCTTCCAACAAAAAAACCCCTGAGGTTTGTTAGCACATGGACTGAAATGCATGCTAAGCCCCAGAAACAGACCTCAGACAGCACTCCCTAATTGTCTGATTCCGTGCGTCTGGGTGAGGCACCATAACAAGCATCCACCCAAGGGCTTCCCAGTGGGAATTCACTTGCACTCTAGCTGGAGCCATTCTGCATTGAGGTGTGTGTGCCCGAAGTCGGATCCTTTCTCCAGAAGACGAGGGGTGCTGGGCAGGTGCATCGTGAGAAGGACATGAAGCACGGGCCATGCCACCCCCTCCCTCACTCTTTCTCTGAGGATTAGCCCCTGAAAGTCATCGGTACGAGGCAGACATTTAAAATACAGAAACAAATGACAAGGAATAGAAAAAGCTCTTTGCCTTCTTAAGGACAGTGTAAGTGAGATCATATTCTGGGACGGCTTTTTACTGGGCAAGAGGGTTCGAAACCTTTACGTCTGCAATTAGGTGAGCAAATATCAGCAGCGTTTGATCTGGAGAATGTTCCCCCAACAACCTGCAGGAAAGCCGGGGTGGGGCACACACCCTCTCATTCGTTCTTCCTCAGGGGCGTGCACCCTGGGCGTGCACCCTCACGCGCCACTGTGAGGAAGAGTGGGCCTGAAGATGTGGCCAAGAGTTTGGGAAGTCAGCGGAGGAGACTGGGAACCAGGTTTATACTCCATCAGGCTTTCCAGGAGCGGCGGGGGCCTCGGAAAGACTGAGTCCGTGAGGCCTGGGAACAGGGCCTCCCTGGCCAAGTTGAGGTGCCCAGGAAGACCTGAACGCTGACTGATCTCCAGTGAGGAGCCCCCTGGGAGAAGACAGGGGGGCCTTCCCTGAAAAGCAGAGGGGGCATCTCAGCCAAGGGCCATGCGCCCTGCACAAGAAGCCTCTCTGATCTGCATGGGACCTGGGCTGATATGCATAAACGTTCCTAGCTCCCTGATGAGGTGCTCAAGTTGAGTAAAATCCACTCCCAACCCTGAATGCCAATGGTTTGCGTACTTAGGTTATAGCTGTAGTTCAGTCTGCATGTAAAAATCTCTGTGCACATCACCTATTTATTTATTTATTTGTTTTTAGGGAGGGAGACAGTGTGAGTGGAGGGAGGGGGAGAGCAAGAGGGAGAGAGAATCCCCAAGCAGACTCCCCGCTGAGCACAGAGGCTGCACATGACTCGATCTCACGACCCTGAGACCGTGACCTGAGCTGAAATCAAGACTTGGACACTTAAGCGACTGCACCACCCAGGCGTCCCTATAACTTATTTTAGAGCACACATTTGATTATATGTTTCAAATCAGAGTTGTGGCCAGTTATTAAAAAAAAAGGGGTGGGGGGAGAAATACACTTCTCCTTTTGAAAAAAGCTATCACTTCCCGGAAGTAACCTTTTTTTTTTTGGTTTAGGAAGTAAACACCATTACTGGTAAAAACAGTTATCTTCTTCTGTAAAGGGCAAGCATTGCCTTAGGTGTTGGGAGGCATAGGAGTTAAAAGATCTTCCTAATCGGGGTGCCTGGGTGGCTTGTTCGGTGAAGCGTCTGCCTTCGGTTCAGGTCATGATCCCAGGGTCCCGGGATCGAGCCCCACATCGGGCTCCTTGCTCTGCGGGAAGACTGCTTCTCCCTCTGCCCCTCCCCCTGCTCATATTCCACCCCCTGTCAAATAAATAAATCTTATAATAAATATATATATGTATATAGGCATTCATTCATTCATTCATTCATTCACATTAATGTTGGAAGGACAGGCCTTGGCACGGGAGAGGCCCTGTGTCCCTTCAGAGACAGCGTGGAAGCTGCTGATGGTGGCACAGAGGAGAGAAGTTAACAGAAAGGATGGTGTTTACTGGGTACAGCGGGTGGTGGTTGCAAGACGGGGTGTGTACTTAATGCCACCGAACTGTCCAGTTCAATATGGCGGAAGGGTTAGGTTGTATGTTGGTCTGCCTTACCACAACGAGAGAAAGAGAATGACAGTCTTCCAGCCACGTCGATGCAGAGGCGGAGTGCTAGGAGGGACCTGAGGGGGGCCTCTGAGGGTGAAGCTTTACCCACCGAGGCAGGACCAGCAGAAGCCCACAGGACTGGGTGCCAAAATGGTCCTGTTTCGGGGGATGGTGTGAGAGAATCTTGGTAAATCTGAATCCTCTCATGTCCCTTCTCTACTTAAAATCTGTCCGGGCTTCCCCATTTCTCTGAGGATAAAATTCTGAGTGTGCTGGGACCTCCAGGCCTGGCGTGAGCTGAACCCGGCGTGCCTCCCTAAGGTGTGTCATAGCTCTCCTCCCCTCCCACTCCTCAGTCCCGCCACACAGCCCTCCTCGGGTCCCCCAGAGCGCCGGGCACATTCCCTCTGAGCGGCCCCACTCATCCTTTGGGTTTCAGCCTGAACGTCCCTCCTGAGGAAGGCCTTCGTGGGCCACTTTGGTGAAGTGGTCTCCCTTTTCCTCTGTTACCCTCAGTCACAACATCCGGCCATTTCCTCCGTAGCCCTCGTCACATTGTGGAAGGACCCATTCACCATCTCCCACTAGTCCGTGACTGTGAGGGGTATGAGGACCACCATGGCTGTCCTGCCCCTCCCCACAAAGCGCCCTCCACATGTAGAAGGAACTCAGTAAACACCCGTTGAATGGATGAATGATCCATCTCTTGACTTTTTGCAACAGTGCCCGGCAGCCTGGGTTTGAGAGAAAGACAGCAGAGGCTGATGGTGCCATAGGACTGGGAATGGCATTTGGGAACGTGCATGAGAAGCTGCGGGCAGCAGGGGAACCACCAGCTCGAAGGGAAATGCACGTGTGAATCCACTAGGACGTTGAACAGACCGCCTGCTACAAAAGTACCCAAACAAGGAAGAGATGCAAATATTCATGCTCGGGTCCTATTTGCGCCCCACAAAGCAAATTGAGAGGGGTCGGGCCAAAGAGCCCATTTACACCCCCACCCACGTTTCCCACGTGCCCAGCATAGTCTGAAACATGGTGGCCTAAATGCTACCACCGGGCACTCGCTCCCAATCAGTGCTTGCATTTTACACACTAGCTCATTTGACCCTCACAGCAACCCTCTAGAATAGGTAATTTCCTGAAGATCGGGCAGCGAGCAAGGCGGCAGAGCCCCCATTAGACCCGGGCCTCTCTCTCCTTGCAGATGCCGGGCTCTCCTCACTCCCATACTGCTACCAAGCATCTGCTTCGCATTCACCAGGAATAACTCCAAAGCAGTTGCAGAGGATCAAAACGCAGGCAAAACGCTCAGAAGGTTTATCTTCTGTGTGCCCGTGGGAGACAAATTGTTGGTCCCTTGTACAGCGTTTAATTGCCAAATCACTCCCATTTGGGCCTAGAATCTTCTCTTTTTGCAAACGACTGCTTAAAATGACCTTGCCCAGAAATCCACCCCTTTCGTGATGATGACTTGATTGGAAAGGGCCCATGGATGCACCACATATTGGATCCCATTTGGGGTCATCCTTTCTCTCCTTTTAAGCACCAAATGCTATCTTGGCACTTCGCAGACTGGACATAAGGTGTTGCCTTCAGGGGCACAGAGAGAAAGCCATAATTTTCTGCCCTGCTTAATGCTATACTCGACTTCAGTTTTTGCTGTTTATAAAAATTATTAGGACCGGCCTTATAGGGAGCCGCTGTTGGGGTGGAGTTTTGTTGAAATCCCAGCTTGGGAGCTTGGAAGGAAAAAGCCAGATCAAAGTGAGGTAATTCGAGGAAAAGGAAATATAAGGAAACAGGCTGGAGAGGATAATGAAGTGCCAGTCCCCCCGCTCACAGCATATTTCCAAGAAGAAACGTATTTCCATGACCGGCTCACATGTCAGTAGTCAACCAGATGGATTATTTTGGCAAGAGTGAGTTCAGAAAATCTGCTTGATAATATTCACCCAACCTGTATGGCCTTCCTGTTGATGTCAGTGTTTTCCAGCAGAAGCGAGCACCCCTGAGCCACAAGGAGGGGGCGACCCCAGGCAGGAAACCTTCTCAAACCAGCCTACTTTGGGTAACGTCGAGGCGGTTCCGTTTGGGATCTGCTGCCATGGTGTTCAGTCCTGGCAATTGCGATCACAAAACCCACAAAAAAACGAGTTGGTGCTTTGAAAGATTTCTGCTTCCTTTCCGGACTCCTGCTCAGCCCTTGGGAACTGGTCCTATTGTGGGGTCCTTTGTACCACAGCCCTAGAGAACTCAATACGTCCTTGTATTTATAGATTTTAATATACTGAAGGGTTGAATGCAGAATGCATGGCAGAGGGAATGTTGATGTCAAGGCCCCGGGAATTATTTTTCCTTAGCTCCACATACATCTGCATTGCCCTTAGAGTGGTGGCAGCATGTGTGGGACAGATTAAAGTGACACAAAGAATACAGTGAGGTGGTCTCATAGCAAGTGCTGGAAATAGTGGTGAGGGTCCCTCTTGTCTTCATCAGACAACAGCTGCAGAACTAAATTAACCTGGAAACTAAATTAACCTGCTAACAACCTCATGTGGACAAGACTTACCCAGGGGTGAATGACTGAGAAACAACACATTTCGCTTTTAATCATAATGAAGATTGCTGTTCATATGATGAGAACCTCACACGCCGCCCCGCAGATGCAAAGCGGGTTGTGAAACCTTCAGGAAGCTGTCTGCAGTGTATGTGCATACCCACACTCCCCATACTTCATGATCGGAGGGCCCTGTTGATACAGATCACGGCGTTTTTAAATACAAGGACGTATCGAGTCTCGAGGGCTGTGGTACAAAGGACCCCACAGACCAGGGGGTTACGCAGCAGAAATGTATTGTCCCCGCTCTGGAGGGCTGGAAGTCCAAGATCAAGGTGTCAGTAGGGTTGGTTCCTTCTGAGGCCAGAAGGGAGAACCTGTCCCGGGCCTCTCCTCTAGCTTCTGGTGGTTGTAGGATTTCTTGGATGTTCCTTGGTTTTGAGGAACACCACCCTGACCTCGGCCTTTATGTTCACACCGCGTTCTCCTGTGTGCATGTGTCTGGGTCCAAATTTCTCCTTTTATAAGGACACCAGTCATACTGGATGAGGGCCCACTGTACTCCAGTGACTAATTACCTTTACAGTGACCTTATTTCCACATAAGGCCACAGTCTGAGGTGCTGGGGGTTAGAACTTCAGCCTATGAATTGGGGGGTGGGGGGGCATAACTCAAGCCGTAACAAAAAGAGTTGGTCCCTTAACTTAGGAGGTTATTAACTGGTTTATAAACAATATAGGCTCTTCACTTCTCTTTTCTACATTTTTGTTGTTGTTTTGTGTGTTTTTTTGCTTCCCAGCTTCTTATAATAAAAGTTACTAAAGAAAGAGGCTGCGGTGCCTGGGTGGCTCAGTGGGTTAAGCATCTGCCTTCCGCTCACATGATGATCCCAGGGTCTTGGGATCGAGCCCTGAGTCGGGCTCCCTGCTCACTGGGAGGCTGCTTCTCCCTCTGTCCCCCCTCCCCCGCTCATTCTCTCATGTTCCCTCTCTCTTTCTCAAATAAATAAAAATTTTAAAAAAGGCGGGGGGAATAAAGTTCAAGCCAATGTATCTCACTTTGTTGCACTAAAGCTTTGGTAACAGGTTGGGGGTCAAAACAAGGTTTTAGTTCATAGTGGGCGTAGGTGGCTTCCTAGGACAGTGATAAATAACAGGGCGGTGGCCGAGGCCAGAAGGGCCAGAACTAATTATAAAGGACAATGATGAAGTAAGGACTATCATCCACTTTGAAGGCAGGAGGCACAGCGTTCGTGTGTCTTGTTCTGACGATGCTCACTGCCGTGGGATTTGTGTCTTTGACACCTGCAGGGACGTATGAGTGGCAGCTTCCACTCCAGGTTGAGGGTGCCCGGACCACAGAGCAGAGCTGGGGCCTCCCTGTCTGGTCGCCCAGGACCCAGGATGGTGCTGACACGCGGTCCGTGCTTGAGACGTGCTCTGGGGCGCTGAGCAGACGGGGGCAGAGCTGGTGGGCTTTCCCACCCACAAACAGGCCTGTCTGCAGGTCAAAACATTATGCAGCCCTCATTTTAAAAAACCTCTTCTTTCCCCTGCTTCTCTGCCTCATTTTCCTTTGAACCCATTCCCAAGACCTCATGTGAGACATGCTGTTTTGCCCCATCTTTCCATCTTATTAACCGATTTTTAGGGGAAAGGGTTTTAACAGCTTTCTCCCAGAGCAATTATCCCGGCATTTCGACCACCAGAGTTTTCCCAGAACATCTCAAACCTCAGCGGAGAGTTTTTAAGGTATCCAGGAGAAGATGTTTAGAAAACAAAATTTCATTTTACTAATTACCATGCTGCCCAGCTTTTAGAGGGCTGTGGTTAGGATTACGGGAGAAAGGCACCAGAGTGGATTACAACACAGCGCTGACCTTTTACCACCCAGCTGAAGCTCCAAAAACAAAACCAAATCCCATCTTACTAAACCGTACCTGCGTCTTTTCTGGGAAATGCCCCAGAACACAAACTTGTTTGTTTTTTAAGATGGTTTTCCTTGCCTCGGAGAACAATCCCGAAACTTAAGTCAATAAGTTTCTCAGTACAGAAGCATTTTGCCTCCTTGGGTTGAGCTTGGGGCTTTTTTCCCCCTTCCTTTTTTTAACGCACATCAAATGCCTTACATCACAGTTTGTCCGGGGCAGGTTATGCAATCTTAATCTTATAAATATGAAAATTAAAAGGCGTAATTAGAGCTAAAACGGGACACTTTATTTTTAAACCAAAGGAAGCAAAAACAGCAGTAAAGAAAGAAAGAATCTAATTAGGGCTGTCTCTGGGGCCAACGCGCACGTTAGCCCCAGTTCCTTCTGCTTTCCCTCGGTGCCCTTTGCCTCCTCTCCCCTCCCCTGCTGTAGCTCTCAGCTTCTCATTCCGTCCCAGCTCCTTCCACTGAAATATTGAACCTTCAGAAACAAATTTAATCCGTCTTTGTAACAATGCACTCTTCCCTCACCAGAATAAAGGGGGGTTTGGGGATGAGGAGATGCTCATCCCAGGGAATGAATTGCTGGTGTTGGGTAAGATTGGCCCTAGGTGGCACAGATGTCTTTGTCTACTGGTATAAACCTGAAAAATAATGCTCATAGTCATTAAACAGGTATTATGCGGGCGCCTGGGGGGCTCAGTCGGTTAAGCATCTGCCTTCAGCTCAGGTCATGAGCTCGGGGTCCTGGGATCGAGCCCCACGTCGGGTTCCCTGCTCAGTTGGGGGTCTGCTTCTCTCTCTGCCCCTCCCCTCCACTCATGTGCGCCCTCTCTCTCTCAAATAAATAAATAAAAACCTATAAAAAAATAAACATGTATTATGCACTTAGACATTAACGCGTTTGTGTTTTATAACAACCTGTGATGAAATGTGCCGTGATTTCATTTTACAAGTGAAGAATTTGAGGATGAAAGAAATCACAAGTTACCCAGCAGTCCTGGCAAAGCAGGGATAGGAACCCGGGTCTTTCTGACCAAAACTTGAACCATAACTATGTAATAACCAGGGGGAAAGAACCAGGAGAACATTGAGGCAGAGATCACGGAGTGTTCTTGAAAGCAGAGTTACTCAAGATTCAGGAGTTGAGAGGGCCAGGGAAAGTCACCGAGTTCCAGTATTTTCCATCTTCCCTTCGCCAGAGGGAAGACTGGGTGTGTTCCTGGCCGCAGATGAGGCCTGGGGAAAGGCTAAAACTGGTTAAAAGAGCAAATGTGTGCATATAATGGAATATCATTCAGCCTTTGAGTAAAGGACGACGTCATGCCCTATGTGACAATATGGCTGAACCTCAAGGATGTTATGCTAAATGAAATAAGCCGGTCACCGAGAAACAACCACTGCATGATTCCACTTACAGGAGGAATCTAAAATCGTCAAACTCCTAGAAACAGGAGAATGGCGGTTGCCGGGCCTGGGGGGAGGGGAGGAGGGAGAGATACTGTTCAGAAGACATAAAATTTCAGAGTTAATGTAAGATGACTGCGTCCCAGAGATCTGCTCTGTACCACTGTGTCTCCAGTTAACAGTACGGTGTCTTACGCTTAGATGTCTGTTCAAAGGGATGGAGATTGGTGGGGTGAAGGGTCAGGGGAGGACACAGCGAATGGAGGGATGTCGGGTCCCAGACAGGGAGATGAGGGAACCGGGGTGCGGTGTCTTTTCCTGATTCTCTCGCCCTTCCCATCTTGCTGGCTGTAGCTTGGTCCTCACCTCCACCTGACTTGCCTGCTTTCAGGTTAGAAGGAGTTCAGAAGGTGTCCAGCGCATCTGTCCCCTTCTGTCAGGATAACACCCCCAGCAGTCGTGGGCTTGTGTCTCGCTAACTCGGGGTCACCCTGGGCTGAAAAGGAGGCTGGAAAAACAAATCATCAGGCGGAATTATAGCTCCAAGAGGCAAGAGCATGGTGAGCAAGTAACTGTGTCCGAGACTGCTGGTGCTGCTCACACTTCAGTGGGACTGACCGATCGTGTGCTTCTCACCTGAAGTCGGTTATGCTGGGAGAAAGGAACTGGGACAGGTACACAGACTGGAAGGAGACCCAAGGTGAGGAAAAGGAAGGATCCTGTCAATGGACCGTGGGCTTTAAGGAAACGGGTTTCTGAGGAGTTCAAAGTACAGATTGCTGTGTAGACAGAAAACAGCCCGACAATCGGGGGGCCCAAGGTGAACGCAAGGCCCCAGGATCCAACGGGGAGGGGGGAATGGAAGCAAGAAGGGATGGCAGCAATGATGAACCCGATTTATTTTGTAATTTTCCCGGCATTGACAGTTTTTCTGGCGCACTGTTTGCTAAACATCTTCTCCAGTGCCTTTCTTTGCTGTGCAAACGGAACCTCACAAATGTCTGCTCTAAGAAACACTCATCCAGGACCCTCGCCAGGTGACCAAGAAGGATGCTCGCCACCCGCGGCTCGGGCCGGGGCTGCAGGGGGAGGAGCCTAAGGAACGGACTGCCCCCCCCCCCCCCCCCACCGCGGGGCTTCTGGCCCTGGTTCCCTCTGGGAGGCCGCCTGGTCCTCACACAGCTGCAGGGCCCGGGATGAAGCCACCATACACCCTGGACGCTGCCTTCACTCCACCAAAGACCGTCAGGGCCGATCTTGAATTCCTTTATCAGGAACACGACCAATCATGAATTAATGCAGTGCAAGGAGCCAAAAGGAGAGGAGATCCTAATCATCCCACCGGATTTCTTTTCCCTCATTTTTTTCCCAGTTAATTTTATTTCGGCTTCATCTGGACGTTCCCTGGGCTGCAAAGGCGTGGGTTCCCTCCACCCCGCGCCCTGGGATGAGGTCAAGGCGCGGGGCTTGGGGAGGACTCTTAGGGTGTCGGTCTCCCGATGGACAGAGCTGCGGGCAGCACCGTGATTCTTTGTGGGCACCGCAGTGGGTGACTCTCCAAGGTCATCTGTGGAGCCAGAGGAAAGCTGCCGTCCTTCTCGGGACTTCCAGCTGGACTCACAAGCAGCAGGACACCCAGAGAAGGGTTTGCCCTTCAGTGTAAAGTCTCTCATGTCCACCTTACCCTCTGGCATCAGATTGCTGGAAGACAGTTTTCCAAACTTGCCTTATTTAAAGAGGTTCTGTTGACTTACCGTTCTACTGCACTTTCCCCAAAGGCGGGTGAGGTGATCTCTGAAAATGTGTTCGTCCCCTAGAGCTGCGGGTCTTGAACGTTGGTGTTCTTGTCCTCCCGTCTACTCAGCAGTGAGCTCTCATGGCTGCCATCACCCATTTGCCTTGCTAAAGTCAAGCTCTCCTGAGAGGCCAGGTTTCTGTACCTGATAACTGGATGGTACACTGTCACCCTTGTTTACCACAAGCAAAACAACATTTTTTAAAAAATCAAATAAGGGGCGCCTGGGTGACTCAGTCAGTGAAGCGTCTGACTTTGGCTCAGGTCATGATCTCAGGGTCCTGGGACCGAGCCCCGCATCGGGCTCCCTGCTCAGCGGGAAGCCTGCTTCTCCCTCTCCCTCTGCTGCTTCTCCTGCTTGTGCACTCTCTCTCGCTTTGTCTCTCTCTGTCAAATAAATAAAGAAAATCTTTTAATAAAAAAAATCAAATAAAATATTAGTTATTTGGGGAAAGTCAGATAATGAAGGCCATTCTATTTATTTTAGAATTTGGATAACGTAGTGAAATTAATAGGCTAAAGCAGTTTAATTAATCTTCTCAATTACCAAAATATATTTATCAAGTGTCAGTGTTAGAGAGGCTCCGTGAGGCATTGTATAAAGAAAAAAAAAATCCGTAATCTTCTGGGAAGTCATTTTCAATCTAGGGAATGAATTGATATTTTCTATTCATGTCCACAAATTAATTGCAACGTGATTTGAAAATTAATTGCTGTACAATTGACTGTTTTTAGGTTCAACTTTCTTTTCTGTGTGGCCTCACAGGTCTTTGTAGATCCTTCCACTGTTTTGTGCACTACGTTGAATTCCAACTCTCCATTTATTTGCTTGTCTCCTCTACCAACCGGGAAGCTCCAAAATGATTTGGGGTGAATAAATAAATGTTTGGCCATCAGGAGGAGAGTAAAACTAAACAATCAGCACTGAGTTAAAGCAGGTGTATGAAGGGTGGTAATTACTGGAACAAAAATGCTCAGTTGAAGGCACATACTTACTCAGAGAGCAGTATAAAAACACACAGAAATATGTGCATCTTCTACTGCGTATTTACCCCAAAGATACAAATATAGTGATCTGAAGGGGCATCTGCACCCCAATGTTTATAGCAGCAATGTCCACAATAGCCAAACTATGGAAAGAGCCCAGATGTCCATCAACAGATGAATGGATAAAGAAGATGTGGTATATATATACAATGGAATATTATGCAGCCATCAAAAGGAATGAAATCTTGCCATTTGCAACGACGTGAATGGAACTAGAGGGTGTTATGCTAAGCAAAATAAGTCAATCAGAGAAAGACAATGATCATATGATCTCACTGATATGAAGAATTTGAGAAACAAGACAGAGGATCATAGGGGAAGGGAGGGAAAAATGAAACAAGATGAAACCAGACAGGGAGACAAACTGTAAGATACTTTTTTTTTTTTTTTTTTTTTTAGAGACTCTTAATCTCAGGAAACAAACTGAAGGTTGCTGGAGAGGAGGGGAGTGGGAGGGATGGGGTGGCTGGGTGATGGACATCGGGGAGGGTATGTACTATGGTGAGCACTGTGAATTGTGTAAGACTGATGAATCACAGACCTGTACCCCTGAAACAAATATATGTTAATAAGTAAAAAAAAGAAATATGTGCATCTTAGTCCCCCAAAGTTAGCTGGGATCCTTCTTCAGTGGAGATGAGCAGGAGTGGATGTGAAGGGTTTGTTTTCAGACCTTCAGTCTTTGCTTCTTCATCCAACTCCAACAGCCCCAACCCTCATTCACACCCTTGACCCCCAGTGGGTCTTAGTGCAACAGCCTGAGTTTGACACCCCTGACCCCACCAAATCGTTGGCCTGAATGGCATCCCTTCCCTAAAAACCACCCAGTGCCTCATCATGATCTTAAAAGAAAAGACACCAAGGACCTCATCGTGATCTGCCCGCTGGGCTCCCCCCCTCCCCGACTCACTCTCCACCTGCCACCAAGTTCACCGTATAGGATAGTCATGATACATTTCTTGCGGCTCTTGAACTTGCATGCTGTTCCATCTGCATGGACTGTCCCTCCTCCCTTTGTCTTCCTGCAACCCCATCTTCAGCGGTTCAAACTCAGCCCAAGGGCTAAGCCCATCAAGAATCTGCCCTTCCTCTACTCTCTTCCTTTGTGACGGACTTTCTTGGCTTCTAGGATAATACCTCTCATTCCATCTTCATCACTTTGGTTCCGTGATGGTCTCCCATGCGCTAGCAGAAACTGGGTCCCATTCCTCTGCGCGCCCTGAGGTTCCACATAATATCTGCTACATTGTGGGTGCCTGAGTCGTATCTGTGGGGATGACTGAGTGAAGGAATGGGTGTGGACTTCATTGAAGAGGGAGGACTGCAGGGGACTGCCAACAGGTGGGGATGACAGGTATAGAATGGCCTTGAATTCCAACGTGTACGTGGATTTAAGCGCAAATACTGTTTCCAGGTTTCCCCCACTATCTGAAAGTAGATTGTTCCTGTGAAACCTTTTGTAAGCCGAAAATGGTGTAAAACAAAGACGCAATTACCATTAATTTATAAGGAAAGGTTGTTGTTTTTTGTTTTGTTTTGTTTTGTTTTGAGCATTCTCAGACCTCCCCCTGTTAGGCGTTTCTGATACCTTAGGACACCTCGCTAACAGATGCACAAAATAAACGGAGATAAAACACAGATGCTCATAGACATGGTTCAGAGCTCTAGGGGCCTGATGCTGACTGTGGTTCTCTGGGGAAGGAGCTCCACAGGGACATCTCACTTCTCGGGGTGTACTTCCTCTATGAGGGCTCGCTGCAAAGCGCACACTGAACACAATTTTCACTTTTTGCCTTTTTGCATAAAAGCAAAAATCCTCTTAGGGTTTCTTTCAATTTGTGAAAACAGGGAGGAATGTAGGTCCTAACGTAAAAGTGAAGTGATGTAATGCACACTTGTGAAGGGTGCAGGCTACCCATATTCTTTTTGTCCTAAAGCAGTGGTTTTCAAAGGAGGACCCCCAGACCAGCAGCATCAGAGTTACCTGCAAACGTATCAGAAATGTCAATTCCTGGGCCTCCCCCTGGACCTACTGAGACAGCAACTCTGGGGCCCGGACCGAGTAATTAGTGTTTCACAAGCCCTCCAGGTGACTCTGAAGCATACTTAAATTTGAGAACTACTGTCCTAGGGAATAAGGAAGTCGGGATTTCACAATATGCGGGTGTCCTAGCTTGAATTCAGTACAGATTAATGAGTTTACACAGGCTTACCGGAGTGAGGAAGATCACTGATGACTGTCTTCCATTTACTTAAGTACCTAAGATCCCCCCTTCAGATCCACTTATCTCTCTTACCTGGGGTTTCCCACACCCCTCAGTTTCTAATGCCAGGACAGAGAGTTCTAGAGGATAAGATCTAGAACTTTTGATTAACATGAAAAGATATATGTGGAATGAAAAAAAAAAAAGCCTGTTTATGTTGAAAGAAGTCCATTAGCCTCAGGGTCTGTCACGCCATATTGGGGAGAGAGAGGGAGACTGTGGCAAATAGTAGACAGATCACAGATTTGAAGTTAGGGATGCCTGGGCTAGAATCTTGCTTGCAATAATTTGAGCTGACAAACCCTTTGACCCTCGTGGGCTTTAGTTCCATCAGAGTCAAAGGGGGAAGAGCAGTCCCTGTGCTCTGGGGGTGTTGAGGGGATCACATGGGACCCGGTGTATACAGGTGCTCAGCAAATGCTAGCCCCTTGCCTTTCCTCCACCACCCGGTGAAAGGCCTGTCCTGGCCACACTCATGAGACGGTATCGGGGTGGCAAAAATCAGTCTTTGTTGCACTCTGAAGCCAGGCTACCCTGAGATGTTCTAGCAAGGTTTGGTGACAGAGGGACTCTAGTAGGGTTGCCAGATAAAATAGAGGGCATTCAGTTAAATTTGAATTTCAGATAAAGGAGGAATAGTTTTTTAGTTACTATTAAATGTGTCCCATGCAATATTTAGGACATACTCACGCTAAAAAAAAAAATTCATCATTTATCTGAAATTCAAATTTAGCTGGCTGTCTTAAATTTTTATTTGCTAAACCTGGCAACCTAGGATTATCTTATGGTAGGAGCAAGTTCCATGGTATGGCTTTTCTCCTCCCTCCCTAATGTTTCATTAAAGGCCATTTTTTTTAAAAAGATTTATTTATTTATGAGAGAGAGAGGGAATGAGCTGTAGGGAGGGGCAAGAGGGAAAGGGAGAGACAGCCTGAAGCACAAGCCTCTGTGAGCCTGGAGCCTGACCTGGGGCTCGATCTCACGACGCTGAGATCATGAGCTGAGAATAAAGGCCATTTCTGAGCTGCACATGCTGCACACAACAGGTGAGGGCCCCCAGCACCCAAAGACACTGGATGATGTGGGGCCCAATGGGGAGGCCCGTCTACTTGTCTTGGGGATTTGGGGGAGGGAAGAAAGGCGGGGCGAGGACTGACGTGATGGGGGATGCACCTCAGATTCTTGCCTCTACTAGCAGAAGGACCAGGAACCACCTCTTGCCCTTCCTGCCACACCAGGCACCTCTGGAAGTGAGGTTGTGATCGCCCCATTTCTGTTCACTTGCTGCACAGCTGGGAGTCAGATAAGGTATTAAAAGCGATAACCGTCCTTTTCTAGGATTCTGCAGTGCTTATTTTTATTCTCCAATCTGGTGTTGGTACGGTAACGAGGCTTTCCTAAATCTAGCAAATGAGTTGGATCTTAAAGCACTTGCTTATTTCCACCCCTTTGAAAATGTTTAGCGGTTGAATTATTTAAACTAGAAAAAGATGAGGGAGTTAGAAGGGAGGGCTGCCTGCCCCAGGCGCAGCCAGGGGAGGGTGCTAAATGTGGTTATCAAGAGATCAAAGAACCAAGGAGAGACTCCTTTGATCTGATGCTTGTCAGAGTTGCAATTAGATCTTTGAGACTCTGCATTTGTCCACACCCCACATCCCACTCCCCCCCCACCCCCGCCCTTTGCTTCACTTTTCTTCTCTTTCATGGACACCTGGAAGTGCTAGACCAAGGCGTGCCCTAGAAACAGCCCGTGTGGCCATGGGAAATGAGTGTGCCCTAGGACATGAGAGACATAATCTCTCCTGGAGGAAAACCCCTTCTCTAAATACAGTTGCTTTCATTCATTATTTTTGAGGGGAAAAGAGGTAAATGTGGAATCCCCCCACCCCTCCACCCCCCCGTTAGACCTGCAGATGCATGCCCCAGTGTGTGAGCTGATATTAATCATCCTGTGGTTTCAGTGCTTTTCCTTTGATACAAACAGGAAAGGTACCAATTGGCTGGGACTATCCTTTGGTTGCCTGGATTTTCCACATGTTTGGGGCAGGGGGTCCCCAGGGGAGGTCTGTCAAATCTGAGCAAAGGCCACTGCATACCCGAGCCGGATTCTACCTCTTTTGATTTCTGTGACCTTTATTTTCCAAATAACATAGGACTCTACAACTATATTTGCAGCCTTGCCCTGTCTCACCTTCACCCCGAAAAGCTGCTTATCGGGGGCTTTAAGATCTTATTTATGGCAGTCCTCTCAGCAACCTTGGTCTCATTCTAAGAATTTTTTACACAACTTGTACTCATCGAGAAAGTACAAGAATAATGGGGTACATCTCTATACAGATGAGTCAAACACTTCGTCCCTATCAGCCCATGCAAGATACAGAATGTCTGTGGGTTTAACATTTGTTTCCTTGATGGACAAGATTTGATATGTGTGTTTCCTAATCCTGAGCAATTGAAATATTGATTCTCATCCTGACCTGGCCTCCTGGGAACGGGGCCAGTGTATCTGCATCTCTGTACTCCACATTTAGACAGTCTTCCTGCTGGCCTAGCCTGTGAACACCAGGATGAGATTAGATTTGTTTGGGGTGGAGAATTTAAATCCCAGTGACACGGCTGTCTGGCCTCACTTCTATTTGACAGAATGGGGCAGCCATTCCCAGCATTTTTGGCCAGTGTCAACATGTGTTTACCCTAATATCCTCTTTGCTCCTTTTTCCCATATTTGATTTAAATGTATGTAGGCTGTGCAGTGAAAATAAGAAAAGAAATCCTAGTTAAAGATAACTTTGAACTGCTGAATAGGATTGTCTGAAAAATGTAAAATGTCTTAGCGGGAATTCCAGAAAGGTGAATAATTCACACCAGGTCAAAAATGTTTCCTGACATGGAAGATATTAGAAGCCTGTCCATTACTAGCGTGCTCTTTGAATATAGATCAAAGGTGGTTTAGAATCATGCCATCACAACCTGGTGCTGGGCACAGTGTCTGATCGGCGGTAATTCCATTCCATTTGAAGATGGAGGGGTGGGGAATGTGTGTGTGCCAAGTGACTGTTTATCATCATCGGCTCAACTGCTTTGCACCATGGCGATATTCAGGAAACAGAACAAAGGTGAACCCTGAGCTTCAGGACTTCCCATAACATGTTTAATGTCTTCCAAACCCTGCTTCAGGGCGCCTGGGTGGCTCAGTCCGTGAAGCATCTGTCTTCAGCTCAGGTCATGATCTCAGCGTCCTGGGATCAAGTCCTGCATTGGGCTCCCTGCTCGATGGGAAGCCTGCTTCTCCCTCTGCCCGCCCCCCACCCCGCTACTCATGCTCTCACATTCTCTCTCTCTCTCAAATAAATAAATAAAATCTTTAAAAAATAAATAAATAAACCCTGCTTGACTTCCTTCCTCGTCCCTGTGCCTTCCACCATTTTCTCGGTTTGGACCCACAGAGTCATTCACCTGGACCAAGGATGATAGCTTTCTACCGGACCTCCCCTCTCTCAGTCTCATGGCTTCCAATATTCATCCTCCACACTATTGCCAGACTGAGGTTTTAAAAATACCTGCTTGTTGGGGCGCCTGGGTGGCTCAGTCGGTTAAGCGTCCGAGTCTCAATTTTAGCTCAGTTCATGATCTCAGGGTCGTGGGAGCAAACTCCACATCAGGCTCCTTGCTGAGCGTGGAGCCTGCTGAGATTCTCTCCCTCTCCCTCCTCCCCACCCCCCACCCCCGCTCACACTTGCTGTAAATAAATAAATAAGTAAATAAGAATACCTACTTGTTGGGGCGCCTGGGTGGCTCAGTCGGTTGAGCGACTGCCTTCGGCTCAGGTCATGATCCCAGGGTCCTGGGATCGAGTCCCACATCGGGCTCCCTGCTCTGCGGGGAGCCTGCTTCTCCCTCTCCCACTCCCCCTGCTTGTGTTCCCTCTCTCGCTGTGTCTCTCTCTGTCAAATAAATAAATAAAATCTTAAAAAAAAA
>NC_138376.1:5131254-5155100 GCF_054177405.1 Leptonychotes weddellii | reverse complement strand
TAGAGAATCCCCACAAGAACATCTCCAGGAATCCTTCCACATTTGCCGTCTCTCCATCCATCAGCTACCTTCCTCGTACTTCCTTAGCAGTACCCGCCATCACCACGTTTACTGGGTTTTTTGGTCCATCCATCTCCTTGACTATACCGTAATCTCCTTGAGAGTGGGAGCACCCCTTCCTCAACTTTGTATCCACAGTGACTTACTCAGTGGTGGAGCAGAGACAGGGTTCATGAGGGTTTTTTGAACTAAATTTAGGACAGGATGCTGGGAATATAAACAGGAACAGTGAACGCGCAAAGAAATGATCATCAATACCATTTTGATTCTAGTAACAACCCTCTCAGGAAGGATTATCATTTCCATTTTGCTGAAGAGGAAAGTGAGGGTCACAGAGATTAAGTTTGGGATTCATCTCTTGAGACTAAGCTCAAGAGATGGTTTGAGCAGGAACACCTAGAACAGTTCCAGGAAAAGATCCATAAGGATCAATAACCATTTGTGGAATTGAACCGGTTGCTACCATATCTGCAGGCATTACTTTTCAGTAGGTTCATCATCAACTCACATGTGGGAAGAGGTTCTTTTTTTTTTAAGATTTATTTATTTATTTGAGAGAAAGAGAGAGAGCCAGCACGTGGGGAAAGGGAGAGAAGCAGATGCCGCTAAGCACAGAGCCCGACGCAGGGCTCGATCTCATAACCCCCAGATCACAGCCTAAGCCTAAATCAAGAGTTGGACGCTTCACTGACTGAGCCACCCAGGTGCCCCAGAAAGAGGTTCTTTACAGACCATCTTTGTTGCTTCTTTCTGTAGGGTTTTACCTTAATAGTACCAAATTTGATATAGTAAAATGAGTCTCCTGGATTTGAAATATTCATTCACTAGTTCCTTTAGCAAGTATTTATCAAAGGCTTAATATATGCCAGGCACTGTGCTAACACAAAGGAGTGTGATTTAGGGCAAGAAAAACTGCCCCATGGAAGTTTTCTGGAAAATAGTCTGCCTGGAAAAACCTCTCTAATAACATGGAATGAATTAACCATTGACTCACCAGTGGATGAAATATTTTATCAGCCAGACTCCTATAAGTCATGCAACTGGTAGACCCAAATCCTTGAAGCCAGAAGCATTTATGAATCACCAAAGAGTTATGGATGTTTTGAGTTGTTAGTTGCAACAGAAACGACTATAAGCAGAAAAGGAATTTATTGAAAAGATGAGTTGGCTCAGAGAACCACTAGGACAGCTGGAGGACCAAATTTGGGAATTGGACAGAAACAGAGGGAGGTAATCACTCAGACCCTTGGCTACCGTCGGTCAGCAGACTGTGCCAGTGGAGACACTGCTCCAGACCCCTTCCCTCTGCCCCCAGGTCACTGTGGTCCATGTGGCTGCTGGTGCTGAACTCTGATGCTGCTGGTACCATGACTGCCACCAGAGAAGAATCATCCTCTTGTTTCCATGGGTACATGTAATGAGTGGGCCCTGTGCACACGTAAGTCTGTGCCCTGGCTGGAAGAGATGCTGAGAATGTGGGTAGCCCACCTCTGCAGCTACTGTGGACAATCCAGGGGTCTGTCTCCCTAAAAGACTTCTACACAGGGCAATTCTCCAAACATAGGAAGGGCATCGGGACAGCCAAAACATGACCAATGTCCACTACAGTCACTAAGATTCATTTTAAATCTTAAAATTGAGGTATCTTGAGGCACTTGGGTGGCTCAGTCAGTTAAGTATCCGACTCTTGATTTTGGCTCAGGTCATGATCAAGTCATGATCAGGTCATGAGATCAAGCCTCACATCAGGCTCCACACTGAGTATGGAACCTACTTGAGATTCTCTCTCTCCCTCTCTCTCTACCCCTCTCCCCACATGCACCCTCTCTCTCTCTCTCAAAAAAACAAAAACAAAAAGATTGAGGTATCTCACCAATGGCCACATAGTACAATATGAAAATGAATAATATTTATCTTTTCTTTTTTTTCCCTTTGTGTTTTTTTTTTTATTATGTTCATCACCATACAGTACATCATTAGTTTCTAACACTACTATTTGAATTCCTGAACTGCCTCGGGTAATTAGCTTTGGTGTATTATAAAAATAGTGGTCAAAGTTTTACCACATGCCTTTTTTCTGGAAATAAAAAAATGGAACGGTATTATATTGTGACCTATGTTTTCCTCCCTCCCTCCCTTCCCTCCTTCCTTCCTTTCTCCTTTCTGAAAACACTGTCAAGTGCCTACTATATGCCAGGAACTGTGCTTGGTCCTAGAAAATCAGTGATAAATAGGATAGGCTCTTTTCCATCAAGTTGTCCCCAACATCCTGGGGGAGAGACACATGGAATGAATAATGGCCTGCAGTGTTAGAGGTGCCAGGATAGACATTGAAACAGGGCTCAGTCGGGACACACAAGGTGGAGCGTTCATCTTACCCCTGTGGTACTGAGAGGTTAGAAAAAGCTCCACAGAGACGATGGCACCTGAATTGAGTCTTCAAAGATGTAAGTGGTCACCAGGCTAAAAGGTAGAGGGACATTCCCAGGTTGGGGGGAACTCGCCGTAAGAGAATGGGGCCATGAAAAAGACGGCCAGAGGAGCTCAGAGAGCTTGCAGTAGCCAGCACATGGTGTTTTGGGCGGATGGTAAAGGGGAAGGCTGGGGGACCAGGCAGAAGAAGGCTTAGATGAAAAAAAGTGGAAGGCGCGTTGTGAGGGCCCTCGGCGCACGCAAAGGGGTTTGGAGCTTATCTTAATGGATTGCAGAGCCATGGAAAGAATAACACAATCAGACTTAGGTTTGTGAAAAACCGCTTTGGTGGCAGTAAGGGAAAAGATCTGGAATGGGATCAAAACCCAGGGGACCAGTAGATATTACCACAGTCCAGGTGGAGGATGGTTAGATCCTACTAAGTACCGCAGCAGCTGTGGGAATGGAAAAGAGGAAATAGAATCCCTTTTGAGGAGCTGAAATGTGTGGGACTTTGTATGGCTGAAGGGGAAAACTGGAGGGTGCTGTTCTCCAAACAGAGAACTCAGGAAGAGGAACAGATTTTATTTGGGGGAGAAGGAGCTGGTTGGGTGGCGCTTAAGACACACATTAGGCTTTAACCAAGCTAATGATCTAGGCAGTTGCCTATCAAGGACTGGGGCTCCGGGATTAGAGTAAAAAATAAGAGGTTCATGTCTATAGTTACCAACAAACCTCTAGGCTGTCCTAGTGACTAGGGGAAACCTAATAACATCTGTACCGTTGTGTGAAACTGGAAAATTCAGTCGTCTCTAAATTCCAAAGTAGGAGCTAAATTTGCACCCTCCTGAATCTCAGATAGTTTGAAGCAAACCATACTGCATTTAGGGAGAGTTACAAGTTTTGACCATGGAAATGACCCTGGGGTGGCAGTCAGCCCTGTATCTTCTATACAGATTCTGCCCATTAATTGCTTTGTGTTGGGGTATGTGGATCTGCACTTGATCAGTTCTCTGCAAAATGAGAACTCAGTGATCTCTGTGGTTCCTTTTGGTTCTAAATCAGCCAGAATGACTGGAGTCCCACCTTGGGTGCCTACAAAGCCACATCCTTTTGTCTTTCGAATTAAATCTAGCTTGGGTCTCCAGAGCTTGGCAGGATATCCAATCCCTCTGTCTACATGACCCAGATTACTCCGTTCTGGAAATAAACCCCTTTTGGAGAGAGAACTGCCATGGATGACCAGTCCACTAGGTAGCCCACTTGTGGTTGCTTTGGCTCTGTCCCTGCTTCACTATAGACCCGTAGAGTCACACCTCAATGCCCCCATCCTCTCCTGTGACAAAGCCATTGCTGGCCCAGATCTTTGTGCTGAGTGGGTCTTTAAGGCAGGATGATGACCACACTGTCAAGGTCCACAGCTCCTGATTTGCATTTCCTTGCTCATCTGTACACCCCTTGCACCTCAGCACACCCACCTTGTCCTCCCGACACCAGAACCACCTCTTCATCACTCCCTGATTGTGGAGTTGGGGTTACATTTCTAGACCTTTCCTTTGCCATCATGGTGAGTCCCCCTTGGTGGCCCCTTGGTGTTTTATTTCCTGCCCGCAGATCTCGGTCAGTCTACTTCGATCCACCAGAGACTCATGTGTAGACTTACCCATTTACATTAAACTTATTCTCAGAGCAAGGGGACCCCCAAGAGGACTTGCCATCTCTAGGATAGAGAAGTGGTTGGCAAATTTTAAATAACTACCTACTTTCATTGAAAAATTAACATTAACAATTCTGATTAACCAGGCACCCATGTACCAATATATGTCTCTATAAATGATGAACAAGAGTAAGAGAAAGGGAGTCATAAAAGGAGGGACCAGGAAAGAACTCTGAGAAGTGAAACTTTTATCAGGCAGCATCCCATTAAGGAGATACGGTCACTGGTTGGAACTCATCTGCCAGGATCCAGCTTTTCAACTGAGGCTGTGGGAAATTTTTGTGGTGTGTGTGGGGGGGTGGTGTCCATCATCATGACAGAAAGGATGGGTAGTGCCCCACCACCCACCCAGCCATGAGCCCTCCACATATGGTGGCCACATGCTGTGAACCGCCCTTCCTGTTTCTCCCAATTTGGATATGACAGTGAGGGGGGCGGAGGTCGGGCTGGGGGTGAGAAGGCTCCCCCCGACACACAGCATTACAGAAGAGTGGGTGGGGCTGTGCCAGCAAGTGGGAGGGCCTCTGGGACTGCCGGGTGATTTTCAAGAGAAAGGTCAGCTCTGCAGGGCAGCACGGGGACATGCAAGCTGGATTGGTGCATCAGGAGATAAAAACAAACTGGAAAAACATCACCATCTCTTGCACAATCAACCACTGAATATGTGTCATCAAACACGAGACCATCCTTACCTGGCAATAACACAGCTGAAATAGATCATTTAAGTAGTTTCTCGTTGTTACTGAACCCAACATGGCTTTTGCCCAATAACCATCCCATAACAAGAATACTGGCATAAGGGCGCCTGGGTGGCTCAGTTGGTTAAGAAACTGCCTTCGGCTCAGGTCATGATCCTGGAGTCCCGGGATCGAGTCCCTCATTGGGCTCCCTGCTCAACAGGGAGTCTGCTTCTCCCTCTGACCCAACCCCCTCTTGTGCTCTCTCTCTCACTCTCTCTCTCTCTCAAATAAATAAATAAAATCTTAAAAAAAAAAAAAGAAAGAAAGAATACTGGCGTAATAGCCCGAAGTGCTATTGTTTTTATTTTGTTTTTATTTGTTTTAAGTGTTAATATTTTCTTCATAATCAGATGAAAATGTTGTGGGTACAGAGCCAGAGAACGGGCTTGTATTGGATGTTTTGGTGCCTTTGAGTTAAACAGCTGTATTTTTTTTTTTTTAACAATAACCGCACAATCCTAGTGAACTTTTTGAGATGAAATGAGGGCTTTGGGTTCTATTGGGAAATCTACATTCATCTTAAAGATGGTACACGATATCCTCAACTTTGTTATTCTCTGAAGATGAGTTCTCTGAGAATCAGGATCCCGGTTGGGCTTCATACTCATCCCATGGGCCAGGCAAATCTCCAAGACCGAACCCCGCAGACTGGCTTCAGCCGCAACAGGCTTATGTACTGAGCATGAAACACGCACTGTGTCAAGTTCCGGGACCCTGCATCCCATCTGATGAGAACCCCGGAAAGTGACTTGCTGATCCCTGGTTTCATAATTAGAAGTCTGCGGGAACAGACCAAGTCAAGAGAAAAGGTACACTTTTATAACTAGTGGTTGCTCTAATTAAAGTTATTAGTTAAGGAAGGGCTGTTACTCGAGGCAAAACAATCAGAAGGAAGTTTGAGCAATTAAGTCAAATTCACTGTGGTTGTAAGGATTTCTCCCCCTGCTTTCTTTCTTTCTGGAAAACAGAACAACCTCAGGCAAGTGTTCCGTACTTCTTAAAGAGCGTCTTGACTCTGTAGTGGCTGGAGAGCAAACAGCAAGCACTGAGCTGTGCTATTGACTATACAGCAGGTTAATTAAGAAAGCTGTTAGGGATGATAAAAAAGCCGGCACATTTTCAGTTTGTATTGACAAAATCCATGACCTAGGCAGAACTGATGTTTGTTCAACACTAGGAAGACATGCTAGAGGCATTTAGAAGAAGAGCCTGGCAAAGAACACTTAAAGCTCAGTACAGGATGTCCCTTATTTATACTGTGAGCGGAGCTGATCGTTTGAAATCCCACCTACTTTTTCCTTTCATATAAATTATGTAAGCAGAAGTGTTCAGGGCCTCAGATGTGCCCTAGAAAGCCCAGTTCGTTCCTAAAGCAAGGGAGTGCTGTGTTCTACTCCTAGAACTTCTGTGCCATGTGGTTTGGGACAATGGGTTTGACTCTCGGGGTTTCCATTGCTAGACTCTCGGGATTTCCATTTCTAGACTGTGTACCATCAGGACAGGCCCATCTCAGGAGCGCAACAAACCTACTTTTCCCAGGTCGCATCTTCCACTGGGGGCAGTCTGTTCAAGACCCCAATAGGAGGGCAGTGGCCCTGAGGGGGACCATCCTTCTTTGAAACAGAGTCTCTCCTACTCTGTCTGTTGCTGGTTGGCTGGCCAAAGGCTGATGAGGAATTGGAGAGGGGGGCAGCGCTGGGAGTCATCCTACATTTGCAAATCCTGAAGTCAGACCTTGACCGGAAAAAGCTCCCAGTTCCCTTGTTAAGCTTCTGGTTCACTGACCTGCTTCTCTTCCATAGCCCTCACTCGTTCCCAGTCTCCCAGAATGTGGCCCGTTGGAAACACTGCAAACCTTCTCCTCGTGCTGCTACTGAGCACTACTAACAAGCACACAAGGGCTTGTGGAATTGCCTAGGGGACATGGAAGAGGAGTAAAGAGGGTTCCTGTTGGACCTGGCATTGGCTTTCACTCCCTGCTCCCTTAGAGAAGACACCACCTGAGTTCCCACTGGAGACTGGCCCAGGGCAGGAGTCACTAGAGAAAGAGAATGCATGACAGAAGGGACTTCTACGTGTTTCTAGGATGTAAGGGAGACATAACTGACAAAGCTTGGACCGCAAATAAGAAAGCCAGATGCACTCAGAATACTACTTGAACAGTTACCACCTCAAAGAGGAGTTACCAACATCATTTCTTGAGGGCTTTTCTGTCTGTTAGTATTTGAGCATCTTTAGTGACCTGAGCTCTAAATTTTATTTATTTTGGACCCTTTTAAAGTCTGGTGATAATAAAATGAAAATATTGGGGCGCCTGGGTGGCTCCCTCAGTTAAGTGTCTGACCCTTGATTTTGGCTCGGGTCATGATCTCAGGGTCATGAGATGGAGCCCCGCTCGAGAGGAGTCTGCTTCTCCCTCTCCTCCTGCCCCTCCCCCTAGCTTGTATGCCTCTCTCAAATAAATAATCTTTTTAAAAAGGAGGTAAAAATACATTTAAATAACCTCACTCCCTCTGGTGCACGGGAGCAAGGATGTTGTGTGTCTGGATGCAGTGGCAAGACGGCATACAGAAAACCCCAAATGAAAAGAAAGGGAGAGGGGCGCCTGGGTGGCTCAGTCGGTTAAGCATCTGCCTTCGGGTCAGGTCATGATCCCAGGGTCCTGGGACTGAGCCCCGCATTGGGCTCCCTGCTCAGCGGGAAGCGTGCTTCTCCCTCTTCCACCCCCCTTACTTATGTTCCCTCTCTTGCTGTGTCTCTGTCTGTGAAATAAATAAACAAAATCTTAAAAAAAGGAAGAAAGAAAAGAAGGGGAGAGACCTTACACGGTGGGACCACAGACTGTCCCTGAGAAAGTCTTAATGGCAAGAGTAGAAGAAGGGGACGACGAGAACTGGAGCGAATGACACAGTTGGATGAGCTGAGCTCAGAAACTGCAGAGGTACATGGAAGCTGAATTCGGGGGAGCTGAAGACACCATGAAGTAGATAAAAGCAGAATCTCAGAACCAGAATCTATGCCAGAGGCACAGAACGGTACTGGTTTTGCTGGGAAACAGTGCCAATCAGAGTAGCATGGGACTTCATTGGTTATTATTCCATTCCGTCCTGTACGCCCCCAAGATTCGCTTCATACGTCGGGAAAGCTGAACGTGCAGAGTTGGATGGACTAGATGCCAGACGGAGGGGTGCAGGAGAGGGGAGAGTAATGGAGAGTAAAGAAAGCTTGTGAAAGTTAGACATCAGATTTTTGACAAGTAGCTGTACAACATTTGGGTACATGGGCATTTTCTCCATCTTCACAAATTCTTTCTTCTTCATCTCTAACTAGCATACTCTGGTTATATCATTTCCCTGCTCAAAATCCTGTAAGTCATTTCTTGCCCTTGGAATGATAGCCAGATATCTCAGCCTGGCCCTTAGAAAAGCTCTTCATGATCTAGATCCACACATGGGTTAAACCAAAATGTATAGCAAGCCCCCTGCCTGTACATAGAAGGCATGTGACAACTATTGGTCCCCATACTGGATATTACTGGTTTCCATCCAAATTCCATCTTTTCCTCCTTCCTTTATCCTAAGAGAACCCTTATTTAGCTCAGATATCCCACTTAGCCCACACTTAGGGATGTATCTCAGGAGAAGGGGGAGGCCCTGATTGGTCTAAGAATAATTGCTTTTGCAATGCACTGGTATCTCAGTTCTGGCCAATGAGATGTGAGCAGAAGTCTGTTGGAAGCCTCTGGAACAGATTTCCTTACTTATCAGAGAGTGTCAGGGAGAGGGGCAAAGTCTGTCTTTGGATGTTGCATGTTTGGCTCTGATTCCTGGAAATAAGCCAACCCCAAGGATGGAAGAGCACAGAGATGGAAAGAACCTGGGTCCTCAACACATTCCCAAGTTGCTGAAGCAAGTAACTCCTAAGTTTGCTCTGCCTCTGGAGATCCTGTGACATGATTTGATATGATGGTATGATATGATATATTACACAATATGATATAACTTTTCATCTTAATTCAGAGTCAGCATTTCAACTACTTGCTGCTAAGAGCATTGCACACAATCTTGTTCTGCTCTCATTTTCTGTTCTAGCTTAATTCCAACCTGGATCTTTATACCTCAGGACTCCCAGCCAGAGGAAGCTTCTCTATCAATGTCCCCCCATAACTCCCTCCGTCCACCCAGCTCCTGAAATCCTAGCTCTTAAAAACCTTATTGAAATGTCTTTCTTGATAACCCACACTTTCCTTCCCAGGTGCCAGAAAGTTTTTGGTCCTTTGAATTCCAAAAGCCCTTTACTTGTCCATTTCTTCAGGCGTTTCTCACATTCAGACATCTTAGTTATTTGTGTGAACCACATATTTTTTCTAACTGGAAAGTCCTGGAGAGTAGTGGCTATATCATCCTTATCTTTGTATTCACCTCCCACATGGAATAGAATCTGTGTTTAACAAAAAGCACTGAGACTTGCTGAAGAAATCAGATATTGCTACACTGATTTACCACCCACCCTCTGAGAACTCAACAAACGCTAATTGGCGTAGTAATAAAGTAAGAACACTAATTACGCAGTTGATTTTTTTTTTAAATGTCACCTCCATGTGAGAAATGTACAAAAATGAAGTCTTAAGGATACAGTCCCTCTGGTAGGTCTGATTGAGTGAAATTTAATGATAACAATTGAATGGCATTGTAAACAATAGTATCAATTCACTTGGAAAGCTCCTTGCATTTAAAATGCAAGTGTAAATCACCTAGAGTGCTTGGTTTTGGTTTTCCAGTTGAGTGAGACAATCAAATGCCCAAATTTCCAGAGCAAATTGACAGCAAAAAACAAAAGACAGGGCAGAAATCGTTTTACCAACCCATCTGATGAAACATTGGCCCATAAGATTTATAATACTATAATAAACCTAACAAATTAGGAAATGGCCATCTTCGGTAGAGACAAAGGCTGTGAAGTGGCAATAGAATAATGACTCTTTACTTGCAGAAATCATGGGTCATGAAGCTTGAATTTCTCTTTTCTGGGTCTTTTAAAACAATGGCATCATTTGCTGATCTCTGACTCAAGCCTCACTATAAACATACAACTAATGTTGGAGAGACATTTTAAACTTCATCATATTGTATGTATTTTAATTTAATTTGAAATATTTTACACATGCAGAAAATTCACAGAAGATGAAATTTAGCCCATATACCCAGCATCCTGACATGATAATATTTTGCCACATTTGCAATATTTTACATCTCATCCTTTTGTGTGATACTCAGAATAAAATTTCTGCTCAAGCTCTGAATTCACTAAATCATTATGATTTTTTGAGTTTGATTTTTAACGTAGGCAAAATTTATAGAGAGTGAAATGTACAATCAATGAGTGCAAGTCCAATGGCTTCTGACAGACGTATACACCTGTGTAAACAACATCCCAAAAGAAATGTACATTTTCCTCACCCTATAAAGTTCCTTTGTGCCCTGTTGCAGTCAATCACCCCACGAAAAGCAAATCCTATTCTATCACAATAGATTATTTTTGTGTGTTCTTAAATGTCATTTAAATGAATTCATATGGTGTGCAGTGATTTGTGTCTGACAACATAATGGGTTTAAGATTTATCCATGTTGTTGCATGTCAGTAGTGTTCTTTATGTTGCTTACTAGTACTCAATTGTATGTCTGTGACATAACCACTTTACCCATTCTCCTGCTGGTGGACTATAGAATTGTTTCCAGCTTGGGATTGTTATGAATAAAGTTGTAATGAACATTCTTGTGCAAGTCTTTCTGTGGATATATATTTTTTAATTTTTTTTTATTTAAGTGTAATTGGCACACAGCGTTACATTAGTTTCAGGTGTACAAGTTAGGGATTTGACAAGTGTATACGTTATGCTATGTTCACACAAGTGTAATCACCATCTGTCCTGTTACATCACTATGACAATATCATTGACCGTATTCCTTATGCTGTGCCTTTTATTCCTGTGACTTATTCATTCCATAACTGGAAGCCTGTATCACCCACTCCCTTTCACCCATTTTGCCCAACCCTCTGGCCCCCTCCCCTCTGGCAGCCATTAGTTTGTTCTCTGTATTGATAGGTCTGATTCTGTTTTTTGCTTCTTAATTTGTTTTGTTTTGTATTAGATTCCATTTATGAATGGAATCATATGGTATTTGTCCTTCGTAGTCTGATTTATTTCACTTAGCATAACCCTCCGGGTTCATCCATGTTGTCTCAAATGGCAGGATCTCACCCTTTTTTATGGCTATATTCCGTAATATTCCAGTGTGTGTGTGTGTGTGTGTGTGTCACATTTTCCTTATCCATTCGTCTACTGATGGACACTTAGGTTGCTTCCATGTCTTGGCTATTATAAACAATGCTGCAATAAACATACGGTTGCATATATCTTTTCAAAAGAGTGTTTTTATTTTCTTTGGGTAAATATCCAGTAATGGAATTATTGGATCATATGGTATTTCTATTTTTAGTTTTTTGAGGAACCTCCATACTGTTTTGCACAGTGGCTGCACCAATTTACATTCCCATCAACGGTGCATGAGAGTTCCTTTTTCTCCACATCCTCACCCACACTTGTTATTTCTTGTCATTTTGATTTTAGCCATTCTAACTGGTGTAAGGCGATATCTCGCTGTGGTTTTGATTTGCATTTCCCTGATGATGAGTGATGTTGAGCATCTTTTCATGTATCTGTTGGCCATCTGGATGTCTTCTTTGGAGAAATGTCTATTCAGGTCCTCTGCCCATTTTTAAATCAGATTGTTCAGGTTTTTTGGTGTTGGGTTGTATAAGCTCTTTATATGTTTTGGATATTAACTCATTACCAGATATACCATTTGCAAATATCCTCTCCCATTTGGTAGGTTGCCTTTTTGTTTTGTTTTGTTTTGTTTTAAGATTTATTTATTTATTTTGACAGAGAGAGACACACAGCGAGAGAGGGAACATAAGCAGGGGGAGTGGGAGAGGGAGAAGCAAGCTTCCCGCGGAGCAGGGAGCCCAGTGTGGGGCTCGATCCCAGGACCCCAGGATCATGACCTGAGCCGAAGGCAGACGTTTAATGACTGAGCCACACCCAGGTGCCCCTGCCTTTTTGTTTTGTTGATGGTTCCTTCACCGTGCAAAAGTTTTTTATTTTGGTGTAGTCCTAGTAGTTTATTTTTGCTTTTGTTTTGCTTTCCTGAGAAGACATATCTAGAAAAATGTTGCTAAGGCCAACATCAAAGAAATTACTGGGGTGCCTGGGTGGCTCAGTCAGTTAAGCATCTGCTTAGGTCTGGTTTTGGCTCAGGTCATGATCTCATGTTCCTGGGATCGAGCCCGGCGTCAGGCTCCGTGCTTAGCAGAGAGTCTGCTTCCCTGCCCCTCTCTCGCTCTCCCTCTGCCCCTCCCCCTGCTCACACTGTCTCTCTCTCTCTCTCTCTCAAATAAATAAATAAATAAATCTTTTTTTAAAAAAATAAATAACTGCTTATGTTTTCTTCCAAGAGTTTTATGGTTTAAGTCTCACATTAATTCCTTAATCCATTTTGAGCTTATTTTTGTGTATGGTGTTAGAAAGTGGTCCAGTTTCATTTTTCTACAGGTAGCCGTCCAGTTTTCCTAGCACCATTTATTAAAAAGACTGTCTTTTTCCCAGTGTATATTCTTACCTCCCTGCCTCCACCTGTGTTCTTCTTTCTCAGGATTGCTTTGGCTATGTGGGGACTTCTGTGGTCCCATACACATTTGAGTATTATTTGTTCTAGCTTTGCAGAAAATGCTGTTGGTATTTTGATAGAGACTGCATTGAATCTGTAGATTGCTTTGAACATTTGAACAAGATTAATTCTTTCAATTCATGAGCATGGAATATCTCTCCATTTGTTTGTCATCTTCAATTTCTTTCATCAGTGTTTTGTGGTTTTTGGAATATAGGTCTTTCACCTCTTTGGTTAAACTTATTCCTAGGTATTTCATTCTTTTTGGTGTAATTGTAAATGGTGTTGTTTTCTTAAATTCTCTTTCTGCTACTTCATAATTAATGTATAGAAATACTGCAAATTTCTGGGCATTAATTTTGTATCCTGACACTTTGTTGAATTTGTTTTTTACTTCTAGTATTTTTTTGGTGGAGTCTTTCGGGTTCTCTATGTATAGTATCATGTCATCCACAGATAGTGACAGTTTAACTTCTTCTTTACCAATATGGATGCCTCTTATTTTTTTTTATTGTCTGACTGCTGTGACTAGGACTTCCAACACTATGTTGAATAACAGTGATGAGAGTGGATGCCCTTGTCTTGTTCCTGACATCAGAGGGAAACCTCTAAGTTTTTTACCATCGAGTATGATGTTAGCTGTGGGTTTGTCATATATGGCTTTTCTTATGGTGAGGTATGTTCCCTGTTTTTATCATAAATAGGTGTTGAATCTTGTCAAATGCTTTTTTGCACCTGTTGAGATGAGCATATGATTTTTATCCTGTTTTGTTGATGTGGTTCATGAACTTGATTGACTTGCAAATATTGAACCATCCTCGCATCCTCAGAATAAATCCCAAATGATTGAGGTGAATGATCTCTTTAATGTATTGTTGTATGAAGTTTCCTAATATTTTGTTGATGGTTTTTGCATCTATATTCATCAAGGATATTGGCCTGTAGTTTTCTTTTTTTGCAGTGTCTTTGGTTTTGGTATCAGGGTAATGCTGTCCTTGTTGAATGTATTTGGAAGCTTTCCATCCTTTTCTATTTTTTGGAATAGTTTGAGGAGAATAGATATTAACTCTTCTTTAAATGTCTGGTATTATTCACCTGTGAATCCACATGGTCCTGGACTTTTATTTGTTGGTAGTTTTTTTATTACTGATTCAATTTTGTTACTTGTAATTGGTCTATTCGGATTTCCTATTTCTTCCTGGTTCAGTTTTTGAAGATTGTATGTTTCTAGCAATTTATCCATTTCATCTAGGTTGTCCAGTTTGTTGGCATATAAGTTTTTGTAGTATTTTCTTATTACACTTTGTATTTCTGTGGTGTCGGTTGTTACTTCTTTCTCATTTCTGATTTTATCTATTTGGGTTCTTTCTCTTTTTTTCTTGATGAGTCTGGCTAAGGGTTTTTCAATTTTGTTTATCTTTTCAATGAACAGGCTCTTGGTTTCACTGATTTTTTTTTTTTTGCCTCTATGTCATTTATTTCTGCTCTGATCTTTATTATTTCCTTTCTTCTACTGACCTTGGGCTTTGTTCTTCTCTTTCTGGTTCCTTTAGATATAAGGTTAGATTCTTTATTTGAGCCTTTTCTTGTTTCTTGAGGTGGGCTTGTACTGCTATACACTTTCCTCTTAGAACGGCTTTCATTGTGTCCCAAAGATTTTGGACCATTGTGTTTTCATTTTAATTCACCTCCATGTATTTTTTTTTTTAATTTCTTCTCTGATTGCTTTGTTGACCCATTGGTTGTTAAGTATCATTTTGTTTAGTCTCCATGTGTTTGTGCTTTTTCCAATTTTTTTCTTGTGATTCATTTCTCGTTTCATACTGTTAACATAAGAAAAGATGCATGGTATGATTCCCAACTTCTTACATGTATTGAGGCTTGTTTTATGGCCTAATATAGATGTATTCTGGGGACTGTTCCACATGTACTTGAAAAGATTTTGTATTCTGTTGCTTTGGACAGAATGTTCTGTATATATCTGTTATGTCCTTCGGATCCAATGTGTCATTCAAAGACACTGTTTCCTTATTGATTTTCTCTCTGGATGATCTATCCACTGATGTAAGTGAGGTGTTGGAGTACCCTACTATTATCGTATTGCCATCAAATTCTCTCTTCGTGTCTATTAATATTTGCTTTATGTATTTAAGTGCTCCAGTGTTGGGAATATAGATAGGTACAATTGTTATATCCTCTTGTTGGATTGATCCCTTTATCATTATGTAATGCCTTCCTTTGTCTCTTGTTGCAGTCTTTGCTTTAAAGTCTATTGTGTGATATAAACATTGCTGCCCTAGCTTTTTTTCACTTCCATTTGCATAGTGAATGTTTTTCCATCTCTTCACTTTCAGTCTGCATGTGTCTTTAGGTCCAAGGTGAATCTCTTGTAGGCAGCAGATTAGATGAGTCTTGTTTTTTAATGCATTCTGCCACCCTATGTTATTTGACTAGAGCATTTAGGCCACTTACATTTAATGTAATTATTGATAGGTATGTACTAATTACCATTAAAATTTTTTTTCTGGTTGTTTTTGTAGTTCTTCTTTGTTCCTTTCTCCCCTTCTCTTGCTCTCTTTGTGATTGATGACTTTCTATAGTGTTATGTTTGACGTTCTTTCTCTTTATTTTTTGTGTATTTGTCATAGGTTTTGGGTTTGTGGTTACCATGATGTTCATACAGCATCCTAAATAAAGAGAAGTCTATATTAATTTCCTGATCATTTAAGTTCAAAGACATTCTAAAAAACAGAGAGAGAAAAAAGACTTCTTTCTTTTTCTTTTTCCCCTTCTCTTCCCTTTTTATTCCTCCAGATTTTATGTGTATGTTGTCGTATTTTACATCTTTTTATTCATAATTTTCTTACGTCTAATTATGGCCATTGCTTTTGCACTTGAAGAAGTCCCTTTAACATTTCATGTAAGGCTGGTTTAGTGGTGATAAACTCCTTTATCTTTTGTTTGTTTGGGAAACTCTTTACCTCTCCTTTAAAACCAAGTGATAATCTTGCCAGGTAGAATATTCTTGGTTGTAGGTTTCTTTCCTTTCAGCACTTTGAATGTATCATGCCCCGCCCTTCTAGCTTACAAAATTTCTGCTGAAAAATCAGCCTTATGGGGTTTCCCTCTTAGGTAACTTTTTATTTCTCTTGCTACTTTTAGGATTCTATCTTTATCTTTAACCTTTGACATTTTAATTATTATGTGCTGTGGTGTGGGTCTCCTTGTGTTCCTCTTGTTTGGAACTCTCTGTGCTTCCTGGACTTGGATGTATATTTCCTTCCCTACTTCAGGGAAGTTTTTAATCATTATTTCTTCACATAAGTTTTCTACACCTTTCTCTCTCTTCTTCTTCTTCTGGGACCCCTATAACATGAATATTTGTTTGCTTGGCATTGTCCAAAAGATCTCTTAATCTATCCTTATTTTTCTTATTCTCTTCTCCTTTTTCTTTTCAGCTTCTGTGCTGTACATTACCCTGTCTTCTAGACTGCTGATACATTCTTCAGGATCATATAATCTACTGTTCATTCCTCTAGAGTATTTTTTATTTCAGTTATTGTATTTTTCAACTCTGATTGGCTCTTTTTAATATTTTCTATCTCTTTATTGAAGGCCTCATTGAGTTCTTCCACTCTCTAGTCCAGTGAGTACCCTTATAATCATTACTTTAAATTCTTTATCAGGCATATTGCTTATCTCTGTTTCATTTAGTTCCTTTTCTGATTTTTTTTTTTCTTATTCTTTCTTTTGGTGCATATTTCTGTCTCCCCACTTTGCTTGACTTTCTGTGTTTGTTTCTATGGATTAGGCAGAATGGCTACTTCTCCTAAATTGAAGGAATGATCTTGTGTATGGTGTCCCCTATGTAGACAATGTGTGCTTGGGGACTTTTGCTGGCTGGCTAAAGCTGTGGATGTATATGCTAGTTACTCTCCTAAACCACAGTTGTTGTTATACTAATAATAACTAATAATACTAATACCAATACCAATAATAATACTAATAACACTACTAATAATGCTAATAATAGAAAAAATGGAATAAAAGAAGAAAAGAGAAAAGTAAAGAAGAGAAAAAAAAGAAAAAAGGAGAAGAAAAAAAGAGAAAAGAGAAAAGCAAAGAAAAGGGGGAAAAAGACCAAAACCAAAAAGAACAAAATAAAACAAGACAAGACAAATTAAGAAAATTTTAAAAATTAAGTTTAAAAACTTTAAGTCTTTTAAAACAAAAAGAGGGGCAGCTTATTTCCTGTGTCCCAGCACCCTTAGGGCTGGTGTGGGCTTGCAAACCCTGGGCTTGCTGAGGTCACAAGCTCACTGAGAAGACCAGACCCACCTGTTGTGGTATCCAGATCCTGCTCTGGTCTAGACTTTTAACGTGGGGTGGGAGCATTAACTGTGTAGTTCCCTAGTCCCTCTGAAGAGTTCTCCTGCAACTCCTCTGCTGCTTAGCAGAGTTCTAGTGTTGTCTCTTTTATATGCTAGTTGCTCTTTTAAACTGTGGCTTTTTTTTTTTTTTTCTGTGCCCAAGGACAGAGGAATCCATTCCCAGTCCCTCAGTACTATCCCTCCCAACTAAAGTTCATGGTGTTGGAAATGAGGGTTCCCTTTGTTACTGTATCTCCATCTCTCTTGCTGTTCTATCTTTGGGCATTCAGAAGCTGTTCAGTCGGCCCTCAGTTCTTCCTCTGGAGGAATTGTTCTATTAATAGGTATAATTTGGTGTGTTCTGTGGAGGAGGTGAATTCAGAGTCTTCCTACCTTGCCATCTTGGAACAGAGCTGTGGATATATATTTTTGTGGGGTTTTTTTGTTTTTCATTTTTTGGGTTTGTTTGTTTGTTGTTGGTTTTAGTTAAATACCTAGAATGGAATTGCTGAGTCATAGGGAGGTATACTTTTAACTTTATAAGATACCGACAGATGCTTGGTGGCACCTCACTGTGGTTTTAATTTGCATTTCCCTAATGACTAAGATTGAGCATTTTTAAAAATCTGCTTATTTTCCATCTGTATATCTTCTTTGGTGATGTGAATGTTCAAATTTTGACCATTTAAGAAAATCAGGTCGTTGTTTTCTTATTGAAATCTATATTGAATTTTGAATATTTGAATTTGAATTCTTATTGAATTTGTATTTTCTGGACACTGGTCTTTTATCAGATATATGATTTGCAAGTGCTTTCTCCCAGGTTGTAGCTAGTCTTTTTAGCCTCTTCTTTTGCTTCTTGTAAATGGCAAGAGTTTCTAATTCTGATTAAGTCTAATTTATCAGTTTGTTCTTTTATGGGTCTTGCTTTTAGTGTCTTAAGAATCCTTATTCAGGGCACAGAAATTTTCCTCCTGTTTTCTTCTATAAGTTTAGAGCTTTTGGTTTTATATTTAAGTCTATGATCCACTTTGAGTTAATTCTGTGTATGTGTGAGGTATTGATTGAAGTTCATTTTTTTGCATATGGATATCCAATTACAAAAGCAACATTTATTGAGCATGGTAATATTTTAGATATTCCTCTTTGTATTTTTTTAAAAAATTGTTGCCCTAGTGTTCGTATTATGCATTCTTAATTTATCACAGTCCACTTAAATTAATATTATACCACTTCATGTAAACTATGAGAATCTTGTAATAATGTAATTCCATACACCCTGTTCCATCCTTTATGAATTGCCATATATTTTACTTCTATATATATTATAAAATTCACAACCCAATGTTATTATAAAGAGTCAATTTTCTTTTAAAGAAATTTTTAAATTTCCAAAAGGCAGTTTGGTTTTTTTTAACTTACATATTTACTCTGCCTGGTGGTATTGATTTCTCTCTGTGTAACTAAGTTTCCATCTGTTATCATTTCCCTTTAGTCTGAAGAACTTCCTTTAGTATTTCTTGGAGTGAAGAGCTGCTGGTTATGAATTCTCTCAGCTTTCTTTTTTCTAGCGATTTTTTAAACCTCATTTATGGAAGGCTGTTTTCACTGGCTGTAGAATTCTAAGTTGCCAGTTTTCCCTCTGTGTTTTATAGATCTCATTCCATTGTTTTCTGACTTCCATTGTTTTCTAGGAGTAGTAGTCATACATAATTCTTATCTCTGTCCCCGATAGACAATGTGTCTTTCCTTCCCTTCTGAATGCTTTACAGCTTTATCTTTGATTTTTAGTTCTTTGACTATGATATACCTAGGTCTGATTTTCTTGATGATCAATGTCTTTTATCAGTTTTCAAAAATTCTCAGCTACTATTGCTTTTTTCCCCCTATTCTCTCCCCTCTCCTGCTATATCTTCATTTGCACTATGTTAGATGACTTTCTATTGTCCCACAGGTCACTGAAGCTTTGCTTATTTTTATTTCAATCTTCTTTCTCTGTTCATCAATTTGGAAATTTTCTCTTGAGCTTTCTTCAAGGTCATTGGCACTTTTTTCTGTAGTGTCCAATCTGCTATTAAGCTTATCCCAGGGGTCTTTCATTTCAGATATTGTATTTTTCAGCTTAGTATTTCCATTGGCTCTTTTTTAATCATTTTTATATCTTGACTGAGATTCCCCATCTCTTAGTTCACATTTATTCATGTTTTATTTCACATCCTTGAGCATATTAAAATAGGTTTTTTTAAATCTGCTTCCTAATCCTAACATCTGAGTCATTTTAGGATCTGTTCCCATTTTTTCCCCTTGATTATAGATCATACCATCGACTTCCTTGCAAGTCTAGTAATCTTTGATTGCATACTAGACATTGTAGATGATCCCTCATAGGGAGAATTGATTATGTTGTCTTCTTTTAAAGGGTGTTGAGTTTTGTTTTGGTAGCAGTTACATAATTAATCAATCTTGATCTAGTCAGACTTCAAGCTTTCTTAGGGTGGTCTGTTGCTATTTTTGTTCTGTGTCCTAGAGTATGGATCTTACTCTAGGATATAGATTTTACTCATAAGATATGGCTTTTGTAGGGTCTTGATCTAATGCCTTCTGTTTTCATTGAGGATTCTCCACTCTGATTCTCCACTCTGACTGGGCCACAATCCCAGTGTCTTTAAGCTCTGTGTGATCTCTGATATCTCTTTTCAGCCCTCAGCCTCCCACCAGCAGGATTCACAGAGTCAAGACCAGTCCATGCAACTCTCAGGGGAATCTCCATGCAGATTTCTTGGGCCCCAGCTCTGTGTAGCTCCCTCCTTTCTCTGGCTGTGCCCCTACCAATTCTAGCTGCCTCCAAAACACTTTTTGAATAATAGCAGTAATATTGGGTAGCTCTTTCTTGTTTCTGATTTTAATGAGAATTTCTTTAATATTTCATTATTTGTTATTTCCCAATAAATACTCTATCTTGTTTAGGAATTCCCTTCCATTTTTATTTTACTTAGAGATTTTACTATGAATGCCTACTGAACTGTATCAGTTATTCTCCTATCATGCAATGGTATAATCCTGTATTTTCCCCTTACTTTATTAATGGAATATGTTATGTTGGTAAAAGTCCTAATGCTCAGTCATTCCTTGATTTCTGTAATAAATTCTTTTTTTTTTTTAAAGATTTTATTTATTTATTTGACAGAGAGAGACACAGCGAGAGAGGGAACACAAGCAGGGGGAGTGGGAGAGGGAGAAGCAGGCTCCCCGCTGAGTCGGGAGCCCAATGCAGGGCTCGATCCCAGGACCCTGGGATCATGACCTGAGCCGGAGGCAGACGCTTAACGACTGAGCCACCCAGGCACCCCTGTAATAAATTCTTATTTTATATACTATTAGGTATGCTTTTTGAATGTTCAGGCCCTTAGCATTCAACTTGTTGAAATAGAATAATAAGCTTTAAAATTTAGGATGCTTTTAGGGGTGCCTTAGTGGCTCAATTGGTTAAGCATCAGACCCTTGATCTCAGCTCAGGTCTTGATTTCAGGGTCATGAGTTCAAGACCCATGTTCAGCTCCACACTGGGCATGGAGCCTACTTAATATATATATATATTTATATTCTTTAAAAAAAAGAAAAATACTCGTTAAGTTTTATTCACTTTGTTTTACTTAAATGTACAAAGGCAGGTGGATTATTAGCAGTGAAAAGAAGTTTGCACTGTATTTCTGTACTTGTGCTTTTAAGGCAATTCCGTATTTGTTTCAGCTTTATTGAAGCATAATGGATGCCAGCTGCACATTAGAGACTGCACTGATACTGTGCAGTGATCAGCATTTAGAATCCTAAGCTCTGCCACTTCTGAACCAAGTGACCTTGTTTGAGTCATTGCCTCAGTTACCTTCTTTGTGAAAGGGAGGCGAAATCATATCTACCCTGCAAGATTATGGTTATTGTACAACATTAGTGACTTTTTTTTTCAGAATTGCTCCATTATATTTCTTCCCTCGCCCCTTTTTTTTTCTTTTTTTTAAAAATTAAGATTATAATTTTTGGTAAAACATTTTAAGGTTCACTGCAAAGTTGAGAAGAAGGTACAGAGATTTCCCATATGCCCCCCGTCCCCATACATGCACAGCCTTCCCCATTGTCATCATCCCCCACTGGAGTGGTTCATTTGTTACAACTGATGAACCTTCATTGACACATCATAACCACCCAAAGTCCATAGTTTACATTAGGGTTCATTCATGGTGTGGTACATTCTGTGAATTTGGACAAATGTTTAATGACATGTATCCACCATTATGATATCATACAGAGTATTTTTACTGCTCTCTGCTCTGTCTTTTCATCCCTTCCTCTCCCAACCCCCTGACAACCACTGGTCTTTTTACTGTCTCCATAATTTTGCCATGGCTGTCCTTTATTACGATTGGTCCCTAAAGCTTACACAACTGACATCAGACATCCCCTCTTTAGGAATGGGCTGTGGGAAGATTCTCTCTTGACCCTGTTGTCACTGTTCACTATTGGATTCACTGTTCTGGCTGCTAGGCAGTATCCGCTGAGGGTCCTGTTATTTGAGGAGACATGAACGGGAAGAAGAAATCCACTCTACTTCCCTGGGAAAGAGTTAAAAAGGAAAAGGGGAAAGAGAACTCATCTGTCCTTGAGTGGAAAAGGAGAAGAGAAATATAAAGGAAATTCAACTCTGGAGACTAGAACTATATTTAGGGCAGAGTTCTCACCCTGCTTTCAAAATTCATTAGAACTAGTTCATTGTTTATCCCAAAGAAACAATTGGAAATGATTTTAACACTCCAATTCACCTGCCTTAAAGTTTAACTAAATTTTCAGAGGACTGACCTAGAAACCTACCTACCTAAAGAATTGTGTTTTGCAGAAAAAGCAAATGCATTCTGGATTTAAAACAAAAACAGAGAAAAACCTTACGAAGATATTTCTACCCAGATCCTTTATATACATCTCATTAGCTCAAGCACAAAATGCCTAAACACATGACAGCAATACTTATGATGGGCTTTATGTGGAAAGGGAGCTTTCAAATGGCTGAAAAATGATGAGCAAACCTCAAGATACATAGCAGAAGAAAGCATCCATTCTGTTTTGGAAAGCCATGGAAATGCTTTGGCATGGTCTTTTAGGAATGGTCACCGAACCTCCAGGTGGTGTTAAATAGTCAAAGCTTCCCGACACCAGACAATATGAATAATGGAAAGTTGCAAGCAATTTCAGAGAGTTGAGGGCGCCTTTAAAGAAAAATCCCAATAAGCCTGTTCTTGGCTAAGTGGCCAAAGTTTTACGTGCACCCAGACATAGTAATTAAACAAATGTGCACATATGCCCTCAACTTGTGATTCTGGACAATAGAACTATTAAGTTGCAATATTAAGACTTAAGTACATTCACTTGAACTCATTTAACTTCTGTTTCAGATAATGGGGCAGCCAAGTTCCTGGAATTTGCCTCTCCTTATTATTATTTTTCTTTCTTCCAAATTTAAATCCCAGTTCACCTAGAGGTTTCAGTATTCTGGGAGCTCAGATTTGCCTTTAAAAAGAGGTCAAGAGAAGCTCTCTCTATTTATACCCAGAAAGAGCATGTTCAGTAGTGAGAGAAATATCCCCACACGGTTCAGCTCTAAAGCTCCAATAGCAGATAAAAGAGAAGTTGGTGGCATGATGCACTTAGCAGATCTGCTTTGCATTTGTAATATTATCTGTTTGGTTGGTAGCCTAGTTTGTGGTTTTTCAGGAAAAATACTGCAAAGATTAATATCTGCTTCTATCTTGCTATTCCTTCGGTTTCTACAATTCAGGATATAGGCCGGCCTGCTTTTCCATTTGTCTCCTTTGGGAGATTCAGAATTGATTTATTAAGTTGGATTAGCCTGGGTTGATGCAAAGAGATATCAAAGACTACTCAAAAATAGTGGTAGAAAAGGAACCAGGGCACCTGGGTGGCTCAGTTGCTTAAGCGACTGCCTTCGGCTCAGGTCCTGATCCTGGAGTCCCTGGATCGAGTCCTGCATCGGGCTCCCTGCTCGGCGGGGAGTCTGCTTCTCTCTCTGACCCTAACCCCTCTCATGTGCTCTCTCTCATTCTCTCTCTCTCAAATAAATAAATAAAAATCTTTAAAAATAAAAAATTAAAAAATTAAATCTTTCAAAAAAAAAAAAAAGAAAAGGGACTAAAACAAGTCAACCAAAATAGTGGGAGAAAAGAAAAAAAACATAAGGAAGGAGGGAAAATGATGATAAATGTCAATATGCAGTTTTAATGGAGAATTTTAAAGGCTACAAAACATTGAGAATGCAAAATAATGACCTGGAAGATAAACTCAGATTAAGAAATGTCAGATTGGGGTGCCTGGGTGGCTCAGTTGGTTAAGCGACTGCCTTCAGCTCAGGTCATGATCCCAGAGTCCCGGGATCAAGTCCCGCATCAGGCTCCCTGCTCAGCAGGGAGTCTGCTTCTCCCTCTGACCTTCTCCCTTCTCATGCTCTGTCTCACTGTCTCTCTCAAATAAATAAATAAAATCTTAAAAAAAAAAAAAAGAAATGTCAGATTGGAGGATAATCTTGATGGGGTGGAAGTAAGAGAAACAGTGACCTTCCACCACCCTCCCCACCCACCCCCCACATAGAGCATTGCAAATCTTTGGATAAATACTTTTTTTTTAAAGATTTTATTTATTTATTAGAGAGAGAGAGAGAAAGCACAAGCAGGGGGAGGGGCAGAGGCAGAGGGAGAAGCAGGCTCCCCACTGAGCAGGGAGCCCGATGTGGGGCTCGATCCCAGGACCCTGGGAT
>NC_138376.1:5123134-5131154 GCF_054177405.1 Leptonychotes weddellii | reverse complement strand
CAGTTGTTTAACCAACTGAGCCACCCAGGCGCCCGATATGTATCTTTTCAAGACTGTGCTGAATCAAAAGAATTTTTTATTCGTAAAGAGGAAAAGGCCTTGCATATGGCACATGAAGCTTCTCAAAGGCATTTTACTTCATGCTTGGAGAAGAAATTCGCTGCAAGAACATTTTCTTTGTTTGTGATCTTACTTGGAGATTCCCAGAATCGTCCTCAGTTACAGTGGATGAATGGCCTTCTATTAATGGGATCATTCGTGGACTATTTATATCACGTGAATAACAGATAACAGTAATTGAGCATTTGTTCCATGCCAGACACCATTCTAAGTGCTTTATATCAAATTCAGTTAGTCTTCACTACAAATCAAAGGTGGAGATATTATTATCCCTGTTTTAAAGATGAGAAAAGCAAGGTTAGGTCATTGCCTGAGGTCACTTGGCTCTTATAAGAGAGGCAGGATTCGTATCTGAGTAATAATCCACACTTAAAACCACAATACTGTAGTGTTCCCATTATATAAAGACACTGAGGGTTTTTTTTTTCAAGATTTTATTTATCTATTTGAGAGAGGGAAAGCATGTGCGCACGAGTGGGGGTGGGAGGGGCAGCGAGAGAGGGAGAGGGAATCTCAAGCAGACCCCCTCACCCCGCCAAGTGCAGGACTGGATCCAGGACCCTGAGATCATGACCTGGGCCAAAACCATGAGTCAGATGTTCAACCAACTGAGCCACCCAGACGCCCCTAGACACTGAGGTTTTTTAAATAATCTATTTCTGGCCACTGATGGGAAGATATGTTCATTTATCCTGGGAGTAGTTGGCAGGAGGAAGTCTCTTTTCTGTGACCCATTCATTTCATAAAATGAGTTTAAATACAAAATAAGTCCGAGTCTTCCCACTGCCAGAAAGATGACAGGAAGGTGTGGAGAAAGTATGGGAGACAAGCCCGTGTTCAGAAGAGATCGCTACTATCTCCCTGGCTTGATGGGGATCAAGTACGATAAGTTCCTTTTAAGAAAAAAAAAAAATGGAGATAAAACTCAAAGAACTGACTTTTTTTTTTTAATTCATTTTCTTTCCTTTGACATAATGGCTGGTTTAAGTTACCCAGCAGCGGGGAGTGATAAGAGAGATGCTTTAATTAAGAGTGCGGAAGAAACATGTTTTGAACCATGAAGTCAGAAGGTGTGAGAAGCTCCTTTTTACCAAGGGCAAGCTGCTCCTGGAGGAGAATGCGCTGGTTGCCACCCTCATCAGAGCAAGAGGAAGCCCAAGTGTCTCTTAACATGGTGGATGTCTCAGCACCACAGGATTAGAAGTAGCATCTGCTTCTCCCACCCAACGAATGATTTACACAACCTCTCAACACGGTTGAAGTGGCTGCAAGCTGGCCAGGGTTCCTGGAAGGGTAGAGAGGGCGTGTGGGGCAACCTAGAGAGGATGTTGAAGCCAAGTGGAAGAGATGAGCCCCCCAAATAAAGTGGAGGGTTGTGCAGAATCAGGAACTCAAGAAAGGGATGAAAGGAGAAGCCCAGGGCTGGTCGCTTCCAATGCAACTACTATCAACACTCATCCCATTTCTCTTCCTGCTTTGCAAGGTATGATGTTGGCCACAAAAATGGAATAAAATGCCCTTGTGAGACTGAAAGCTCTAACTGGTGAGGGGGAAGGCACCTAAAGGAACAGCGGTAAGAACTGAGAAAAAAATATTAAAAGCCACGGAAACTCCATAAAAACTCATTAGCAATAGGTGTGAATCTCGGATGCCATCGCTTAGGGTCCAAGGAAAGCTTAGCTCAGGTCTCTACTCTCGACGTGGATATTAGGAAAAAGCATGTTTTTTTCTCTTTTTACAATATTTCCTGGCTATGTGAGAAAAGCTCCTCACAATTTTGCATGCAGACTTCAGTGTGCTTGCCACTTTATTAATTTATTTATTTCTGAGGTCCCAGGTTAAGCCCATATCTGCTGAGAATCCTGAGAGAGGAAAATAGGGCCGGGCCACAACTTAATAATACAGTGGGCTAAGAATCCAGAATGTGTACTTGGAGACAGGGGCACAGCCAGGACAAGGTCTCTCCACAGAATTTCTGTTGGTGAAATGGAACAACATTTGCGGACACTTCCCAGTAGTGGGGATTCCTGAGACAGCGGTGTTGAACCTTCCTTGAGCACTGACACGGCACCAGGCTTGACAGCCTGTGCACAGAGATTCGAGACTTTCAGAGGCTACAAAGTGCAAGCCATTATTATCCCTTGTCATTTCTTTAAATTATGGAATTACATGTAGCAGCCCTATTGCATATGGCACATGAAGCTTCTCAAAGGCATTTTACTTCATGCTTTATGGCGTGGTACAATTATGATCCACTCTGCAAATCCGAAGGAAGAGGAGAACTGTTTCATGTGAGACATGAGGTTGCCTCTCATTTCTGTCAAAGCCGATACAATGCCAACGTACTACAGGGGGTGAAGAATTAAAATTCTACTAAAGATCTCTATTCTTGCAAAGTATGCTCCATCTATAGTTTCCACAATTATGCATTTTATGATTTTATAAAATTAACACCCATGCGTTACAATATAGGGAAAAAAATAGAAAAAAATAGAACTCTCTCTTAAAGAGTCAAGGACCTCAACCAGTTCCACAAGTAGTCAGAGGTGGAAGCCAAGTTAGGAATCCAAAGGCTCTTATTTCAAAGCTAATGTCATTTTTACTACATCACAGTTTAGAGTTTAGCTATTTTAGTATTTTGCTTTTTTTCACTTAACATTGTGCCAAAAGGATATTTGATGTCACACTTTCTTAGAGGGAGGCATAACATTCTATCAAGTGCTCCAGAAGTGTTTTTTGAACATTTAAAAATCATATTCTGTGGAACATCATTGTCGAGGGTGAAGATCAAGGATGTGGGGAGCCCTGCACTGTGGCATCTGGACGCTGCTGGAAACTGCTTTGGTGCGAGGACCCGCTCTCCTCCACCTGGGCTGGGGTTTTGCAGAGTCAGTAGGAGGGGCAGTGACCACACCTGTCTTTCTTTCTAGGAAGTCAGAGGGTTAGCAGGTCTTGGTTCGGAGGGAGACAGCATTCTTAAAGGAATGTTTAAATAATAAGAGAAAGAAATGGAAACTCATTTCCTTGGGGATCTCCGAAGAAAGACGGGAGAAAGTCTCAGCCATCTAGCAAGGTTGACGTGCGTCTTTGCTTTAAGAAAAGTAGAGAAGCATGTCAGTCAGTTGTTCTAAGCCTTAGATCTGTGGGGAATGGGAAAAAGTAAAAAACAAAAGAAAGCAAAGCAAAGAGGGTAACTCAGTGTAATACTCTGAAGAGCCAAAGCTGAGTAACACTAGCACCAGGGGTATGCTGGGACATTGATTTTAGGGTGGCAGGACTGGAAACCCTCCATCCCTCTAGGCATCTGCCCACCACAGCCTCCACCTCCTCCTTGGACGGATGTCTTCCCCTCCTGGTGCTTTGCTCTCCCCCAGGAAGCTGTTGGCTGTTCCTTCATCCCCTGTTTCTGGACTCCCCAGTTTCCTTCCAGGAAAGCACTCCACGCCAGCAAACAGACACGTGTTCCTTGTCATGGATACACCTCATATGTAGATTCGCTCGATGGTTACCGGAGTAGCGGACTCATTTTACAGTTCGTAAATTACTTTCAAATTCAGTCTCAGCGTCTCCGGCAAAGCTCCTGCAGCCAAGAACTGCCGCTCAGTGCATGTGCCCGAGTATCCCCCACCTCTGCGCCCGTCAGCCAGATCTGTTTTCTCTGCAGAAGCGCATGCATTGCCCCATGCTGGCCCATGCTGGCAGGCCCTTGTTTTAGCACTGGCTAATCACCAGTATGTTCTGGTAAGTGAGATGCACAGATGCTGATTGCATTTATTGCATAAATTACTTCATTATTAAAATCAGGTCATTTGAGCCCCCAAACCATTAACATGAAGGTTATTAACATAATTTCATAAGCTAATAAATCAAGCACAGGAAAGGAATTAAAGGGTTCTTAGTGATAAGTGTTTCTTCAGAGATTAAGGAACACAATTTTCTTATGCATATATTAACATTTTATGAGTGGATTCACGCAAGAGCAGTTTTTCCTCTCTGCACACATGACTCACACTTCGTCTTCATGCTTGCCCTCTGAAGCTCATTTTCAAAATTAAGGGTTTTTTTTTTTCTTTTCAAATAAATGTAAAGCAGTTTTCAACAGAATCCGGTAGCCTTCTGTAATATGCACCACCTATAAAATTCTTCTCTTTTCACACTCCTTAGACTGCAAAATCTTTGGAGTGGTGGGGAGGAGGCAAGGTGAAGGTGGAAGGAAAAAGACCTCGGATTGGTCTTAGATAATGCAGTTTTCATTCTAGGTGAATTTCAGATGTGTTCCTAGTCTTAAAAGGTTCTAGTGAAGTTCTAATTATCTAATTACAACAGATACGGAGGTTAAGTGTTCTTATCAAATGGTGCATTAACAATGGGCTTTATTCCCAGGCTGGATCTCATAGGTTTAGATACCGGCCTGATTGGTTCCGTCGTTCATCCCACTTACCAGATTGTGAAAGATTCTGAGGGTCGGAGCCATCATTATCCAGTGCAACGGTGTTGCCTAGAAACGGAGCTAAGTTCCAATGTAAATTAGACTGTAACAACTTTATCCTTGGTGCAATTTGTGTAATGTTTTTAGCAAATAGCGACTGATGGGTCATAATTGAAATACGTGGAATGTTAGCAAGCATCGAGTGTGATTTTACAGGAGAATTTGGGAGATGGGCGGGACTTGCAGTTCCTTCTAAGAACAAATGTACTGACCACACCATACTTTTCCTCTAAATCTTCAGTGACGGCGAATATTCCCTTGAACAAGGTACAGACTTCCCCGGACCTCCTCCTACCTGCCTGCTTTTAACCACCTCATTGCTCTTAGGAGAGAAAAACATTTCTCAGCATGGTTTACAAGCTCCACGTGGTCTGGCCTGCCCAGCCTATTGGTCCGGTCTTGCGTCACAGCTCGCTTGCTTGCGTCACAGCTCGCTTGGTATGCTGCTTGCTTTGACTTCTTCCTAAGCACCACTGCCTCCCCACCACAAGGCCTCTGAACAGGCTTCCCTCTCTGATTACAATCCTCTTGTCTGCTCTTTGAACCCACCGACTCCTATTCATTCTTCAGATCTCAACTCAACAGCCACTTCCTCCAGGAAGCCTTCCCTGACCTCTCTGATTAGGACAAATCTTTCCTGGCTATGACTGTACCACGAATGTCTCATTTAAGTATTTGTCACAGTTGACATTTTTAATTAAAACATTTTTTAATTGTGATCATGTCTTCATGGTTAAAAAAATTAAAATGAAGTAAAAAGTTAGATACTAGGCTGTCTAGCCTTAATTCCCATTCTCATGTATTCCATTATGTCTCCCGCTAGAGACATACTTTTTTTAAATTGGTTTCTCATTTATCTTTCCAGTATATTTTTTGCAAGGACAAATGCAAATATATATCCTAAATATATATCTTGTTTGCCCCCTTTTTAACGCAAAAGATAACATACCTTATACATGGTCTACATCATGCTTTTTCCTCCCTGACAAGATACTCTGGAGCTTATTCTGTATTGAGGCATAAAGAACCTTTCTCCTTCTTTCTATAGCTGCATACAATTCCACTGTGTAACTCTTCCATTGTCTATGGAACCAGTTCCTTATACTGGCAGTTAAATTGCTTTCAGCCTTTTACTGTTACAAGCAATGCTGCAATTAATAACCCCATGTGTACATGCATGTCTCTCTCTCTGTTATTGATGCATGTGCGGGTTATTTGTAGAGCAAATTCCCACAAGTAGGAGTTGTGGGTCAAAGGATGAATGAATGCATCAGTAATTTTGGTAGATTTCGCCAGACTACCCTCCCTGCGAGCTGTATCATCTTGCAGCTTCATTAGCAAAACATGATTGTCCATTTCCCCCCGGCTTCACGTGGTGTTGTCCAACTGTGTGACTGTGAGGTGACAAATGGTCCTTAGTGCAGTTTAAATGTGCATCTTTCTTATTTTGATTAAGGCTGACTCTCTTTTGATGTGCTTGAGGACCGTTTGTAGTTTTTCTGTGTATAAAGTGTATGTCATGTTCCTCACCCACTTTCTATTGTATGCTCAATCTCTTCCTCCCTGTTACCTAGGTGCTTTTTATTACAGAGATTAACCATTTATCTGTGATATGTATTGCAAGTATTTCCCCCAGTCTGTCATTCTTATGACTTTCCATATGGTGATTTTGGATAATCAGTATCTATTGCCCCTGCTAAGACACTAAAAATACTAGGGAAGGCAAGTCCCACATCTCTTTTGGAACCACTATGGTCCCAAAACCTTGGGTTTTTTTTTTCAATCTGTAAAAAAAGGTGAGCCATGTTGTAGATGGTCTCCAGGGCCCCCTCATCTCTGAAAGTCTAGAGTACTATTTTCTTACATTCTGGTTTACTAAGTTTCCCTCCGCCTCTCTAAGCTCAGGCTCTAAGGGGACACATATCATTGGGAAATGTGGAACCTAACATGATGTCACCTGGGAAGTGCCTGGAAAAGCTCCCTCCCCCAAGGATTCAACCTAATTTTCATTTGAAATTTCACCATCAGTGATACATCCTGTCTTAATTCCCACTGACTTTGTTCTAGTCCTTGTTACCTCTTCCCTGGACTTAAGCCCGTCTCGACGTTTGTCTGCCTGGATCCTGTCTCTTCAACCTCCAGCCTATATGCTGCCTCCAGATGACATTTCTTATAGAATAGTCTTGATCGGGCCACTTTCCCATCCAACTTTCTTGTATTTCCCATTTCGTTCAATATGAAGCTTTCTGGTCCCCTCCTGATAAGGTCTCAAACGACGTGTTCAGCGGCATGTCTCATTAATGCTCTTGCTGGTACCTTCTGTTCCCTCACATGGGCTCCTTGCCTCATCCACCTCAATGCCCTTTTTAGGCTGTTCCTTCCACCTGGTATGCCCTCCTTTTATCCGCTCTAATTCTGCCTACAAAGTATTTCCCATTTCTCACCATCCTCCCCCCGAAGCTGGGCTGGAGCTGTTTTCCCAGAGCCCTCACAATGCTTTAAAATGATAAAAGATCAGGTGTTCCTGGATGGCTCAGTTGGTTGAGCATCCGACTCTTGATTTTGGCTCAGGTCATGATCTCAGGGTCCTAAGATCGAGCCCCAAGCTCAGCATGGAGCCTGCTTTGGATTCTCTCTCCCCCTGTGGCCCTCCCCCACTGCTCACATGCATGTGCTCTCTCTCTTAAAAAAAAATAAAAGATAGATCATATTCTGTGTTTTTCTTGGAAGGTATGTGCATGGCTCTCTGTCTACCAGAGTATGATCTCTCTGAGGGCAGAAATGTATTCCTTTGCATCCTCATAGGGTTCTGTAAGAAGTAGTGTCTGAGGCATTCACTGACTAGAATCGAAGCAACACTCACTTCTGGTACTTTAATTTTAAATTAATTTGCACAGTACTCCTGCAATGGATAGCAACTTAAGACTTACATAGATAAAATAGAGCTACCTTACGACCCAGCAATTGCACTACTGGGTATTTACCCCAAAGATACAAATATAGTGATCCGAAGGGGCACGTGCACCCCGATGTTTATAGAAGCAATGTCCACAATAGCCAAATTATGGAAAGAGTCTAGATGTCCATCGACGGATGAATGGATAAAGAAGAGGTGGTTATATATATACAATGGAATATTATGTAGCCATCAAAAAAATGGAATCTTGCCATTTGTAACGACGTGGATGGAACTAGAGGGTATTATGCTAAGCAAAGTAAGTCAATCAGAGAAAGACAATTATCATATGATCTCACTGATATGAGGAATTTGAGAAACAAGGCAGAGGATCATAGGGGAAGGGAGAGAAAAATGAAACAAGATGAAACCATAGAGGGAGACAAACCATAAGAAACTCTTAATCCCAGGAAACAAACTGAGGGTTGCTGGAGTGGTGGGGGGTGGGAGGGATG
>NC_138376.1:5083440-5123034 GCF_054177405.1 Leptonychotes weddellii | reverse complement strand
TGTCAATTAAAAAAAAAAAGACTTACATAGTTAAGAGTTAGTTTAGCAGGGTTGTTTTTTTTCTTAAATTACGATTCATGAAAACATCAGTGTGCACGTGTGTGTGTGTGTGTGTGTGAGAGAGGGAGAGAGAGAGAAAACACATTCATAAGAGGGGAATGGTGTTGAGATGATGGGAAAGTATGTGTAGAGGTTAGAAGTGAAGGGCACTGAGGAGAACATCTACTTTGCATTGTGCCAAAGAGCACCTCTGCTCATTCCTGAGGTAGCCTGTCTCAATGTTGTACCAAAGTATATCCTTCCCACCTTTTTGATTTTGGTTGAAATTTATCCATGAAAACTTTCCTAGTTAACTCGCAACCATCAGCCACTTTGTATCACTCTGATAGGTTAATACATTCTGCATGCGCGTGTCAAGACATTATTGACACAGTCTAATGTATCTTGAGGCTGTCCTTTGCCCATCTTATCTCCTCTTTGGAGTATCCTTCCTGATAGTATTTCCTATTTAATCTTGTAGCCCTTCTAGAGAAATAGCTCAGGAATACTTGATAGTGGAAGAATTCTTCAGGATTTGTGAGTGGGTCAGAGCCAGCCTCCCCCATGACTGCCCAGAACAGAGATTACATTTTCCTAGGCTTCCTTGCATCTCGGTGTGGCCATGTGACTGAGTTCTGGTCAATGAGATGTAACCAGAAATGCCACATCTACCTTCCAGAACTGGCTTTTGAAGTAAGAAGTCTCCCCCTTTGGGATCCTTTCTCCTTCCAGCTGAGAGGGATGCCAAGGTAATGAGTGAAGCTTGAGCAACCATCTTAGACTCTGAGAGGCAACCCCTAATGCTAAAAATAGCAGTGTAGCGAGATACAAAGAGCCTGCATCTGTGATGACTTTCTGAAGATGCACTTCGAGACTGCCTACCTCCAGACTTCTTATACATGAGAAATAAGGCTTTTGTCCTGTATAGGTCTTCATGATTTAGGGTTTCACTGTTCACAGCCAAACCTAATCCCAATCGCATATGGTCATAGGAAAGAGCAGAGCGTGGAGATTTACAAGGAGCCCTCAAGCAAGACCCAAACTGGTGCTTTGCCTAGATAATAATAATTTACAAATCATTAAAAGAGAGAGGAAGAAGATCAAAATTGTATGCTAAAGGGCATGTTCCCTTCTCCTGGGTAAGAGCAGAGAATTTGCCCATAATGCAGGTCAAATGCTCTGGAAGGGCAAGGAGTACCAGTATCCTGAAGTATGAGCAAGAGGAAAACCACAGAGGTTAAGGAAGCTGGAATGCAATGCGTGCTGGCCTTTTAGGCTATACCAGCAGCTGGCTTCAAAACGTATAAGATGTAGAATCTGGTCATGTGGTAACTTCATTCCTCCACTATGGAACTAATTTTTGTTGATGGCAACTAACATATTAAAATAAAATTGTAGTAATAATACCTCTCCTTATTTAAGCTATTCCCAGGAATTTGAAAGAAGAGTGTCCCAGTCTGGTGTTATTCCACAAAGCAAACTACCCAAGGAAATTCTTGCCAACAATGCAGTGACGTGGGCATCACATTCCAGGAGAGAAACCAAGGTCCAGAAAGAAAAGTGATTCACCCTAAACCCCCCACCTACTTAGTTAATCATAGGATTAGGCTTTGAACACCCCCTTGAGGCTCCTAGGCTAGTTCTCTCTCCTCAGCACCATGTTGTCAGCCCCCTTCCTCTCCCATCCATCAGGGACATTGGTTGTGCCACGGAAAAGTAGGGGGAAGCAGGATGGAATATTTATCTCTGCCCTAGGGTCACAGGTGACCAAACATGGAGCTCGCATCTACCACCCACAAAAGAGCACTTTAGCTTTCAAAATGTTTGTGAAGAAACATCCTTTCACATTGTGTGTCTCTCTGACCTTAAGAAATGGGTTTTGCATGAGATAACGAGGAAGAGTGCCAGCAACACCGATGTCTTTCCACGGGGTCTGGAAATCTCCAAGTCTGGAGCTGACAGGTGGGCTAGTCACAGTGACAGTTTCCAAAAGTTGTGCTTGGGATAATGAAGTGAAAAAAATAAATAGGAAGGGTGCCTGGGTGGCTCAGTGGATTGAGCATCTGATTCTTGGTTTTGGCTCAGGTCACGATCTTGGGGTTGTGAGATCGAGCCCCACGTCGGGCTCTGCACTCAGCAGGGAGTCTGCTTGAGACTATCTCTCCACCTCTCTGTCTGCCCCTCCCTCCCTCTCAAATAAAGAAATAAATCTTAAAAAAAAAAAAGGAAAAAGAAATATGACTAACATGTCCTTGGTACTAGATGGCAATTTCCCAAAGCACAGAGCTCTTCAAACTATCATATTGCTATTAAAAAACAAACAAACAAGCAAACACGTTGTCCCTAAAACTACCCCTTTCAGGGTATGTCTTACTCGTTAACAAATTTCTGACACCTGCATGTGTACAAGGGCGCTAAATCCGAGCTGGCTGTAACAAATCCTGATGTAATGGGAGATGTGCTTTTTCACAGGTTCTCTTCGGGGAAAGTGGCCCAGCTTAGAATCTCAGGTTTTTAACATTGAAAGAAACCTCTTAGTTCAATGTATAAGTAATCCAGTCCCCTCATTTATAAATGCGAGAATTTGAGGTCTCAAGAGAAGCAGGATTGTGCCCAAGGTCACAAAGCTAGTTGAGGTTTTAATAAGTATCTCTCCCATTCCTTTCATATCACCGCAGAACAGATTAAAAAAATATCTGTTCCTCCCTTCTGTTTTCTCAGCCACCAGCATTCCAACTGAGGCCTCACATTTGGAATCATAAATACAGCACAACAAAGCACTGCTATATACAATTTATCAAATGACGATGGTGATTTTTTTGTACTCTGGAGGAACAAAATGTATCATCACCACTCACTCTCACTTTCGTTGTCAGCTTTTGAGGCATGGGTTGAACTGGTTGTTCTTTGCACTGAGGTGTGTGTGTGGGGATGTCATGTGTTAACAGCTAATTAGGAGCACCGCCGAGCAGAAGGAGACCTTGCTAACAGAACCGAGGCTCTGAGCCACAGTGGTGCTGGGTGCAGTGGTGGCTCTTAGACATCAGCAAACCCCAGCACAACAGAGACATTACCCAGGGCTAGGGAGCAGCCGACGACCTCATTTGGAGCCTGCCGAGTAGCTGTGTTGGCCATTGGTCTGAGCAAAGTGCTAGATGCCTACAGGGCCCTGGTAACCCAGCACTAGCTCCCCACTCCTCTTCTAGATAGTCACATGGAACAAACTGCTGGTGCCAAAAGAAACTGCACATACTTGTGAAAAGAGCCACGGTGCTAAGAGAAAGAAACTGAACCGTAGCCACCACTCTACCTCCAGCTGGGTGAGGTGAGGTTCCCCAACCCCATCCACCTGCATGGTCAGCGTTGGATTTGGCCAAGCTTTCATTTCCCGGGGCAGAAGTTATCAGAAATCGCATGCTTTCGGGGGGAGAAGGAGAGAGAATGCCCTCTGAATGGAAGATAACTAGGAGGTGGTAAAATCCACATCTTGTATACCTAACTTCTCTGATCTCCTGCGGATAGCATCACTAGGACCTAAAATAGCAACGTTCTCGTTGATGACTCCAGGGAATTCGGTATTTTACCTTCATTGAAACTGATTCGGATGTGGTGCTTTCGCGTTTCATTTTAGACATCTCGAATGGGAAGGGAGCTTGCTTTCCCAGCTTTGACTCGGAAAAACAACTAATGAATTCACCAAGTATTTATTCAGCACCCTCTCAACAGGCACGGGCCTGTGCCCAGAGGCTGGGATGAAAGCTCGGACTGGCACAATTCTGGACTACAGTGAAGGCATCATGCAATTCATGCAAATGCCCCATTGGGTACCAACTCTGGCCCGGGCCGAGAAGGCTGTTTTGACATTCCTATTTTGAGATTGCCACGTGGTAATTGCCACCGTCACTGCATTATTTTTTTTCCCTTCACAGGGAATACAAAAATTTCTGAACTCTTGTCACTGGTGTTTAATGAAAACTAACAGAAACCGACTGTCATGCAGAACACAAAGAATATAATTGGTTTCACAATTACTTAATGCTCCTAAAAAAACAACAACAACAACCAAACCATAGGGACTTCTAGTTAAACATGGCAGATTAAAAAAAAAAAAAAAAAGACTATACCTCCAGTCCCTCTCAAACTCCCACTAAGATGACAGGAAGAGAAAGGAAAAGCACCCATCAATAAGGACTTAGAGAACAAAAGAGGAAATAGCCATGTTTTGAAAGCCAGAGAGCAGATGGATGGGCAGTCACTGACTTAGTAGGGCAAAAGAAAGCTGAATGGCAAGCGCCTATGAGAAGTGAAGCCAACAGCCAGGATGAGCGGGGCCACAGAAGTCTGGAGAGTCTCCGCGGTAGGGGCACCCGTCGCCCCCGCTGGGGCGGGGGCAGGACTGGAACCGGGGGAGTAGTTCAAAGTCTGTTGAAGTGGTATCTCCTACAGCGTCCCTTCCCTCCCTAGTACAAGACAGGAGGTTTATGCTCAAAAGAGACTGAGCAAGAAGATCCTGGACTAGGGACCACTGGTCACAGCTAAGGGCACCTGTGACCTGCGGCAGCCAGGGAGACTAAGGAGGGGGGTACGTCTGCACACCCAGCCATGCCAGCAGCGGCACCGTTGAACTCTCACTCCTAGAATGCTGGCAGCCAGGCTTGCAAATGCACCGGCAGAACGGAGGCTTCCTCGGCAAACTGATCTGCCCAAGAGAAAGTATCCACAGATACTGCGGTAACTGCGATTAGCAGAATAGTGTCCATGTCCTAATCCCTGCAATCTGTGCCTATGTTAGATGACACGGCGAAACAGAGTGACGGGGCAGATGGAATGGAGATTGCTCATCAGCTACCCTTGACATAGGGAGAGTGTCCTGGGTCGTCCAGGCGGACCCAACGTGATCACCAGGGTTCTCAATGGTAGCAGAGAGAGGCTGAGTCAGAGGTCAGAGTGATGTGCCGTGAAAGGAGCTGACCCACTGTTGATGGCCCTGAAGATGGAGGAAGGGAGCCAAAGCCCAAAGAGTGGGAGTGGTTCTAGAAGCTGGGGAAAAGGAAGAAAACAGATCCTTCCTCAGAGGCTCCAGAAAGGAATGCAGCCCTCCCGACACCCTAGTTTTAGCCCAGCGAGACTGTACCAAACTTCTGACCTCTACAACTGGAAGATAAATAAAATGTGTTGTTTTGAAGGGCCAAGGTTGTGGTCATTTGTTGCTGCTGAGATACAAAACTATGCAGATACTATACAGGGGACCCAACTCCTGATCAGTGAATCCCATCAGTCACAAATCCCGCCCATACTCTCTGGGCTGCCATTAGCATTTTACAGCATCCAAGGAATAACAGGTATTTGAAGGAAATATCTAACATAAAAGGCAAAGTTCAAAATTGATAAACATCACAGAGGGAAGAGACCATGAAGGGACCAGAAGAAAATGTAAAGAAAAAGTAAGCAAACCAACCAACCAACCAACCCTCGGAGAAATAAGAGAGAATATTGTATCCATGAAAGCAGAACAAGAACGGAGTGCCCTTAAAAAGGAACATTAAAAAAAAAAAAAAGGAACATTTAGCAGATTTAAAGAGCCTTTGAATTTAAAAATATAATAGAATAAATAAATACAAAATTAGAAATGCAGAGAAATAAGTTTAAAAACCTGTGAAAAAGAGGTCTATGGCAAGCCGTGGACATGGGTCCCTGTTAAAGGTATCAAGAATAAGTCCTACTTTGGGACGCCTGGGTGGCTCAATCAGTTAAGCATCTGCCTTCAGCTCAGGTCATGATCCCAGAATCCTGGGATCGAGTCCCACATCGGGCTCCCTGCCCGATGCTCAGAAACACTTATTAATCCAGGACAAACATGGGTACAATATACCCAAAACAGTTCATGTAACCCACAGAGAGGTTAATTGTCAGATTGCTCATGCCCGTATAGAAAGGGATATGGTAGTCTGCACAACGAAAGCTCATGAGCTTCCAGAGTATGGTGTGAAGACCGGCCTGACAAAGCATGCTACCCCACATGGTACGGACCTGCAGTCTTCTCAGTGGGTTTGGCAGAGACAAGATCTCCGGAGGCCAAATGGGGATGACCAGAAACAAATATAAGGAGGAAAGCATTGGTTGTCAACCGGGTGCTTCCACCTGCTGTTTGAATGCAGGCCTTGCCTGAACTACCACTGGAATTTTGGAGGCCCTCACAGTACCACGCGATTCCCTCGTTGTGATTCCGAAAGCAGGGAATCCAATGCAGACATACACTGGAGGCACACCGTGGGTCAGATCATTGCAGATGACACATGTTACCTAATGGACGGGAGGAAAGATGCTTACCATATTGCTTACCAGAAGCAATATGCTCACTCCATAAAGAACAACATAAACTGCAGACATGACAGAAGAGACGTCCAAGAAAACTCATACTGCTATATGGGAGAAGCCAGTCTATAAGAAGAAGCCTAAGAAAGAACTTCAAAAGAAGTGGCAGAACTGTTCCAGAATATCTCTTGCTCAGAAGAGAGATCATGTAACTCAGAAGAGGGCAGACTTCCTCAGAGCTCAGGAGCCGGCTCCTGAGAGCTAAGCCAAACCACAATTTTCTGTGAAGGTTTTTCAGATAAAGACAAGCTTATTGGCCCAGCAGCTAAGGGAAGGGAAGGGAAGGGAAGGGGAGGGGAGGGGAGGGGAGGGGAGGGGAGGGAAGGGAAGGGAAGGGAAAGGAAGGGAAGGGAAAGGAAGAAAAGGAAGAAAAAGAAAGAAAGAAAGAAAGAAAACAAAGGGGAGGCAGGGAGGGAAGGGAAGCCTTCATAAAAGTAAAACAAAACAAATAGTTTTAAAATAAGAGAAAAATGAGAAAATAAGAATCTCTATAAAGGATACCCAATAGGTGTCCAGAACAAGATGGAAAGGTTACTGGACCCAGAGTCAAGAAGCCTACAGCAGGAATGGAAGAAGACCCCCAATGAGATACATCATTGTGTTTTTTCAGAAGTCCGGTAATAGAGGTGATTCTTAAAGAAACTTCTAGAGAAGAAAACCTGATTATGGACAAAGGACCAGGCATCAGAATGATATCCGAGGTCTTAAAAGTAATACCGGGAGGTAGAACAGTGCCTGAACAACTCTGGAGAAAGTAGTCTCCCCCATAGAATTTCTAAGTGAGCAAACAAGTCTGCAAGTGGGATAGCATCTGCAGCCATTCAAAGTCTCAAAAAGTTGCCTCCCATGCACTGTTTTTCAGGAATTTACTAGAGGTTATGTTCCTCCAAAAGGAGGAGAAAACTCAGAGAGAAGATGCTCTTAGCCAAGAAATAGGACATTCTACAGAAGAAAGCAGCCAAGAGAACCTCACAGTGATTACTATGTAACAGGTCCAAAGAACAGCCCGTCCAGATTGGACTAGAAGGACAGAGGTTCAGAAGGGATGAATCCAAGGGGTGGGGGAAGCAACTGACAATTCACCTGTTGCATTGGTCCTTAGGAAATGCACACTTAACTGCAGAGAGCTTCATTGGAGCTGAGTGAGTGGTGAGTACATTTGAAAAACTAAGCAAACCATTCAAATCAAGGCAATTATTTACTCCGAGTATCAGAGCCGAAATCTGTATATATAAAAGGCCATATAATCCTAGTCCAGTATGAGCTCTAGTTAACATAAGCATCCATCACTATCACAGGGCAAATGCTAATACTGACTTAACTCCCATTGATGACATAGGATATGTTTAGGGCTGTATGAAGGGAACGGTGGTGAGGAGGAGTGCAGATGTGTGTATACACCATTTGTTGTGCGGGATTGCAAAAGTGGCCACAATCCTCTTCTCCCTGTATCCTTCACAAAGTGAAGCACAGCATCTCCCATCAGGATGTGGAGTTTGATTTTCCTCCCTTCAACCCAACTGACCTTCTGCGAGAACACAGTGGGAGTACCAGAAAGCCAGTTCTGAGCCTGGCCCTCCAGAAGCTTCATGTGCTCCCACTTGCACCATGAACCCTGACCATCTCCTTGTGTGCGGGAGCCCAGCACAGCCTGCTGGAGGATGAAAGAATCCATGGAGTGTGGGCACCTGGGTGGCTCTGTTGGAGCCCGGAGTCCCAGGATCGAGTCCCGCGTTGGGCTCCCTGCTCAGCGGGGAGTCTGCTTCTCCCTCTGCCCCTCCCCTGCTTGTGCGTGCACTCTCTCTCTCTCAAATAAATAAATAAAATCTTTAAAAAAAAAAAAAAAGAATCCATGGAGTGTGGAAGAGCCACCCCAGCTGAGGCCACTTAGGCTGGCCAGCCCCCAGCCAACCCAGTAACTGACCACAGCTGCATGAATGAGCTCAGCCAAGTCCAGAAGGATTGCCCAGCCCAGCCCAGCTCAGTTCAACTGCTGATCCACAGAACTGTGAGTAAATAAACGGATGCTTTAAGCCAATATGTTTTGGAATGCTTGGTTACACAGTAAAAACTAATTGATACTGTGTGTTATGTGCATGTGTGTCCACAAAAAGATGTTCATGCAAACACTAAGTTTTTGTGTCCTATCATGGGGAATCAAGACATCTACCTAAGTCTGGAAAAATCAAGCAATACGGTAGAAGCAGGTTATTTAGAAACATGGGGACAAAACAGCAAATAGATTTTAAAGTGGAGATCCGTGGAGTGTAAATCGGGGGTCAGGAGGGACAGGCTGGAGGCCTGGGCTTTTTTTCATTAGAGGCTTTTTTAGAATTGATTTTTTTTTTTTAAGTCATGGACACATTTCGCTTTGATAAAATTGCAAATTAAGTGGAAAGAAAAAAGAAAAATAACTAACCTTCCGAGTTATTGATAGTCAGCTGGTGTAGGGCGCTTACGACTGCCAGCAAGTCATGTGTCCAACACGCCCTGGGCTGGAGGAGTCTCCCGCTAAGACATTGCCACGGCCAACCCTGTTTTCCCTTTTGATTAGCATTCGGTCTTCGCACTCGCATACTTGTGGTCAGCACGCAGCGGGAGAATTGAAAACAGCACATGGAAAAGCTGGATGCAGGGTCTCAACGCCGCAGGTGTTCTCCAAGCTGGTAGTCTCCTTGCTAATGCAGTCAACTAAGGACCGCAAACACCCAAAGTAATGGAACGCTGGCTGCCGCCAAAATCAGGGCATGGAAAAATTGGGTCATTAGAAATTATTCTGTGGTAAAAAAAAAAATTTATTCTGTGGCAACATTGTTGAATTGGCATGAATAAAAAGTGGAGCAAATCACCCATTATTCAACAGGGTGCAGTGGCACTTAAAAACCACACACACAGACACACACACACACACACACACATAAACACAGACACACACACAAACACAGACACACACACAGACACAAACACACAAACACAGACACACACACACACACATGATGGCAGGAGAAATGGCTATTGTCAGATGATCACTCTCTTCCCTGATACGACTCTGTGTTTACACGTATTTTTCTCTTTGTAATTATCATTTTCACGTGTTTATTAAATTCCCTCTCCCGTGTGAGGTTGGGAAGAAGCAAGCGATATTAGAAAAGGCGCAGGAGCGCCTGGGTGGCTCAGTCGGTTGGGTGTCTGCCTTCAGCTCGGGTCATGATCTCAGGGTCCTGGGATCAAGCCCCGCATCAGGCTCCCTGCTCAGAGGGGAGCCTGCTTCTCCCTCTCCCTCTGCCTGCCACTCCCCCTGCTTGTGCTCTCTGTCAAATAAATAAAATCTTAAAAAAAAAAAAAAGGTGCAGAAGGTAAAAGCGAGATACTAGATACTAAGCTGATGTGTTTATCGGTCAGAGGAGGTTAGGGAATGCCACAGCAACAAACGGCCCCAAATCTCTGTGACTTCGCCTCTCAGGCTCCATAGCCCACGTTGAGTCTCCAGGCAAGTGTGGTTATCCAAATCACTCAAAGATCCGGGCCGACACATGCTGCCCTCCCTCACGTCCCCCCAGCGCTGACCAGAAGTGACGCTCATCCTTTCACGTGGCTCCATCTGTATTCGGAAGGGTGGGAGAATGCCGTGCCGCTGTGTACCCAGAAGGGGAACTGGCCAACTCAGTCTGCTGATCTCCCCGCCGTTCACCATTGTCGTACACCACCTAGAATATAAACGAGCTGCGTTTATTTTTATCCAAAGCATGGGATCTTTTCCTAGACATGTTTTACTCCCGAAAATTATTGCGCTTTAAAGGCAGATCCTCAATCTGGCTAAAGAGGGAGGGCCTGGGAGGTTATATGAGGTACGAAAGTTATGTAAAGTAATGTGGTTTCCTTTTTTTCCTTCCTGCGGTTTAATGGTGCAGCATTTGCAGACCAGTGGTTTCTGTAACAAGATAATTTTATTTCACCTAATCACTAACCAGTTTATTTTTGCTTCCAAGTAGAACCTTGTTTTTGCCTAAATTTTGAAGATTGTGAATTTAAGCGAACACCACTTTCGGCCTGTTGAGGAAATGACCCAAGGTGGCCTGGAAACAGCCATGCTGATGCATAAATGAGAAAATTTCATTTATGTAAAACTCATTGCAACAGTTGTGCTGCGAGGAGAGGTTAAGGTGAGCAGGGCCTGTAGATGTGGACGATCAAAATAGAGTTTTCAGGTAAAACATATGGCGTGGGGATAGAGCGGAGTACGTTTCCATCTCTGGGGACTAAGGAAGGAAACGTATTTTCCTGCATTTATCTGTGAAGAACTTCAGTGATAAGCACTGGGCTTTTCTCCTGCAGAAAGATGGAAACAGAGAAGCAGGGGTTCCAAATTTTTAGCCAAAGTCCCCAAACCCTTTGATCCTGCCGCTTCTAATGTGTCATGCATCACATCCAAGGATGGTTATACCTCCTTGTTGCAATCCAAACAAGCAGAAGGTGAAATACTCAGAACTCTTTATTGCATTGGAGTAAGAAAAAACACATGGCAAGGAAACCAGTTGAAGTCAGGCACACCTTCAAAAGAAAAGCGGGGCCAGAATGTTACAGGGTCAGGACCGATTTCATCCCATTTCTTAACTTCTCTAAAACACATGGCACATTGAGGCAGGAATAAATTTCACTAGGATGAACCACTTACCTAATAACTTTGCTCATTTTGAAATCTAAAATCCTTATTATAGAAGGTTCCAGCTGGTCTGAATTATAAGTAATGTGGTCTTCAACATGGGACCAAATGAGACCTGCTGTGCATATTTGTTGTGAATATTCATACCTGTGAGTACATGCCATAGCTTCACACCATCTATTACGGGTCGTGAGAGCACTCTCCAGTTCTTCCTAACTAACTTGCTGGTGACATTGGACAACCAATCAGGGATCGGAAGGAGTAATGTGAGCCGGTCTGTTCTTTTGTCCCATGCCACATGCATGGGTTGCTTCTGACTTTAGCCCCCCCCTTTTTTTAATTAGTTTATTTATTTGATTTTTAAGTTTTTGAATTTTAATTCCAGTGTAGTTAACATACGGTGTTGTAATAGTTTCAGGTATATAATATAGTGATTCAGCAATTCCATATACTACTCAGTGTTCAAGATAAGTGTACTCTTTTTTTTTTTTTTAAGATTTTATTTATTTATTTGAGAGAGAGAGAATGAGAGACAGAGACCACAAGAGGGAAGAGGGCAGAGGGAGAAGCAGACCCCCTGCTGAGCAGGGAGCCCGATGTGGGACTCGATCCCAGGACTCCAGGATCATGACCTGAGCCGAAGGCAGTCGCTTAACCAACTGAGCCACCCAGGCGCCCCAAGATAAGTGTACTCTTAAACCCCTTCACCTATTTCACCCATCCCCCACCCACCTTCCCTCTGGTAACCATCTGTTTGTTCTCTATAGTTAAGATACTTCTGGCCACAGGCCCTTTATATTGCAAATGGTCATTTACTGGATTTTTGTATCATTTACTAGATTATGGTATCATATGTATTCCATCATATAGATATAGATTTGTAGGTGTTTCACTTGTTCACTTTAAGTTCCTTTTATACTCTATTAATTGATTTTTCTAGATCAGGGTTTGTCAACCTTGGGGCTAGACATTTTGGATGGGTAGTTCTTTGTTATTCGTGGGGAGGCTGTCCTGTGAGTTCTAAGATGTTGAGCAGCATCCCAGGCCTCTACCAGGTAAAGATGTCAATTGCACCTAAACCCTCCAGTTGTGACAAAAATGTCTCCGGACATTGCCAATGTCCCTTGGAGGCCAAAATCACTCCCATTTGGGAACCAGACTAGACCACTTCTGTTTAACAGAAACATAATGCAATTCACAAGTGTGAGCCTCAGGAGTAATTTTAAATTTTCTAGTAGTTACATTAAATAAAAGTAAAAAGAAATTAGCAAAATAAATTGTGATGATTTTTAACTTAACCATATATACTCAAAGGGTTATTTTAACATGTAACAAGATAGAAATTATTCATGAGATATTTTCAGTAGTTGTTTTGCTTTTATTTTAACTCTGGTGTGTATTTTGCACTCACATCACATCTCAGCTTGGACAGGGCTCAGTTGCCACACATGGCCAGTGGCCACCTTGTTGGACAGCACAAGACTAGTGGACTGGGAGTTTGTGTCCCTCCAAAATTCATATGTTGAAGAGGCAGTTCAAGATGGCAGCATAGGAAGATCCCCAACTCACTTCCTCTCATGGACACAACACATCTATAGCTACATATGGAACATTTCCTTCTGAAAAGAACCTGAGAACTAGCCAAACAGCTACTCCACACAAGGATAAAAGGGCTACCTTGAGACCAGTAGGAGAGGCAGAGATGTAGTTTTACCAAAAACCCAACCCCTAGTGTGGCAACCCACCATCAGAGGGGTCTTACAAATACAGAACTCCCACTTGAGGAGCGATGGGTTTGTGCCCCAGAGCAAGCATCTCCAACCCTTGGGACATGCACTAGAGAGGCATACCCCCAAAGTCTGGCTCTGAAAACCACTGGGGCTTATATCCAGGAGAACCACAGGGCTACAGGAAATGATGAGTCCACTCTTAGCTCACATGCAGATTCATTTGTCCCAGGACCCAGTGCAAAGGCAGCAGTTTGAAAAGAGCCCAGACCATATGTGAAGGAGATTCACTGATAATCATAAAGCATCTACGAGAGGAGAAAAAGCCTGTTGGAAGTCTCTTCAGGGTTGGATGGCTGGCAGGAACCACTTTTACATTCTCTCTCTATCTTGCTAGTGCCTGTGCTGGTGGGCACAATTTTTGCACTCTCACTCTAATTTGCTAGCACCTGCTCATCAGAGTGGTACGTGAGTGCCCCTCTCCTGCACTGCTGCCCAGGCCCCCGGAGGTGGTGGGCAAGCAGCCCACCTTCCCAGAGCCAGCAGGCACATGCAGCCCACACACAGGATGCCTCTTGATCACGAGAGTCTGGCGGCCATGAGGGATTGTGTTTCTAGGCCCCATAGGTCTGAAACAATTGGGGGGACAATCAAGAACTAGGGCAAGGTTAAATGATAAGATTCATCACCCATACAGGGCCACCCCTCTAAGACTGGGAAACATAGGGTGCCTGGGTGGCTCAGTCGGTTAAGCGTCTGCCTTCAGCTCAGGTCATGATCCTGGGGTCCTGGGATTGAGTCCCACATTGAGCTTCCTGCTCAGCAGGGAGCCTGCTTTTCCCTCTGCCTCTGCCTGCCACTCCCCCTGCTTGTGCTCTCTCTCTCTCTCTGTGTCAAATGAATAAATAAAATCTTAAAAAAAAAAAGACTGGGAAAGATAGCTGTTTTGCCTAACACATACAAATAAGCACAGAGTGTCAAGCAAAATGAGGAAACAAAGGAATACATTCCAAATGAAAGAATAAGATAAAACCTTGGGGTGGGGGGAAACTTGATGAAACAGAGATAAGTAATTTACCCGACAAAGACTACAAATAATAGTCATGAAGATGCTCACTGAATTGGGGAAAAGAATGGACAGACACAGAGAGAACTTCAACAAAGAGATAGAAAATATAAGAAAGTACCAAAGAGCTGAAGAATACAATAACTGAACTGAAAAATACACTAGAGGAGTTCAACAGCAAACTAGATGAAACAGAAGAAAAAATCAATGATCTGAAAGACAAGGCAGTGGAACTCACCCAAATAGAGCAACAACAACAAAAGAGTTTTTAAAAGTTCAGATAGCTTAAAGGATCTTAAGGACAACATCAAGCAGGGTAACATTTGCATTATAGAAGTACCAGAGAAGAAGAGGGGGCGGGCAGAAAACATATTTGAAGAAATAATGGCTGAAAACTTCCCTAAACTGGGAAAGGAAACAGACTTTCAGATTCAGGAATCTCAGAGAGTTCCAAGCAAGATGAACCCAAAAAGACCCACACCAAGACATATTACAATTTAAATGTCCAAAGATAGGGGTGCCTGGGTGACTCAGTCGGTTGGGTGTCTGTCTGATTCAGCTCAGGTCATGATCTCATGGGTCATGGGATCCAGCCCCACCTCCGGCTCCCCAGTTAGTAGGGAGTCTGCTTGAGATTCTCCTCCTCTGCCCCAACCCCTGCTCACTCTCTCTCTCTCTCTAATAGATAAATACATCTTTAAAAAATAAAATAAAATGTACAAAGATAAAGAGAAAATCTTAAAAGCAAGAGAAAAACAACTTATTAGATACAAGGGTACCCCTATAAGACTATCAGTAGATTTTTCAGCAGAAACTTTGCAGGCCAGAAGAGAGTGGCATGATATCTTCAAAGTGCTGAAAGGAAAAAACTTCTAACCAAGAGAACTCTACCTGGCAAGGTTATCATTCAGAATTGAAGGAGAAATAAAGAGTTTTCCAGACAAGCAAAAGCTAAAGGAGTTCATCACCACTAAACCAGGCTCACAAGAAATGTTAAAAGGACTTCTTTCAGCTGAAAATAAAGGTCACTAGTTGGTAATTAGAAAACATATGTAAAAATTTCATTGGTAAATGTAAATATGTAGCAAGTAAGTTAATCACTTATAAAGTGACTAAAAGTTAAAGGACAAAGTAGTAAAAATAATAACTATAGCTATTGTTGAGGGATACACAAAATAAATAAGATGGAAAATGTGAAATCAAAAACATAGAATGTGGGATGGAGAGAGTAAAAACACAGTTTTAAAATGCATTCAAACTTAACTTGCTATCAATTTTTTTTTTTTTAAGATTTTATTTATTTATTTGACAGAGCGAGAGGGCACAAGCAGGGGGAGCAGTAGAAGGAGAGGGAGAAGCAGGCTTCCCGCTGAGCAAGGAGCCCGATGTGGGACTCGATACCAGGACCCTGGGATCATGCACTGAGCCGAAGGCAGACGCCTAACCATCTGAGCCACCCAGGCGCCCCAACTTGCTATCAATTTAAAATAGACTGGTCTATCTATATATATTACATATATACAAATATATGTAAATATGCTTATATATAAATATAAGTAAACATATATATAAGCTGTTATATGTGAGCCTCATGGTAACCATAAAGTCAAGACCTATAATAATACACAAAAAATAAGGAGAAAGGAACCTAAGCATAACACTATAGAAAGTTATCAAACCACAAAGGAAGAAAGCAAGAGAAGAAAAAAGGAACAGAGTAGAACTACAAAATAGCCAGAAAACAACTAACAAAATGACAATAAGTACATACTTATCAATAATTATTTTAAATGTAAATGGACTAAATTCTCCAATCAAAATGTTAGAGTGGCTAAATAGAAAAAAATATTAGAGGGGCGCCCGGGTGGTTCAGTCGTTAAGCATCTGCCTTCAGCTCAGGTCATGATCCCAGAGTCCTGGGTTCGAGCCCCACATCGGGCTCCCTGCTCAGCAGGAAGCCTGCTTCTCCCTCTCCCACTCCCCCTGCTTGTGTTCCCTCTCTTGCTGTCTCTCTGTCAAATAAATAAATAAAATCTTTAAAAAAAAAAAAGATAGAAAGAAAGAAATACTAGACCCATCTATATTTTGTCTACAAAGAGATTCGCATCAGATGGAAGGACACACAGGCTGAAAGTGAAGGGATGGAAAAAGAAATTTCATGCATATGGGAACCAAAACAAAGCTGGGGTAAATAAACTTATATCAGACAAAATAGACTTTAAAACAAAGGCTATAACAAAAGAAAAAGATGGGCATTACTTAACAAAAAGGGGTTAATTCAACAAGATACAACATTTGTAAAAACTTATTTATCCAACATAGGAGCCTATAAGCAGGTATTAACAGATCTAAAGGAAAAAATGGACAGCAATACAATAATAGTAGGAGACTTTAATTCCCCACTTACATTAATGTATAGATCACCCAAATAGGAAATAGGAAATCAATAGGGAAACATCAGACTTAAATGACACATTAGACCAGATGGACTTAGTAGATATATGTAAAACATTCCATCCAAAGTAGCAGAATACACATTCTTCTCAAGTGTACATGGAATGTTCTCCAGGATAGATCATATGCTGGGCCACAAAACAAGTCTCAATAAATTTAAGAAGACTGAAATTATATTAAGCATCTTTTCTGACCACAGTGGTATGAAACTAGAAATCAATCATAAGAAGAAAACTGGAAAAATCATGAATGTGTGAAGTTTAAACAACATGCTACTGAGCAATCAGTAGGTCAACCAAGAAATCAAAGGAGAAAAAAAAAAAGCCTTGAGACAAATGAATATGGGAATATAACATACCAAAATCTATGAGGTAAAGCAAAAGCAATTCTAAGAGGGAAGTTCATAGTGATATAGGCCTACCTCAAGAAACAAGAGAAATCTCAAAGAAATGATCTAACTTTATACCTAAAGGAATTAGAAAAAGAAAAATAAATGAACGCCCATGCTAGTAGAAGGAAGGAAATAATAAAGATCAGAGTGGAAATAAATGAAATAGAGCCTAAAAAGACAATTAAAAAGATCAATGAAACAGAGCTGAGAAGATAAACAAAATTGGAAAACCTTTGCCAGACTCACTAAGAAAAGGAGGGAAGGCTCAAATAAAATCAGAAATGAAAGAGGAGAAATTATAACTGATACTGCTGAAGTACAAAAGATCATAAGAGACCTATGAATTATAGGCCAACAAATTGGACAACCTAGAAGAAATGGATAAATTTCTAGAAACATACAATCTTCCAAGACTGAATCATGAAGAAATAGAAAATCTAAATAGACCAATTACTAGTAAGGAGATTGAATCTGTAATCAGTGTACTCTCAACAAACAAAAGTCCAGGACCAAGACACTTCACCAGTGAATTCTACCAAACATTCAAAGAAAGTTAATACCTTTCCTTCTGAAACTCTTCTAAAAAACTGAAGAGGTAGGAATGCTCCCAAACTCATTTTATGAGGCCAGCATTACATGGATACCAAAACCAGACAAGGACACCACAATAAGAAAAGATCAAAGACCAATACCCCTTAGAAACAGAGATATAAATATCCTCAACAAAATATTAGCAAACCAAATTCAACAATATATTAGAAGGATTGTACACCATGACTAAGTCTGATTTATTCCAGGGATGCAAGGACGGTTCAACATCTGCAAATCAATCAACATGCTATACCACATTAGCAAAATAAAGGATAAAAATTCTAGGATCATCTCAATCGTTGCATAAAATTCGTATGTTGAAACTCTAACCCACAATGTGAGTGCAGGTGTGTTGGGGAGGTAATTATGTTTAAATGAGGTCATGAGGATGGAGGTCCCATATTGGGATTAGTGTCCTCACAGAAAGAGACTGGAGCTTGCTGTCTCAGCCATGTGAAGATACAACCAGAAGAGTGCTACTTGCAAACCAGGAAGAATGCTCCTACCAGACATCAGATCTGCCAAAACCTTAATCTTGGACTTCAGCCTGCAGAACTGTGAGAAATAAATGTTTATTGTTTAAGCCACCCAGTGGCTTAAACGAATATGTGTGCACCTACGCACCCATGCATGACACCTTCTCCCTGTCGACTGTGTCTTCTTGCATGTTGTGGTGATGGAAAGGCAGATAGAACACAGACATTCCCGTTTAGTCACATCATGCCCACGTTGTGTGGGTGCATTTGCTCCTAAAGAATTGCACGACGAGAACTAAAGTTATGACTGATCATCCACCATGCTCTTTGGTTTATCATAAAACATTATATTCAGGAGATGTTTACTGTTAAATACATTATATGAAATGGTAAACATCCTAATTACAGTGTATCACAATGCTGGATTAATTAAAATTCTCTACCAAGCATTCTGGAGGAGTAGTGAGTTTGTAATTTTGTTGTTTTGTTTCGTTGCATTCGGTTTTTGGATGAATCCTGTTATAACATTGGTTAATAGAACTGTGTGCAGCAAAGAGTATAAAAGAAACTTCATTGATGGCCATTCTTCCCTGTAGAGAGTGTTTTTTTTCCATTCAAGACTGCCATTTAGAGAATTAAAACAGGTCTTAGAGTAAGACTTGAATATTGAGCTAGTGTAGCTGGTCTGTTTCTTCCTGGGTAAGAGTGATCTCCTCCTCTTTGTACATATTTCCCTTTTGTTGTTTTGTTCACGAATCCTCTGGCCCTGACAACCATCTACAGAAATACTGCCAAGGTGATGAGAAAGATACCCTCAGCCCAAATTATTTCCCTTTAATTTTTTCATCCTGAAGCTGAATGTTCTTGGGATCTTCTAATAGTATCTGCCTTCCAAACCTGCAAGATTATCAAAATCCTTTTGGGGGAGCTTTTTAAAAGACTAAGGGCCCAGAAAATATAGAAAATGGAAATGACCAAAAAAATAAATAAATAAATAAAGAGGATTATGAGAATCAGGACATTTCCAAACAGGAAATAAAAAGCAATACGGAAGTGTGTCAGGCAGTTGATTAATAAACATATGTTATTTTTCTGGAAAAAAGAAGTCTCAAAAGACGCCCCCTCCAGAGATTTTATTTTATTAGCTCTGGTGTGGGTCCTGACTGTTCCATGTTTTTAAGCCCCATGGGTGATTTTAATGATCAGCCATATTTGAGAACCAGTGGTTTAATTTCCTGTATGAATTAAAAGAGGCTAAATGCTAGGGAGACTTATCCTAAGATCCTTTGTTTTCCTTTTGGGAGCCCTTCTCTGGGCTAAGTAAGATCCTGTCCAATGGTAAGCATACATAAATGAGGTTAATGAGAAGTACTTTGAGCTTAAAGTGAAGACAGCCTGATCTGATTTTATCTGTTACTAACGGTCTGTCTTCAAACAAGTCATTTATTCTTGCAATCAGTTTTTTCTACCTGCAAAATGGATTTTGTAAGCAATGACCCTTACTTTATATTTATTGAAAATGTGATTTGGAATGTATTTATGTTGCAGCAGGTACATTAATTAAAGCTGCTATGATTACACATTGGCATATAAAACAAAAGATCAAACTTGCTTCTCAGTATTTTCCCCCAAACATTTTTTTGCCTACTTGATTCATTGGTAGAAGATCCCTTTTATTGTTCACATAAGAAATCATCCTAAGACTCAGTCTGATGAAGATATAAACAAATGCAGTAGGCTACAGGTATATAATATAATATAATATAATATAATATAAACAATAAAGATAGGCACAGGGGCACCTGGGTGGCTCAGTCAGTTAAGTGTCTTCAGCTCAGGTTATGATCCCTGAATCCCAGGATCGAGCCCCGTGTCAGGCTCCCTGCTCAGCCTGCTTCTCCCTCTGACCCTCCCCTGTCTCGTGCTCTCTCTCTCTCAAATAAATTAATAAAATCTAAAAAAAAAAAAGATAGGCACAAATACACATGGTTTCTCTGATCTCAAGTAAAATCTCAAATTAACATAAAATATGTTCCATAAAATTATTTCTTATTGTTTTCAAATGTCTTTTTTTCTTATTTGGATAATATTTCATATTTAATGCATAGATATTTAAAGCATATAAAGCATTCTTTTGTTAATATTTTCTAAATAATAGGGCTAATTTCAATGAGACATAAAAAGAAAAGTGTGGCTAATAACTAAGTATGAAAACATGGCTAGTTAGAATTAATCTGCATATGTAAACTTAATTAACATTTATTTTATTCAAATCGAGTGATTTGCATAAAATTTGAAGGGTATTTATTTTATGGCATGTTTTCATTTTGTGAAAGCTCAGATACTTTATGAATATCACAGTGGCTTCAAATAACTTCAAACAGTTATTCTGAGATAATCAGGATGTTATAATGATAGCTCAATTTTTGTGGTGAATTTATTTTCACGGATAGCCATTATTCTGTAATCCATCAAGTGTGTGTCTGTTTGGTCTTCAGAGACAGCTTTTCTATCTATACAAGATCTTGATGATCTAGAAAGATGGAAGGTGGTATCACACAGCATTGAGCTGTTTTGCCAAAAGGATACTTCTTGGTTGAGTTCCTTATCTATCATGAGAAGGGGCACACATGTGGAAACCATCTCAGATCTAAACCAGCGCCATATGCATCTCATAAAATACCACCCCCTGAGGCAGTGGAGAAAAACTCTCTCGTCCCATCTCCACCCCGTTTCCTGCAACTTCTGTGAAGTCACAGAACTTGGGGAAACAGTGGTGCTTCCTGGCCTAGATTTATCACCATCTGGGAGCCAGAATGAGATGCCTGGTGATGCCACCACCACTTTCATCTGCCATATTCTCGGAAATTCACCACCCACGGGGTCATTCTGGCCAACGCAAGTCACCTCATCCACTGGGAAGAGGAAGAGAAAGAATGAGGAAGGAGTCCTGCTCAAAAACCTCCCAGCCTGCTTCTATTTGCTACCACATCCTGTGTTAAAATTCCTGAGGCTGACTTCCAAGGCCATTGCTGATTCGGCCCCACCCTGCCAGTTTCTCTCCTGAGCCAAACTGGCCTCCATGATCCACAAACAGACTCATCTCAGCCTCTGTCTTCATTGCAATTGCTGCTCTTCCTCGTGATCCTTCCAGGCAGCAGCCCAAGTCTCAAATCTCATAGAAATCTTCCCTGATACCTCCAGCTCGTACTACTGTTCCTCCCCTCTGACCTCACAATTTCCTCTGTAACAAGTAATTTAGAACCTCATTATGGGCTAGCATGGACTGTCCTTTGATTGTTTCATGTGTTAACTTTAATTCCCCAATTAAATTGTAAGCTCCTTAGGATAACTTTTGTGACTAATGTCTATTTGCTAAACTCTCCTCACTATCCTTTTCCTCCACTAACCATCAGACTGCTAAGTCCACTAATAGGTGTTCAATAATTCATAGAATTTTAGAGTTGGAACTTTTAAATCCAGCTAATAGATGGGCAAATAAACTCTGCTATATTAGAGAGAGAACCACTTTCACAGCCCTTCCTTCCTTCCTTCCTTCCTTCCTTCCTTCCTTCCTTCCCCTACTCCTTCCTTCTTTCCATCCTCTCCCTCCTCCTCCATTCATTCTTTTCTTCCTCTCTTCCCCCTTCCCTCCCTCCTTTCCTCCTTCCTTCCCTCACTTCCATATTCATGGAGAGTTGAAATCTCTTCACCGAAGACAATGATACAAAGTGCAAAGATTATGCTGGGGAAAAATATTAAAGTACTGAGAGACCACCTGTCTCCCTCTGAAGGTCACAACTTTGCAGTCCCATGAGGTCAAAGCAGATTGTTACTAAGGCTTATCTATCATTGATTCAACTGTGATGAATTGCTACACATTCTTAGGAAGAAAATGACTAAGGCTGACTTAAAATCATACAGGGAGCTTGCAAATTATACCACTTATGTCCTAATGGCTCATTGCTAAGAATATTCTTTGGAACTTTGGGACACCTTTTTCTAATTCAAGCAGTTTTGCATAGTGATTATGTCCCTGGGCTAACACATGGAAGCCTGTTATATCTACTATGTACCAAAGGTTTAGCACAGCATAATATTAATGCTATAAAAACTAACCAGATGTAAATGGATTTTTTTTCAGAAAGCAGTGGAGCTCTAAATCTGCACATTGGGACCATGGCAACATGCCCCCTCTCACCTGCTTCTCTGTGCTCCCTTACCCTACCATTCAAGAAGGAGGGGACACTCTCTTTCCCTTCCCTCCATGCGAACTCATTGGGATAAGTGATCATCTCGCCTCTCCCATGGTAACTGGGAGTGAAGTTTCAAGGAAGATCAAGGAGAACATGGGGGAAGGTAAGAGAGTTCTGTGTACCATAGCCACATTTTCTCACTTTGAAATGGGGATTAGTCGTGCAACAAAAGGTTTGTTCTCTTGGTAGGAGAGATGATCCTTTGTCACCAACTTCTGGAATTTCTCAGACATTCTACCCCTTCCTGGGTTGCTGAGAGGATTAGAGATGTTGGAGCACCTGGGTAGCTCAGTTGGTTAAGTTTCCAACTCTTGGTTTTGGCTCAGGTCATGATCTCAGGGTTGTGAGCCCGAACCCTGCATTGGACTCTGTGCTGGGTGTGGAGCCTGCTCAAGATTCTATCTCCCTCTCCCTCTGCCCCCCGCACTCTCTCTCTCTAAAATAAATAAAATAAAATCTTTAAAAAGAGAGTGTGTGTGTGTCAAGTATCTCCTTGTGTAGTAATGACAATTATGAGTAAAATAAGTTTAGTATTTATTGAGAGCTTACTATTACTATGAGAGACTAATTAGATACTATTTGATATTAGCATAGATGGATACTATGCTAAGCTGTTTCTTCTATTGTCACAGCAACCCAGTGGGCTGTTCTAGCCAATTTATGGATGAGTCATGAAATGGAGGCAGAAGGTTAAGGAAGGCCACTCAGTAATTAAGTGACAAAGCTGATATTCAGAACCCCCAGTCTGATGTCACAGCCCAGCACCCTGGCTTTCCCTGTGACTGCTTGTAGGGCCAGGAGAACAGACACTTAGGACAGAGACCGCCTCAGAAAGTTCTGGACACATGCTCTGGTAGTTTCCAGTGGGTGCGCGAAAGAGAGGGAACGGAGGATCACATGTGAAAGTGTATGAAGAGGGGAGGAAGGAATGGGAGAGCTGGGGGGCCAGCGCATATGTCTGTAGTCTGCTCACCCCCACCCACCTACTCACACACCTGCTGGGAGTCACGTGAGCTCCGAGGCAGCTCCTTCTCTCCTGCCCGACCGACCTGTTCTCTGACTTCCAGTTTTCACTTGCACGCCTTTTAGAAACCAGAACTCCTGTCTGCCTTGATCCCACAGTTCTCCTGCTTTGCTGTCCTCATAGCAGACACATCAGCAGCTTGGGGCTCCACATCCTTCCCCTTCATCTTCAGCTTCAACCAGGGACAGAGATAGATGCACGAGATCATCAAAGCCAACAGCAAGCTATTCCCAAACACCCTTGTCCACAGTAAAAATTCCTGTTTGTTTTAGTAAAATCCCAGCCTCAGAGCACCATTGAGGACTGGTTTCTAGAACAGAGAAAAAGAAGCAGCAGGGGCTTTTGGAAAGTGAGGCTGTGGGGTGGGTGCTGGGTAAAGCTGAGGCCATCACAGGTGGGGTGGAAGAGAAAGGAGCGTTCTCTCTCTCTCTCTCTCTCTCTCTCTCTCCCCCCCCCCCGCCCCTTTGACACATACCTGTGGGGATGTAAGGGGCATGCCTGAGAGCAGCTGTGAGGGGAAGGGGCTGGAGCAGGGGCTCTAGGTCTGCTTATGTGTGAGGAATAGATATAAACCCCCAGTGAACTGCATTTCACAAAATTCAAATGCCCCATTGAACTTTTGAAAATTAGGCACACAATGCAGAATCACTACAGGAACAGCAGGATGACTGTTAATCTGGAAGGCACTTCTTCTAATCTCTTTTTATCCCATCCAAATAATGGGATCTGTGGTCATCTCAGCTGCCCACTGCTCATTTGTGGTTTTATGATAACTTCATATTTGAGGGATCATCTTAGATTTAGATTGCTCTGGGTTCATGAATATAAAGAACCTCAGTAACTCTTCTACTTTAGACCAGAAACCATAAGTAGAATAAAATCTGTAAAAATAAAGATACCAAGTCAAGACAAGCTTTAAGAACGAGCATTTTAATGTTTCCAATTCAGTGTATCCACATGCCAGTTTTTCTTTCCTTCCTTCCCTCCTTCCTTCCATCCCCCCTCTTTCTCCTTCTCTCCTTCTTTCTTTTTCTTTCTCTTTCTTTCTTTCTTCTTTTTCTTTTCTTCCTTCCTTCCTTCCTTCCTTTCTTCCTTCCTTCTTTCTTTCTCTCTGCCCCCCTCCTCTGTCTTTCTTGTGGGCAATGATTTTGCCAATCTGTAGAGGGAGATAAATTGAAATAAGTTGTCACAGAAACATTAAATATTATAACTGATAACAGTGAAAAATGAACAGGGAATTGGGGCAGAATTTTATACAGCTGAAAAATAATTCCATTGAGGGCTAGATAACATTAAGACAGGAATTCTGGAGTGATAATGGGAATTGTTTTCAGGTAACCTTCAACTCCCAGAGAGCAAATGATCTTCAACTCTTGCAAAGAGAATGTAAAATTGATGACCACCTTTTGTGTGGAGAGGATTGATTTACTGCACAAGAATTACTCACTCCCTGGCTGGCCATTGGGCAAAGTTTTGGGGCACAAGACACCTCAGGACTGAGGTTTTGGGGATTACACATCCCACATCTATAAAAGGTGGGCAAGAGTTTGAAAAGCATTATGTAAATAAGAATCAAAGCCCTCCCTCCCCTTACCTGGAAAGGTGTGTGACCTGTGGGAGCAAGTTTTGATCCCTTTCCTGCTTAGGAAGTTTGCTGGCTGTGGTGTGGAACACAGAGATGCTCTAGATTTGCCCATATACATACAGTGTATTAATAGGGATTTCAAAGCAATATCTAATACCAAATAGCTAAAACTGTAGAATCCCTGCAATAAACATATGTATTTTCTTCAACTGGTATTTACTGTCGGGCTGTTCCATTGTGCTGGGTGCCATAGCAAATAGAAAATGGAGCTTGCCTACTTCTCGAGGAATCACAAAGTGTCTCCTGGCTCTTGGTTTGCCAAGTAAATGTGTAGGACTGTGTCCTGTGAATGTGAAGATGGGGAGGGATATCAACAAGGAACCTAAACACTAAGCCCCAAGGAAATGATCTTCCTAGAGGGAAACACTCTGTAATTGAAACCAAACCAACGGCAAGCCTGTACTTTGCTTCTTGACTAATGGTAACCTTTTTAAAAAATAAGATAATTAATGGAAGCTGAATGGTACAAAATCAACAATCACAGGGACCACTTTCTGGGAAACTTCCTCCCCAGGCTCCTTGATTTGTGTATTCCACAGCTGCTTTCCCATTGCCCAAAAGGTAATTAAGAGGTGATAATGATATGTATCTTCCCTTATCAAAGGGAAGATTTATAAATCCCTTATACCAGGGATTTGTGCTGTGATGAAGAAATTGCAGTTTGGGGATGAATTAGCAGGTTATATTCTCTGTGACTCTTGAGTGTCTTATTTCTCCAAACCTTGCAGGTTTCTGAGAACCCCCCCCCCGCCCAGGGCCATTGTGACTCTTGATTTGACCTACAACTTTACTCCTTTCCAAGCTGTTCTATTTGAATCAGGGACACAACTGTCTCCTATTCAGCAAATTGCACATTATACTTGAAGATGTGGCTCAGACCCCATCTATCCATGGTGCCTTCTCTGAACTTAAACTCAGATAAAAAGACACCACAAATTCTCCCAACATCAATTGGTTTCTCTGCCTTGGTTAGCAAGTGGTATGGTGCACAAACGTTCACTCCAGATTGTGGGGAAGGTTTCACAATTAATCTCTTAAACATCTTGGGAAAATATGGGAGTACCTACTCATGCAACTTTTTAACATTTTAAGGATTTCTACAGATGGACGAAGAGAGGAAGGAACAAATGCATTCAGACTGAACTCTCCTAGGCTTCTTTTTTTTTTTTTTTTTTGAAGATTTTATTTATTTATTTGACAGAGAGAGAGACAGTGAGAGAGTGAACACAAGCAGGAGGAGTGGGAGAGGGAGAAGCAGGCTTCCTGCTGAGCAGGGAGCCCGATGCGGGGCTCGATCCCAGGACCCTGAGATCATGACCTGAGCTGAAGGCAGACACTTAACAACTGAGCCACCCAGGCGCCCTCCTAGGCTTCTTTAGGTTAGAAAATAGTCTATATGATTTTTCTGAGGTTTGTGTTTAAATTGTATGATCTGTGAGGGCAAAAATGTATCTAATTTGTTGACCATAAGCCTCATTAAAATCAGAGTTATGGCAGCTTATTGTTTTTTAAAAACTATCCAAATAAATGTATACATTTTACGAATCAAATATTACTAAAAGCCTTTTTAAAATAAAGGAAAAAACCCACAGCAATTCCCCTGTTCTATCCCCTTCAACCATCAGTTCCTGTAGGCAGCTACTTTTAATTAATTTTAGTAGTTCTTCTGGTATTTACCTACATATTTCTAAGTAATATATATATTCTACTAGATCATTATTTAGTGACTGACAGTTGGGGAGGATTTAAGTCTGCTGCCCCATAACACTACTTCCTCTTGTTCCCCTTTTTGTTAAATCAATATTCAGCATTTGTATTATTATTACTATATAAATAATGCTCTCTACTGAGCTAACACTACACTATAATTACCTTTCCTTTCTTGTACAGCTTTTTGTTTTTCTTGGAGTTAATAATTGCCTTGTTTTCATCAGCCTGGCTTTGTATATAACTATCGTTAAGTTTTGCCACAACTTCCAAGTCTCCACAAAAGTTTCCACATAGTAATATAGAACAGATAATCTATTAGAATCTAAACACCTCCTTCTTGGGGCCCCTTTCTTCCTTTTTCTAACCTGGACCAGTGTTTCTTTTGGGCTACTGTATCACTGTTATCCCAGAACTTCTCTCTGTCATCATCTCGGTGATTCTCTCCACCTCCTTCTTGTGTTGGAACTCTCCTTCCTGGTTTTCATGTTTTCCTCTTTCTTGCTTTACTCCCTCATTTTGGTGGCACACCCTTCCTGAGAAAGGGTGCATGTGAGGTAAATTTACTGAGAACTTTCCTGCCTGAAAATGTCTTTATTCTACCCTTGCATTTTTTTTTTTTTTTGGTAGTTTGGCTAAAAATTGAATTCTAGGTTAAAAATAATTCTCGTTCTGAATTTAAAAGATCAAAATGATATTTCTTGGTTGAGTCTTTTCTTACTTATTGTGTTGGGCATTAAGTGGTCCCTTTAATCTAAAGATCCATATCCTTCTGGTCTATGAAATTTTCCTGTATTGTTTCTCCAATAGTTTGTTTTCTTCTCGCTTCCCCAACCCCAGTTTCTCTTCTAGAACTTGTATTGGGCAATTATTGACTCCTCTAGATTAATCTCACATTTTCTTTCTCTCCTAATGCCCATGTTATCATTTTGTTTTACTTCCGGGAAGATTTCATCTACTTTAACTCCCAAACTTTCTATTGATTTTTTTAAATGCCAGAGCTCATATTTTTAATTTCCAAAGAATCTTTCATGTCCTAAGATTGCTATTGCAAGGATGCAATATGTTTTTTAACTTCTCTGTGAAAATTCGTCATATTTTATTGGAAGTATTCTTCTAATCCGTGTATTGTCTTTCTTCCCTCTGATTTCTTTTTTTCTGTTTCTTGTTTTGTCTCTGTCTTTCATGCTGGAGGCTGTCCCTCAAATCTTGTGATCTTTGGCTGTGAGGGAATCACATGCTAAATGAATGTTCTGTGTGTATGTGTAAGGCTCACTGACTGAGGGATTCACTATAGAATTATAGGGCAGTGAACAAACATTTTTATTAGAATACCCTTGAATTCTACACAGTTTTTCCTTAATACCCTTTAATGTCTCCACAGAAGGATCTTCTAACTATCTCCCTAGGGATTACAAGCCTGGCTATGGCCTTCTGGGTAGTAGGTGGAAAAAGGAGGCTAAAAGAGTTTGACGATCAGACTTTTGCTAGTAGCCCCTATTGCTCTGTCTTCTCTGCCTTGGGTCCCTGGTCCTGAGCCTGTCTTGTTTAGAGTAAGTCAACTGTCTTTGGGGGTTAGAGGTGATGATGACAGAGAGACCTAGGGAGCTAACTGCTTTACAGGGACTTTCAATCCACTGCTGACTTCATGCCAGTACCTTCTGTGGGCCCCATGCCTCCAGTTCCTGAGCCCTCCAAGTTCTGAAGGATGACTGGCTTGTTTCTTACTGGTTGCCTCTATGGACGCATAGAATCCAGCCTTTTGTGTTCTCCTTAAACTGTTATCATTACTCTAAAAGCTTGCATAAGGTAGGCATTTGTTGACATTCTTGTCCACTGTTGTCCTCTTTGCTGTTCTGTTCATCTTGTAGGTTTATACTTTTGCATTCCTTTTTTTTTTTTTTTAAGATTTTATTTTTTAAGTAATCTCTACACCCAATATGGGGCTTGAACTCACGACCCCGAGATCCAGTGTCATACACTATTTGACTGAGCCAGTCAGGCGCCCCCTGCATTCTTTTACTGACACTTAAGTGGGTTTCCAGGAGAGAGTGGAGCTGAACATGTATATGAAATGAACATGAACTTTGTCATTTAATTGATGATTATTTCTGAGTTACAGCTTTTTTTTTATTAAGTAGGCTTCATGCCCAGAGTGGAGCCCAATGTGGGGCCTGAACTCAGGACCCTAAGATCAAGAGTCAGATGCTTAACCAACTGAGCCATCCAGGCACCCCAAGTTATAGTTTATTTTTTAAGGAATGTTGGACAGTAACATGTTGATAAATAAATCATATTACTATATCATTTATTCCAGTATTGATACCTGCAAGGACTGGGTCTTCCCTTATAAATCAAACTAATAATATGCTAAAGTTGGATGTGCTAACCAGGCTAAGACCAGGGCCAGGGTTGGTCTTATTCACTTTTGTGTCGAGCATTCTCCTAGGATTTAGCACATACTTTTGAAAAGAAACTTAAGAACAAAAGCAACAACAAAACAGGGAATCAAAAGAGTTGCAGTTTTCTTTTTTCTTTCAATAAACATGTTAATGGTCACCTGTTAAGTGTAGTGAAGAGCTGCATGAGCTGGAGATATGGTGAATGGGACAGAGTCTTTAGCCTGGAGAGCTTCACAGTCTAGTGAGAGAGACTAACAGGAAAACAGGTAAGTACTAGGCAATGTAATTCCTCTTGGTTTAGAAATATGTACCCATGCAGTGGGAGCACCATTCCCCCTGAAAGTGATAAAATGCCTAGCTTATATTCTCTTGATGCTCTTCCTATAGGAATCCAAGGCTCTGGCTAGTGTGAAAGTTAGAAATCAGTCCATATACCTGTGTGCTACATCTTAGCTATAGAGCTATATGCTAACGCTAGATTCATAGAGAGAGAGACAGCTAGATGCTGTATTTTAGCAGGCCCTGTACCTTACAGAAGCATCACCGGAGATAGACAGAAGCTCTAAATACGTCTTCTTCTCAGGGGACTCCGCAAGCTTTCCCCTTCAGAGCTGATCCAGTAGCATGTCTGGGTTCAAAAATGCTTCTCAATGCTGAAAAAAAGTTAAGCCTTGAATGTGATTCCATTATTACAGTAATCATGTTGTTATTGTTTGTAAACATGTGTGCATAATCTTTGAGGGCAGGTTGAAGGTCTTTTTCATTTCAAGGAGGTCATGTGGTGCATTGCAAAGAGCATGAACTTTGAAGTCTGGGGAGCTAGGTTTGAATTTCCCGTATTAGCTGCGTGACTTCTGTCAAGTTACCTGATCTTGCTATACCTAAGTCTCCTACTCTGTCAGACTGAGCTAGTACCTAATTCACAGATTTGTTGTATTAAATAAGCAAAACCAGACAAAGGGCCAAGGGCAGTTCTTGATGGGAAATAGGTGCAGAATGAATGGTAGATCTTATTTTTTTTCTTCCTTCCCCACCAGACAGTGATCCTCTCAAATGCAGAGAACATATGCTATTCTTATGTGTAATCCCAACCTTCGTGCAATGCCGGGCATGAAGTTGGCACTTAATGCATATTTATTCAATGAGTGAATAAATAAAAGGATGTTTGGATTCCACAGGCTGAGGTATTTTCCTGCTCTGTGAATCATTATTTGCCACTTTCTTCCTTTAGACTGCACTTCCTTCACTATTTGCTGATCCTCATAAACCACCATTCTTTTCTGAGCTCCTGGATTACGCATTCTGCGGCGCTGCAGATACAGCTAAGGGACACTAATGTGATTTTTAAACACCCAAGCAGCGCTTGAAATCCAATCCTGCTTATGTACACTGTGGTACAGAATACAAAGAGGTACCCCTGAAATAAAAAAGGTGTCTGAAGCAACAGCTTGTCTCCATTCCTAGTTTGAAAGGCCGTTTGGCAATCACGTCTCCTGGCAGCCCCACAAATAAGACAGCCTTTGGCTGCGAGGCTCCCCAACGAGAGGAAAAGGCGGGAGGAGACGGTGAGGTGAGGAGTTCACGTGGGCTTCAAGTGTTTGCAGCTTTCCTCCACAGAGCTGGGGGGCCGGGGGGGGCACTTTCTGCTCACTTCTAGTCGTGAAAGCGGGAGCGGGGTTTGGCTAAACCATCCTTCGTCACTTTCTAGCGGGGGCAGTTATATGATACCAGGGCTATTTGTAAAAACAAAAACCAAAAAGCCAAAAAAAAAAAAAAACCCCAAAAACCACAAGTCCTAGCCTCGGTGGCATCCTTACTGTGAGCAGTCTGAGCAGCCCGCGCCTCTGTTCCCTGTGGGGTCAAAGCCCCACTGGCGCCAGACACCTTAGGCCAGCACAGAACGCCCCCTGCTACTGTCATCGGCATCGTGCAGTTTAGCCCTGAGTTCTAATACCACTGTTGCGGTCAGGCTCGTCCTCCTCTCCTTCCACATGCTGGAAGTCCGCTGTGTGCTGAGACCATGCCTTCCTCACTTCTGGGCACACACCTTGCTCGGAAGGGACCTGCCCGTCAAAGGGCTCCTGTCTGATAGTGTCCCCTGAGCTCTCGGCCACACCGCACTCTCGGAAACCTCTTTGGATTACACTCTCCTATGAGGACTTCTTGGAGCTTATTCTGCTTTTTTTCATTCTCCTTCACATTCTCCAATATTATTGCTAATCATGTCTTTTTCTTTCATCCCCTCCCCCTCCCCCCAGGGGACATCTCATCTACTCCCAGGGCTCTGATGAAGTCTGACTTCTATGCTAATGACAGCCAATCTGCACACTCATTTCCACCTCTTAGGAAATTCATAATCAATAGACCTAAAAGGAAATTTATTATCTTTTTGCACAAATCGGTTTTCCTCTCTTTTCGCGTTTTTTTTTTAAATTCCATCTTGTATTTGTTCTTTTAGTACGTTTCTCTTGGTTTTATTTTATTTTTTTAAGACTTTATATATTTGTCAGAGCGAGTGAGAGAGCACAAGTAGGCAGAGCGGCAGGCAGAAGGAGAAGCAGACTCCCCGCTGAGCAGGGAGCCCGATGCGGGACTCGATCCCAGGACCCTGGGATCATGACCTGAGCCGAAGGCAGACGCTTAACCAGCTGAGCCACCCAGGCACCCCATGTTTCTCTTGATTTTAAACTCTGACTATACCTATAAATCTAAATATATATCAATATTGATATCTCCGTGTGTATTTATACCTATACTCCCCTATCACTTGGCCTGTGCCTAAAAATGAGTGATGGTTTATCTTGAGTCACTGTTTCGGCCTTTACAATTAAAGTCAGTTTGGGCGGGCAATGCTTTCAGCTGATGGTCCCTTCAGTCCCAAAGGAACGGATCCAGTGTGTTCTCCAGAGAAGATGATAGGGCTCAAGACAAAACAAATGCAAGATAAAATTTTAAGGACATAAATACGCAACATTTAAAAGTTGATTTTGGGGGCGCCTCGGTGGCTTAGACGGTTAAGTGTCTGCCTTCCTTCGGCTCAGGTCATGATCCCGGAGTCCTGGGATTGAGCCTCGCATCAGGCTCCCTGCTCAGCGGGGAGGCTGATTCTCCCTCTCCCTCTGCCTGCCACTCCCCCTGCTTGTGCGCTAATAAAAAATACAAAAATCTCTTAAAAAAATAAAAATAAAAGTTGATAAATAAAAATTAAAAAATAAAAGATAAAAAATAAAAGGGAAAATACCAGGCCATTACATCACCATAATCAGCTTAAGTGAAGTGTCTAAATTAGCTCAAGTTTGGATTTTTGAGGCATCTGGTGCAGAGATCTGAACAATTCTGTGCAGTTAAATCATAAAGCATGAGTTAAATCATCTCTTTCAGAACAGCCTTGAAGAACGCAAGCTTTCGTTACTTCTAAGAGATTTCAGGTGTTGGCTCTTGAAACCCAAGGTTAGATGAGCCCCTTTCAGCTCAAGAGTTATACAGACTCCCATTATCAGATGTACCGGGTGACAAGACCACAGAGCACATCATCTTCAGGGGGCTGCTGTCAGTCCCCCGCCTGGATCAGACCAGGAAAGTCTGCCCAACTGGCTGGGCAGAGGCCAAGTGGCCGGTAATGCAGAACCTTCCCGGCAAATCTCTCCTCTTGCCTGCGCGTCAGCTTTACCAGTGTTTTACGATAATGCCCAAACATCCCAACCATGCAGACTTACGAGGGAGGGAACTGGAATCCGCTGTTTCAGCTCTGAGGTGTCTCCCTGGAGCCACTGATCGGGTCTGTTTAGATGGTGCCTGGAAAAGCCAAATGTGGTGCTTTTTCTCCACTGGACCCCGGGGAAAGGGGCAGTGAGATTTACAGCGTAGTTCAGAGCACAGCAAGAATATTTGAAAACGGGGTTTGTAGTGTTCAAGCAGGCCAATTAGCCGGCAGGGCTTTCTGCAGATGGTCCTCAGGATGTCAGGTTGAGACTAGCTGGCTGAATGGCTTTGTTTGGGGTTTTAAAGTGGTCCCATCTCTCGGGCCGCGTGATCGCGGACTTCACTGCATTTTCAAACAATGCATGTAATAAACGACTTTTCCAAGAACCACTTCAAGTCCTACCTGGATCCCCCCCTCCTTGTCTTGCACTCAGTAATCGTTGCTCACATTTCAAAGTCTCCTGGAGACTGTTTTTCATCTCACTTACTAGACAGAGGCCGCCTTTTCACGAGGAATTGGGCTGTGGAAGTGACTGTAATTCTTCTTCCAAAAATCCTGGCCCCCGGAATCCATTAACGAAGGTACACGTTTGTCTGGGTGACTCTGGCTGGCCCTCTTTATGGTTCTGGGTTTGGGTTGAAGTCTCAGGCCAGAGCCCAGACATTCACGTGCCCCACACCCGCGCCCCCCGCCCCGCCCCGCCGTGTTTTTTATTAAACTGGCATTCCTATCTGCAAAGTCTCCGGTGAGTCCCAGAATATTTAATTTAGTCCAGAGAGGACACACGACACAACTTTACAGATGACATTGACATCAGGGCATATTAAGATTCTAGTCTTCTGGTGGCAATTCTGAAAACAGCCCCACCTGTGGTTTCAGTAGAAAGGCTGATGGGCATCTAGATCTTTTGAGCTCAGTCAGCACAGAGAGCTGGTCTCTGCTTCTTGGAGACTCATGCTGTCTGTACCCAGACATAATTAAAAGATTAAAGAGACATTTGGAAATGGGAACCGGTCACTTTTTAATCAGGGAGATTGATTTTCCGATCCCAGTGCGAAGGTGGAATTTTAAATAATTTAGAGGGCAGAAATCAGTGGCTTGTCCCAACTTGGCCAAAGGAATATAAGCTAGGGGAAAAGGGGGACTCAATTTTTTTTCTTCTTCTTCTTCTTCTCTAAGTGTCTTAATGGAAAGGAGCGTAAAAGGGAGCGAGCCATGGCCAGTTGTTACAAAGATGTTTCTCAGCCTCTGTATCTCTGCTGGAAGAATGAAGATTAGTTTGGTTCCCTCCCACCCCCCCTTTCCTCTTGTCCCTCTGGCTGGAGGCCTGGACATATTCTCTTCACTACTCAGCAACATTTCTCTTTTATCCTGCAGATACCAGTCAGGTTCCAATCAGGTTAAAACCAGAGCCTCCTGAAAAGGGATCCTGGCTGCAGAAAATGATGCTTCCATTAGCCAAAAGGGTGCATTCCAGGGACTCGATTATCAGAATGCACCTAATCAGAGTCAGAATACAGGAGGGCTGACAGCAGGCTCCGCGGTGCTCTATCGGGATGCTTCTGGCACCAAAGGAGAAACAGCCTTCCAGTGTTAATGGAGGTTCCAGCAGCTGTGTGCAAGAAGATATAAAATAGGGGCTCGAAACCTCGATGTGAAGGGGACTAATCGACTGATTGACAGAAACCAGAGAAAAAACTGCAGGGAGAGGGTTTCCAGCTGAGGCTGTTTTTTTTTTTTTTTTTTTTTTTAAGGGCACGTTTGGTTTGGGGTCAGGAAACACTGCAACACATTTCTTCTATTCCCAGGTTGGCCAAGTTGGCAGGTCCCCCCTGAGTCAGAGAGTATCGGGTGACAGAGGCTCACCACGCTGGGTCCCTCCTGAGCAGGAGCCTCCAAACACCTCTCCCCTTTCCCAGGTAAGCTTTCAGGACTGACCCAGACTCACCTTCCGACAAAGCAGCGCGCTTAGTGAAATTTCCAGACTGGGTTTGCGCCCTCACCCAAGAGCTCCCTTTTAATGTCCGGAGTGACTTTGCCATCGTGGAGGGAGGAATGGAGAAACCCTTTTAATTCCACAAACATCCTATGAGGTCCTGTGTTTCCAGAGGAGGAGTTGCCAGGCAAGTGTCTCAATCAATAAAGGGAAGGCAGTGACTTGGGAAGGAGGGAGGAGAAGGTGAATAGCAGAGGGCTGAGAGTGGACGCTGCCACAGGGGAGGGTGGGGCAGGGGAGATGGCCTCCCTGGGGCACCTGTCCGGCCATGAATTGGGCTGGGACAATTAGAAGCAGGAACTACAGCATTTTTGCTACTCTTGAGGATGCACCGACCAAGGGATCTATTTATAGGACATTTTCTCCCATAAAACTCACTGATTAGAGATAGCACTGTAACAGAGGCCCAGCGCCTCCCAAAAGGAGTGGGCTCAGATTCACAGCCTTCTGGCTACTGAAATGGCGACGAATAATCAACTATGGGGACCGAAAACCAACTCTCAAATAGCAGATCACGGGGCTGAACGTAACAACAGCATTCTAAAGGGCCGTTGTTTGCATTCATGCTTCACGTCCGGGCACTGTTCCTCTGTAAGAAATAACCAGAAGAGCACTTTTTCATGTGTCTGTTGGCCATTTGGATGTCTTTAAAAAAAAAAAGAAAGAAAGAACCAGGAGATACTACATTACGGTCCTATCATTTCCACAACCCTGGCTACTTGCCTATAACCCTAAAGCAGGGGTTCCAGACATTTTGGGGTAGAGAGTTCTTCTCTGGGAGAGGCTATCCTGCATATTGTAGGATGTTCAGCAGCATCCCTGGACTGCACCTGTCTGTTGCCTGCAGCACCTCCCTCCCCCCGATCGTGACAACCAAAAATACCTCCAGTTATTGACAGTAACCCCTGGGAGATGGGGCAGGACTGACCGCAGTTGAGAATCACTCTCGAAAAGAAGCGTATCATTTATATTGAATCAGTAGGGTCAACTACAAATCAGGTTGAATCAGCACTTATTTATTAAGCTTCCTATAAATAACTAATAAGACTACCTTTGGCACAAGACTGTAGGTTTGAGCCACACCAGAATCAGTCTCATAATTGTTACCTACTCTGTTCACACTGATGTTGCAATGCAGTCCTGAAGAAAACTCTCAGCACACAAAGTCTTATGTTACCACCTTTATTTGGGTTCTCTTCCTTTTTCCTCTCCTTGCTGTCTCCCCCCACCATCCCCTTGACCACCAACTGACTTAAAATGATACCTCTTTGAAGAACGTTTTCCAGAAGGCAATGCTTAGTGCAGAGACGTGATTCACTAGTGGTGGAGTCTCGGGTAACCGGGCTCAGGTGGTCCAGGAGAGAATTCTGCAAGGGAGCCTCTCCACTGTCCTTAAATCATACCAGGCAGAGGCTACCAAATGCCTCCATTTGTATACTTGGCTCTGTCAGAGCAGATCGTGTTATTAGAATCCACTAACAACTGGCAGTAATAGTCAGAATTTTGGGTAGCTTTGCTGGGAAACAGATCTGGTTCTGGTTCTGTTTCTGAAGACAAGGATCTTGTCTCAAAGGAAATGGAAACTTTTTGCCCCAAGAAAGGAATAAATGCAATCAATGGTTCTTACAGAGCTGTTTTTCCAAGTGATTTTGGTCAGGTTAAGTGTGTCAGCAAATTGAACCAAGTGTTACCATCATAGATTATGAAATGCAGAGTCTAACTTTAATAAGGTTACCAGTAAATGTGGGAGTTCTGGGTCAGTAATGGGGAATTGGGGTGAGTGAGAGCCAAAGAAAAAGTAGCAAGACAAACATATCAACAATAACCTGTAGGGTAAACATAAAGAACTATTGCACACTTTGTGAGAACAGGAAGTGAAATTTCTGTCTGCATTAGCATGGTGTCGCAAATGTGTGTTGGGTCATCAGGTGCATTTTAGAGGGGACCTCTGTCCTAAGGGTCTTCTGGTATCCAGGTAGCTAGAGGAGGGAAAGAGCCTTTGGGGACATTGATACCTAAGTCTGTCTGAAGATCGAGGCCTGTATAAAAACCAGTCCCTCCAATAGCAAAAGTTGGTCTCTTCCATACCATTCTGCTAGTTGAAAAGTGTGAAAAAGAAATGATCTTGTTGGTTGAAAATTCTCATGCTATATATTCTGAAAAGTGTCTTCCACGGTCTGACTAGAAATACAAGTGTTTATTCCAAATAAGAAAATGAAATGGAGCAAATGGAACAAATTCATAGGGAATCCATTCTGTGCTTCCAGCTTTCTTGAGCTGGAATACTGTTCCTGTGCAGTACCCAATTTCCCCGAAATCTGTAGAGCAGAGTAGACAGTACAACAAACAAGCTGTGATCAATGACTGTCAGGCCTCTCCCTTTTAAATCAGCTCCTATCTCTCTTTGGAGACATGGCGTCTTTCCTGTCTGTACATATGCGTTGACTCTCCTTCCTGAACCATTTCTGAGATGTCTGGTGAGCAGCTTTGTAATGACTGCTTCCCTCCCCACGTAAATGATCTGCTTAGTGTAAGACTTGGGGCTGTCTGTTTTTTAGTTGACTTTCAGGCATTGGGTAACTCGCGGCTAAGGTGATCTCATTCAGTTTCCTGGCTTCAGTACCATCTGCTTGTTGATGTCTCTCAGTCCAGACTTCTACATGAACTCCTGCTTCTCATTCAGTAGCACCACTCCGACGTCCCATAGGCATCTCAGACCTAACGAGTCCAGAACCTTAATTCCTGGTTCCCATCCAGCAAGCCTGTCCTTCCGGGAGTCTCCCACATCTCAGCAAATGTCAGCTGCACCCCCCACCCCATTCAATGGGGCCCAAAACCTCGTTATCATCCCACCTCTCACTAAGTAGAGCCAATCCATCAGCACAGTGGTTGGTTCCAACTTTAAAGACCATCTATCCAGAATCTAATTACTTCTTACTACCAGTGTGTCTGTATCTGTCCTAAACCACCCTTTGTCTCTTGCCCAGTTAAATGCAACAGCTTCTTTTTCTTTCTTTTTTTTTTTCTTTTATAGATCTTACCCTTAAGTAATCTCTACACCCAACGTGGGGCTCAAACTCACAACCCCGAGATCAAGAGTCGCACGCTCCCCTGACTGAGCCCGCTGGGCGCCCCTAAATGCAACACCTCCTTAGCTCACCATATTCTCAGCAGGGCAGCTAGAGGAGTCCCTTTAAAATTGCCGCTCTGCTGAAAATTATCCAAAGTCTTCCCATCTTAGAGTCAAACCAATATCCTATGGGTAAGAAGGCCACAGGGATCCTCCCAACAGCATTTCCCATCCTCTTCCTCTCTCTCAGTGGGTTCCAGGCCCATTGCCCTCCTGGTTTTTCCCATGAGCCCGCCAAGAGTTCTGCATCTGGGTCTTACACTCGCTCTGACCTGCTCACACTGCCATTTCTCAGGTAGCAACCTGGCTTCCTCCCTCACTCACTTTGGGTTTCTGCTCAGATGTCAGCTTGCCGGTGAGGGAGGCCTTGCCCCAACTGTCTAGCAGCACGTGGACCTTTCTTCCCCACACACAACTCTCCATCTGCCTTCCCTGTATCATTTTTCTCCCAGGCGTTTATCAGGTATACTCTTCTACTTACTTGTTTCCTTTTGTCTCTCACACAGGGATGTAAGGCTTAGGAGGGAAAGGACTTCGTTTTGTTCACTGCTGTATCCCTAGGGCCTGTATCAAGGACTGACACATTCTGGGTGCTTAGTACACATTTGTGACTTTATAGTCCATTTAAATGTTACTGTTGTAGGAAACCTTCCCTGATCCTCTGAATCTGGGTTAAACATCCCTCCCTCAGCTGTCTGTCCCTCCCTGTTATAGTGCTTACACACTCCATGATGATTTCATGGCTAATTTATAAAAACTCCACAAGGACTGGAGTTAAGTTTTTCTTTCTCACTGATGAATCTCCAGTAGTTGCAAAGTGGTCGGCACATTGTCCACACTCAAATATTTGTTAAATTGAATACACACACACACACACACACAAAAGACAGGGTTATAATTTGGTGAGTTAAAATTCACATAATACAGAATTAACAATGTTAAAATACATATAGTTCAGTGGCATTTTGTACATCCCTAATATTGTGCAACCATCACCTCTTTCCAGTTTCCAAGCATTTTTTCGACCCAGAAGGAAACCCCACCCCCATTAAGCAGTCACCCCATTCCCCAGCTCACCCCTGCCCTTGGCAACCACGAATCTGCTTTCCATCTCTCTGGACTCACCTATTCTTGATATTTCACGTCAATGGAATCATACACTGTGGGACCTTTTTGGTCAATGAGGTTTTCATGGATGTGACTTAGAAAGGTTTTATCATAGCAAGACTGTTTTTAATCCGATTGGCATGTGTAGCAATAGGTTTAACCTGCATTTCTTTCAAGCGCATACCACTCAAAAAGGCCAAATCACTTCATGTGAAGAACTTTCTCCTGAGTTACCACTGCTAATTTACCAGAAGCCTTTTCTTGTGCTATGGCCCATCCCTCCGGCCTTCATCCTCCCCCTCAGCCCCCTAGCAAGGGTCTCGCATTCCACCTCCGCTCACAGTTTATCAGACCCCCCACCTCTTTCTGGAAGCTTGCTGGGATGAAAGTATTGGCAATAAAAGACCACAGCTGAGGGGCACTGCTGAAAGTCCATAAAATCATGAAAGGTAGGGGAAAATCTGTGTAAGAACTTGTTCCTCAAATCTGGGAATCTTTTTGAAGCTTAAAGGGAAAGGTAAAAAGTTTTATTTTATGTAGTAGATTAGATACACACACAACTTGTTACTCTGGTGAAAAGATAAATAGCTTTAGGGTTTAGACAAATATACAGACAATAAATCAATACCAGGCTGCTGAGAGGAAGCAGGGGACAGGAGTTAACATCCGAGGGCAATTACTGTTCTCTGGCACAAATACCTCCGGTTGGGCCGGGCACTGGGCGGCCTGGCAAGGGTGGGCCCACGGTGACAAGCTATCCATGAACTTGCCCTCGGGTGGAGCATTATTCACATGTTCCTGACTTTGGCTATTTCAGAACCTGCAGGTAACAGGATGGCGGG
>NC_138376.1:5049491-5082940 GCF_054177405.1 Leptonychotes weddellii | reverse complement strand
TGGACTCTGAAAAACAAACTGAGGGTTCTAGAGGGGAGGGGGGTGGGAGGATGGGTTGGCCTGGTGGTGGGTATTGAGGAGGGCACGTTCTGCATGGAGCACTGGGTGTTGTGCACGAACAATGAATCATGGAACACTTCATCTAGAACTAATGATGTAATGTATGGGGATTAACATAAGAATAAAAAAATAAAAAAAATTAAAATTAAAATTAAAAAAAAAAAAAAAAGTAATGCTAACCCATTCACAGTCACTCCCCACCTCCCTTCCCCTCGACCTTTGGCAACCACTAATCTACTTTCTGTCGCTATAGATTTGCCTATTCTGGACATTTCTTAAAAATGGAACTATATAATATGTGGCCTTTTGTGTCCGGGTTTTTTTCCTGAACCATGATGTTCTCAAGGTTCATCCATGGTGTAGAGGTATCTGTAATCAATTCCTTTTTATAGCTGCATAATATTTCATTGTGTGCATATATCACATTTTGTTTATACATTCATCAGTTTGTTTTTGCTTTCTATTATAATACTGCTACGAACACTCTTGTATAAGTTTTTGTGTGGAAATACATTTTCAGTTCTCTTGGATATATACCTAGGAATGGAGCTGGTTGGTTTACATGGCAACTACATTTACTGTTTTGAAGAACTGCCACACTGTGGTAGCTGTACCATTTTACATTCCCACCAATAAGGCATGAGGTTCTAATTTTTCTACATCCTCCTTAAGACTTGTCATTCTCTTTTCTATGTTAGTTTTTAATTACAGTCATCACAGTGGGTGTGAGGTGATCTCTCATTGTGGTTTTGATTTGCATTTCCCTGATGATGAGTGATATGAGCACCTTTGCACATGCTTGCTAGCCGTTGTATATCTTCTTTGGAGAAATGTCTGTTCAGGTCCTTTGCCCATAATTAAATTGGGTTTGTTGGGTTTTTTTTTTTAATATATTCTGGATACCAGACCCTTAACTGATATGGGATTTGCAAATATTTTCTCCTGTTCTATGGATTGTCTTCACTTTCTTGATAGTGTCCTTTGAAGCACAAAGGTTTTTAATTTTTATAAAGTCCAATTTATTTATTTGTTCTTTTGTCATTTATGCTTTTGGTATCATGTTTAAGAAACCACTGCCTAGTCCCAGATCAAATACATTTTTTTATATGGTGTGAGGTAGGGTTCCAACTTCATTTTGTTTTCTGTTGGTAGAATTAAATGTCTTGGCAGAATAGCAGAGTGATTACAAGCTTAGGCTCTAGAGTCCAACTTCCGTATTGTAAAACATTCCCTCTTCTTCAGTTACTAGTTGTGTGATCTTAAGAAAGTTCCCTAATTTCTCCATGCCTCGCTCCATGCCTCTCATCTATAAAAGGAGACAGAGTAGTAACTGCCTCACTCATGTGCATTAAAATCAAATTATAGGAGCACCTGGGTGGCTCAGTCAGTTATACATCTGACTTTGGCTCAGGTTATCATCTTAGGGTCCTGGGATGGAGCCCCGCCTTGGGTTCCCCACTCAGTGGGGAGTCTGCTTGTCCCTCTCCCTCTGCCCCTCCCCCTGCTTGTGCTCTCTCTGTCTCTCTCAAATAAATAAATAAGATCTTTAAAAAAATAAAAGTAAATAATAAATAAATAAAATAAAATTAGAGAGTTGTCATAAGAACGGAGTCTGTGCATTTAAAGTGCAGATGCTTTGATTATTAGTTATCATCATTACTGGCTCTGTGAACATTTAGGACTGTCTCATTGTCTCCTGTAGGTGTATGTTTTCAGTAGCGGACTTGGTAAGTGTCTTATCAAGAATATGCCTTATCAGATCAATTTTAATGTACCTTGAATGTTCCAAGAGGGTTGGATGTGGGCTGGAATTTGTAGTTGTTGCTCACCCCAAAAAGAAACAAAATTTTTGGCAAAAGGCATTTCCAATCTTTTATAGAACTTCACACAGAGGGACGAAAGCAAGGCAAAAAGTATTAGTTTGCTAGGGCTGCTGTAACAAAATACCACAAACTAGATGGTTTAAACAACAGCAGATGTTTTTTCACACTTCTAGAGGCTAGAAGTTTGTCTTTAGTTTCTTCTTTTATCCTTTTTGGTATCTTCACCCCCCCACACACACACACACACCCTCCCCTCCCACCCCCAGCCTCCTCTGGGGGCCAGTCCTCTCATCCAGCTAGCCTCATTCTGATCACATAGAAAATGAGACACAAAAGCCTAATGCCTGCTCACGTGCAAGCAACTTAAAATGCTACCTGTCCATCTAATACTGGACTTCCGACCCAAGAGGTACCACCAAACTATCAACTATGGGTATTTGACTCCCAACAGGAAGAAGCTCTGGAAACCCAACCGTATCCATTAACAAGGATGCCAGCCCTGATTTGAGTGTCAGCACCTGGCCAAGAGAGGGATCCTTGGCTACCCGCTGACCCAGGGCTCCCTGCAAAACGAAGCCTCACATTCTGGCGCTTGATGTGACCCGTCTCTGCTGGATCCCCCCACATGGCTGAGTTCTGGTAGGAACCGGAAGTTACTTTTTCCAGGGGTGGTACACAATGATGCAGAAGCAAAGACACGATTAACTCTAAAACCGACATACCTGTTGTGAAACGTAGACACTTGCAACAAGCCAGTGAAGGAAATGTTTTGGAGAGAAACACATTTTTGTTAACTCTCTAATCATCTCATGTAGGCAGCTAACTGCCTTCCCGGAGCATCAGTCCTATTGAGATGAAAGGTCCTTAATTCGGGTAGTTTTTGTGGAAAACATTTACCAGGAAACTTCCAGTTCACATAATGAGAAGCTTCCAGGTAATTTAGAATTACTTGTTTTCTAATGTGAACTCTGTATTCTTAAAAAGAAAAGACAAGGGTTTAGTGTTTCCTGAGACTGGTTTCCACTAATTAATACATGGTCGCTAACTTCAACTAGGGAAGCGGGCAGGGGGTCAAAGTGTTGCCTTAGGGAGACTTTTGTCAAATGGATAATTCAAAAAAGTCATTCCTTTTGAGCTTACAGCCATTAACTCCTCTAGTAACCAACTGTGAGAGTTATGTTGGAGCTTGTCTTGAAAATTACTTAAAAAAAAGGAGCAGACGAGGGGCCGCTGACTTGGCTGCCAGTTTATTTACACGTCTTGAGCAAGAAGCTGCATATACTTGTTTTAAGATCTGTTTGGAATACCACTGGCACTCCCCAGCAAGCTTGTAGAACAGTCAGTCCCTCTATGTCGTATGGCTGCAATGTGAGTCAGGCTGAGAAATTGTTAAGGACCCTCAATAACTTATTCCTTTTTTTTTTTTTTCCCTCTTCAGAAAAAGTAATATTCATATGTGTTCTTATATATGCTATCAGTTGAGTGGATCAAATCAAAGGGAATTCTTTTTTTTTTAAATTTTATTATTTTTTTAAACATTAAGATTTTATTTATTAATTTGACAGAGAGAGACACAGCGAGAGAGGGAACACAAGCAGGGGGAGTGGGAGAAGGAGAAGCAGGCTTCCCGCTGAGCAGGGAGCCTGATGCGGGGCTTGATCTCAGGACCCTGGGATCATGACCTGAGCCGAAGGCAGCTGCTTAACGACTGAGCCACCCAGGTGCCCAAAGGGAATTCTTTTAGGCCAAGCTCAGTATCCGGTACCTTGTTCAGAAGGTGGCAGCCCATCAGAGCCCTGTTAGTTCGGTTGGTTCTTACTCATTTTGATGAACATGAGGAAGGGAGAGAGAATTCCAAGGGTCACAGGAGGGAGTGGGGGGCATTTTCGTTTGCTGGGGCTGCTGTAACAAAGTACCACAGACTGTGTGGCTTAACGAACAGAAATTTATTGGCCGACTGTTCTGGAGGCTGGTGAGTCTAAACTCAAGGTGTCACCGGGGTCGGTTCCTTCCGAGGCCGTGAGGGAGGATCTGGAACTGGCCTCTCTCCTTAGCCCGTAGATAGCTATCGTCTCCCCATGTTTTCCTTCAATGAGTGTCTCTGGGTCCAAATATCCCCCTTTTATAAGGACACCAGTCATACTGGATGAGGGCTCACCCTAATGACCTCATTTTAACTTGATTTCCTCTGTAGAGACCCTGTCTTCAAATAAGGTCACATTCTAAAGTAATGGGTGTTAGGACTCCAACCTATGAATTTCAGGGGGACAAAACTCAACCCACAATCGGGGGGCAGAGGCGTGGCATGTAGTGAAAATCCCTGTGGGAACCACACACTGCTATAAAGGCCCTGGTCCCTGGTAGCCTCACTGATAGTACAATGACAAACGCTTCCAGTGTGTCAAAGACAAACTGTCTAGAAGCAGTCCGATTACAGCCTCTGAGTTCTGTGAACGCACAAAAGCATCCAGTCCCTTTTGGAAAGGCTGTCCCCAAGGGGTGTGAGCAGTTGAAAGACTCGGTATTTGGAGGACCATCACTTTCAGTGTCAGAGTCAGTAACTTATATATCAATGCCTCATTCACTGCTTTTTCATTCTGGATAACTGAGCTTCCCGGGTTTAAAACTGTGCTGTGGCCGATTTCATTCTCATCCAGAGGGTGCCTCGAACAATGCGCCTTTAGCCTTGAGTCATGAAGACAGTTCTAATGATACTTCGTTAAGACGCCATGCTTTGGCAACTGACTGATCTGCTTTCTTAAAATTTGGATTCGTTTGGGCATGTCACTTCACCTCTCTGGATTTCTTTTTCCTCGTCTGCAACAGAGCTGAATAACACCCGCCTCCCAGAGTTAGAGAGTCCGATGAGGTAATGCAGGTAAGCCCTCCGTTTGGGACGTGGCCCATAGTCAGCGCTCAAGAAATGGTAGTCTCTACCGCTTGATTATTGTATTTTGTCTCATTATACACTACGACTGTGGATCGGAGCCAGGCCTTCAGTGTCCACAGACCGAGAGCAGGAGGGGGGCCACTTGTCATGAAGGGGAGCCTTCTGAGTCACGGGGAGGCTTTGTAAGCAGGGTGATGCTGAGGAGAGGGACAGGCTAGAGGCTGGTGGTGGGACTCATGCTGCCAGCATCCCACCCATCTCTGTGAACGGCAGGAATCACAGGATCGTTGATACAACTGGATTTCCTGTGGAAGTTGGCATGACATGAAGCTTGGCACAGGCCTGGTATTGAGTGCAGGGTGGAGACAGAAAGTCAGAAGGAAACAGGAACAGAGGAATCTAGGAGTAAATGAGAGCTGAACTTCACAGCGTGTTAAGCCCTGTAATCACCCACAAATAAATGAATGTGTGACTTGAGTGCAGCCTGTGTGGTTTCAGACGGGATTGTCCATTGATATAAAATCAGAAAACTCTCTGCAATCTGGTTGCTTCCAACATTCTTCAGTATAATTAATCTTTTGCCTAATGATCAGTTTTTCCTTCATAAAGCCCATTTTCTTGGCCTTACTTTGGATCTCCTGGTTGTTTGGCCACTGGTATTGTTATCCATATAATTAAGCTCTCTGTGAATTTTTTTTTTTTTTTTTTTTTTTGCCATACGGTGTATGCAGCCATGACTCTTGCTTTCTCTATGCTTCTGGCTGTAAGTGATCACGTTCAGTCCAGTTGGGGAGACGCTGCTTAATGGAGAGGTTCACCCAGCTGACCATTCAACACCCTCCGAAATCTTCCTCTAAACCATGTTCCCAGTCTCCTTTACCATTATTCCTTACAACAAACCCTCTAGTTAGGGCAAATGGATGACTTACTGCTCCCTGATTTCCCATTTTCCATGTTGGTTTGTCTCCCTGGAAGAATGCTATTTATCTCCATCTCTTTTTCACACACACACACACACAGCTTCCCATTCAACACACATATACAAATCTGGAGTCTCCAAGGTCCAGCTCAAAAAACATCACCCCCGCCCTCCCAAGAAAAAACAGTTGCACTGGTTCTCCCATTGGCATTTTCTTCAGATGCCATCACACACCTCGTCTACTACAATTCTCAGCTGTCTTAACTATCTGCATGGTGAGACTGTGGCTCTCCTCTCTTCGGAGCCTGGCTCACTGGCATAGAGGGGGTGGTTGGTACAGGTTTCCACGAAGGGGTAAGTGAATGAGTGGAAGTGAATAGCAACAGGGAAAATCCAAAACATCAAATAACCCCAAAATAATCTATATGTTACTTTGGAATGTATTTTATACACACATTCAGGGAACATCAAACACAAAACTTCAAACACAGCAAATGAAGCCAGCCTGTGCAGATCCCAGTTGGGTGGGGTGGCCTGGAAAAAGGGTGGGAATCCCAACAGGAAGGGAGGAACCACTCCCTAGTCAACTGCCCTTCCCTACCCTCAGTGGCTTATCTAGGAATCAGAGAGACTCCAAATGGTTGAGAGCTCAAGGGCACATGGCTGGGTAATTAATTAACAATCATAATGCCTTTAGAAATGGAAGTCCTATGGAACTACTCAATTATAATGATGCAAAAATAATCCTCTTCCATTTTCTTCTTTAAAGATGTAAATGGCATAGTTTTGAAAAAATCTAAAAGGGGTTCAAGAAACGGCAGAGAGTTTAACAAGAAGATGCACCAAAGAATCATGCAAACACATTCAGTGTTCTAAATGCAATTATAGTGCTGACCATCAGCCCTGGAAACAAATTACAGTAGCTAATGACAGGGGACAGCAATTAGGATGTTTTCAGAAAATTACTTGGAAGCAAAATTGTCAACAAAAGACCACTCAAATATAGCTGTAAACAGCTTAAATAACAGAATAATGCGGTGACCTCTGCCCCAAGTGACATCAAGAAGATGTAAAACACATTCAGGGTCCTGAGTAACTGTCTTCCCAGTGATTACAGACATTGTTTTTAACCTCAGTCTCTGTGGGCCGTTCTAAATGTGGTGGAGAGCCAAGTGCCCTTGAACATTCTGCCGCTTGCTGAGTCTTATCCTGGTTCGCTCATATATTCTGGATAATTCTCCCTTTCTCCTCTCCTTTGCATTTTTTGTTATCTTTGGCATTCGCTTTTGAAAAACATGTGCCTCATTTGGAACAAATCCACTAAAGCAAACAACCTTAAAACTTTCCAAACAGCCCTGACTGTTGCGATCCACAGGCAGCCCAGATCCACGGGTGGGACACATCTCCCAGGGTTTGCAGCGCTTGTGGGGATCCTGGCGGAAGAGTTTCTTGTTAGCGAGAATAGAAACTGACATTTACATATCTCAATTTTAATTCCCCGGAGACTGGTGCAGCTCACGTCTGCGATAGGCATGCGGGGTGGAGGGGGCGGGGAGCGGAGCGAAGAGGGAGAGAGGGGTGGGTGGAGGAGGGTACGGAGGGGAGACAAGCCTTGAGAATGAAAAATGTTCTCTTAGTGCTTCATTAGGGACAGAGCAAAATGAGGGAAAGTTCCTCTAATAAATTGTCACTTTTTTTTCCAGAAAAGCTTGAGTATAACTCCTCATTTATTGCCTGTTAAGGAAGAGTGAGCAGTTCCTTGAGGGGCTGTGTGTGTATGCGTGTGCATGTGTGTGCATGTGCGTGTTAAGGCAAAACAACCAAAAAGATATTTTAAAAAGAAACCATATTAAGTGGAATTCTTTCCAAAATGTGTATTCCACATGCTTCTATGACTAGACAGCCTCCCAAGTAGGGTAAGTGTGTTGTTACAGAGAGCTGCAGTGTCATTATTAGAGCCAACTGCCATAGAAAATGCTGGAATAGAGTTATGCTTGGCACCCCATGTGGAATCATTTTCAAAATATCGTGGTCCACTTTGGGGAGGTTTTCTCTACCTCTGGACTTTATTGTCAGGCTGGCAGATGTTACTTTCTGCAACCCCATCTACTTTTCAATTTCCTGCTTCTCACATGTTGTGGACTAGAAATTCTAGCTTGTGGCAATTCTAGAATTGTGGCAAGAATGAGCCGAGCTGCCTCTTAGTAAGTACCTGTGAATAAAGCATATGGGCCTTGACAGTCATTTTGCTTGCAAGAATTTTTACTTTTTTTTAATGATTTTTTTTTATTTATTTGAGAGAGAGAATGAGAGAGCACATGAGAGGGAGGAGGGTCAGAGGGAGAAGCAGACTCCCCGCTGAGCAGGGAGCCCGATGCGGGACTCGATCCCGGGACTCCAGGATCATGACCTGAGCCGAAGGCAGTCGCTCAACCAACTGAGCCACCCAGGCGCCCCAAGAATTTTTACTTTTTACTTCTACCTGTTTCCTGACCACATTCCAGAGATTTAAGCTGATTATATAAGTGGGGTATCACTGAAATTTATACAAGGTGAATTTATAGCATCTGATAGAGATTTATATGAAATGTTCAGATTACGCGTAACTTTATTTATTTCAATTCTCTGGCCCTTAATTTCATAGCTTCAGGAATATACAGTATCTTAAAATTATTATTATTTTTTAATTTTATTTGTAAATTGTCTACTAATAGAACTAATATAATTCTATTTGTTATACAGAGAAAAGAAACAAACAGAAATTCTGCATTGCTATGACCCGAACACTAACATGCTTTCCACTTGGGTATACAGTTGACCCTCAACAACGTAGGGGTTAGTGGCGCCTACCCCATGCCCCGCCCCCCGCCCAGTCAAAAATCCACCTATAACTTTTGACTCCCTAAAAACTTAACTGCTAATAGCCTATTCTAGACCAGAAGACTTACCAATAACATAGTCAATTAACACACATTTTATGTTATATGTATTATATGCTATATTCTTACAACAAAGTAAGCTAGAGAAAAGGAAATGTTAAGAAGTCATAAGGAAGAGAAAATGCATTTACAGGGCTGTACTGTAAAAAAATCCATGGGTAAGTGGACCCACAGAGTCCAAACTTGTATTGTTCAAGGGTCAACTGTACTTCTTTAGATATTTTTCCTATGCATGCTTTTGTAAATACAGTTGTATTACCATCCTCTATACAAGTTTATATCCTGTTTTTAAAATGGGCTTTTAATGACTACAGAATATTCCACTGAGCAGCTATATATATTCTTTTACTTGTTTATTTTCTTATTATTTTACATATAACTCCCAATTACATTTAAAACATCCCAAATTCTTTGAGATAGTCAAATACTGTTTTACTTAAACCAACCTGCCCCTTCTGAAGTGAGTTTAGTCCGTTTCCAGTTCACTACCGAAAAGCTTAAAGTATTTTCAAATTTTTCCTATTATAACAACCCCACAATGAACATCTTCCTGAACATAGCTTTTGTTGGCTTGATTGTGATTGTCTTGGGGTTATATCCTTTGGTGTCCCAGACGTGGAAATACATAGAAAAAACTATGACAGTTCAGAACCAAATTTTGGTAAAGGAAAATTCTGGATGGCTCTTGGTGGTCACAGACAAAAACTGAGAGCAACTCCGAAGCCAGTGGGCACAAATCCTGGGGATGAGCAGTACTGGGCTAGGAAAATGCATTTCACAGCCTGCCACCACACTTCTCAAGTGCATATACTGCTGTACAATGGTAACAAGGGACTCGCCATGTTTTAAGTAAGATAATGCAAAAAGCACACGTGAACCATTGGCGAACTACGGTAGCCGTTGGTGAAATGTATATCGAGGCAGCAATACACTTGTGTTCAGGTTCAATCTCGGGAGGGAAAAAGGAAAGAACTAGCCTGAGTGAACCCTTAGAAAAGTGTTCATCCAGAAAGGACTTCTACTGTAAGGCCAATTAGCAATTGTCTTAGACCTTTGTCTTTCATGGATGTCGTGTAACTACATTGGGATGCTTTGGGCAAGTAACAGAAGATCCAAATAAAAGCCTAAATGGGAAGGGGTTTATTATCTCATTTGACAAAAATCTATAAGTAATAATAATGTCAATTATACTTAGTTAAGGAAATAACATGAAGAACTAAGTTCCAGGTATTATCCTATGCATTTAATGTGCATTAGCTCATTTACTTCTTCATATAAACCTTACAATGTGTTCCCAACTTGAGATAAGGCAACGGACACATGGTGAGTTTAATAATTTAGTAAAGGTTACACAAATATTAGGTGTAACCTAGTAGGTGGGAGATTCAGAACTTAAACCCAAGCCATCCAGCTCCAGATCCTACTCTTTCAACTATTAGAGTAGGGCTGTTCTCAGATAGTTAAGTCTGTGATTCCATGACTTTGTAAGGGATGGAAAACACCACTTCAACCATACTAAATGATTTACAGTGGATGCACCTTCTGATTGCTTGCTGCCTGTAGTGTACTGGTTTTAAATATTTGGTATATCGCCGCCCCCAGACCTAGGTAATTCCCAGCTTTCTACTTTGCTGTCTTCATCACATGCACAGTATCTTCCTTCATGGTTGAGGGAAGCTTATTAATTTGAAGGATCACATGCAAGTTTGATGATATTCAACAAAGAAGAGTTAAACATTTTCTTTCTCTCTTAGAATTTGTTACTATTTAACTTGGTTTTTTTTTTAAGATTTTATTTATTTACCGCAGGGAGAGAGAGAGCACGCACCAGAAGGAGCAGAGGGAGAGGGACAAGCAGACTCCATGCTAAGCATGGAGTCCAACGTGGGGCTTGATCACCCCCATGCTCAGCTGACTGAGCCACCCAAGCGCCCCACGATTTAACTTCTTAAAAAGCATAACATACATATACAAATCTTAAGTGTTCAGCATGATGTACAGCTTGATGATTTTTTATCCTAATACCCAATTAATCACCACACAGACCAAGATGTAGATCATTTCCAGTGCCTCATACCCCCTCCAAGATTCCTGTGGTTTTTCTGATAAAATCCAAGACTTTTCTTCTATTTTCTTAAGCGTGTTAACCAGAACTACTTTTTGTTTCTTGTCTGATAACTACAAAACTTGATCACTGATCATCCTGAGGTCTATGTATATTATCTGTTTCTTCTTTTGGTTTTTGTCATTTGATCCTATTTGTTCATATACTGGTAGATTTTTTTTATTAAATGTCAGACCTTATGTATGAAATATTGTAAAACAGGGGTGCCTGGGTGGTGCAGTTAAGTATCCAACTCTTGGTTTTGGCTCAGGTCTGATCACAGGGTCATGAGATCAGGCCCCATGTTGGGCTCCACACTCAGCACAGAGTCTGCTTGAGTTTCTCTCTCCCTCTTCCTCTGCCCCTCCCTGCCACACACTCACTCATGATCTCTCTCTCTCTCTTCCAGATAAATAAATAGATATTTAAAAAAAAAAAAAAGAAAGAAAGAAAAGAAAAAGGAAAATTGCAAGGCTTTGGCTGATGGTATTATTTCTATCCAAAGAAGATTTAATTCTATTCTGGAAGCCAGATAGGCTTTTTGCAGATCAATTTGATCTGGTTGAGCATGGGTCTTAGGCTTTGTTAGGCATGAACTTTTTATGGTTTACTCTTACTCACAGGTAGAGTTCTCTGGAGTCTCAATGGTACCCAGGCCCTTCAATCTTTTTAGGCCCCCAAGCTTCAACCTCTACCACTATCTGTCCATCCTCTTTGGAAACTCCAAACCCCAACACTTTCTAGCCCAGCAAGATTGTCCTTGTCCCCAGCCTTCACTTTTTTGCCTACCTTTACTTCCCATACCTACTACTAGGTAGAAGGAGAGGCAAATATGGGGCTTCTCCAGGATTCTGGCCACTCAAGTCCCATCTGCCTTAGTTGTTCTTTTGTGCCTTTCAATAGTTGGTTTAAATATTTTATTCAGCTTTGATAATGAGGAAGGAATCTACCCAGGATGCTCCCAGCAGAATTCCTCTTAAATCCCAACAGCGGGGAATGACTAAGAGAGTCAATGACAAGGGGAATGAGACCATCATATATAGTTTATACCAACTTGAGCCCATGGAAGGGTGAACGCCTGAGCAAAATTGAGATTCTGCCAGGAAAAATGGCAGAAACTGGGATTCCATATTATTTATTTATATGATGATAGATTTCCTTATAAGGACTATCACATGTTTAGATAGCATGGGCTCTCCATAATCTTCATCTTCTCCAGAAAGACCTACCTCCTGATTTAGACTCTCCTTTTCTGCCTTGATTCCATTAATGTTGCAAGCTCCTCTGGACCCATTCTCTGACTCTCTCTGTATCCTCAGCCTAAAGTGTATCTGTAATCTAGACAAGTGAGGCTCTATTAGGAAGCATTTGATTTTAAATGACATTTTTCTTTTTTAAATGAAGTATCGTTGACACACACTGTAACATTAGTTTCAGGTGTACAACATGATGATTCAACAACTCTACATTATGCTGTGCTCACCACAAATGTAGCTCCCATCACCATATGCTATTACAATACCATTCACTATATTCCCTATGCTGTACTTTTCATCTCTGTGACTTACTTATTTTATAACTAGAAGTTTGTACATCATAATTCCCTTTATCTATTTCACCCATCCCCCCTACCTCCCCTCTGGCAAACATCAGTTTGTTCTATTTAAAAGTCCGTTTGGTTTGTTTTTGTTTTGTTTTGTTTTTAGATTCCACATGTAAGTGAAATCATATGGTGTTTGTTTTTCTCTGTCTTATTTCACTTAGCATAACACCCTGTAGATCCATGCATGTTGTTGCAAATGGCAAGATCTCATCCTTTTTATGGCAGAGTAATATTCCACTAGAGAGATAGAGAGATAGAGAGAGAAAGATATCTTCTTACCCATTCATCTATCAATGGACACATGGGCTGCTTCCTTATTTTGGCTATTGTAAATAATGCTGCAATAAACATAGGGATGCATGTATCTTTTCAAGTTACTGTTTTCATTTTCTTTGGGTAAATACCCAGTAGTGGCATTACTGGATCATATGGTATTTCTATTTTTAATATTTTGAGGAACCTCCATACTGTTTTCTACAGTGGCTATACCAGTTTTCATTCCCACCAACAGTGTGCAAGGGTTCCTTTTTCTCCACATCGTCACCAAAACTCATTATTTCTTACCTTTTTGATACTAGCTGTTCTGTTAGGTGTGAAGTGATATCTCACTGTGGTTTTATTTGCATTTCCCTGATGATTAGTGATGTGGAGCATCTTTTCATGTACCTGTTGGCCATCTATGTAAAGATATCTATTTAGGTTGTCTGCCCTTTTTAAATCAGATTATTTGGGTATTTTTGGTTTTCTTTTGTTTTTTTGTTGAGTTCTGTAAATTCTTTATAGATTTTGGATACTAACCCTTTATCAGATAGGTCATTTGCAAACTATCTTCTCCCATCCAGTAGGTTGCCTTCTCTTTTTGTTGATGGTTTCCTTTGCTGTGCAAAAGCTTTTTATTTGGGTGTAGTCACAGTAGTTTATTTTTGCTTTTGTTTCCCTAGCCTGAGGAAATATATTCATAAATATGTTGCTAAGACCAGTGTCCAGGAGATTACTGCCCAAGTTTTCTTTTGGGGGTTATGGCTTCAGATCTCCCATTTAGACCTTTAATCCATTTTGAGTTTATTTTTATATATGGCATAAGAAAGTCATCCAGTTTCGTTCTTTTGCATATAGCTGTCCAGTTTTCCTAGCGCTATTTATTGAAGAGAATGTTTTTTCCCCATAGTATGTTCTTGCCTCCTTTGTTATAGATTAATTGACCATAAAAGTGTGGGTTTATTTCTGGGCTCTCTATTCTATTCCTGATCTGTGTGTCTTTTTTTGTGCCAGTACCATACTGTTTTGATTTGATTTGATTTGATTTTGTGAAGCCAAAATAACACTAAAAATTATACTAAAATTAAAATGAATTATAAAACATGAAATAATACACTTTTCTTCTGGATACTAGTAACTCCAAAAGGTATTTTAAAATTTTCTATTGGAAGCTTAAAATATAGAAATCTATGTAAATTATTTACAATTGGTTACATGTATACTTTTTAAAAAAAATACTGGTGGGGCGCCTGGGTGGCTCAGTCGTTAAGCATCTGACTTTGGCTCAGGTCATGGTCCCAGGGTCCTGGGATCGAGCCCCGCATCGGGCTCCCTGCTCCGCGGGAAGCCTGCTTCTCCCTCTCCCACTCCCCCTGCTTGTGTTCCCTCTCTCGCTGTGTCTCTGTCAAATAAATAAATAAAATCTTTAAAAAAAAAATACTTGGCTACTATAGGACATTTGAAAAATTACAGAAATGCGCAAAGAAAAGAAAATTAACCTCAATCTCATCATTTTGGATATATCTTGTTAACTTTTTGGAGAATATCCATCTGATATTTTTTCCTGTGCATGTGTGTGTGGGTTTTTAAGTCATTAAGAGGGGGCACCTGGGTGGCTCAGTTGTTAAGCGTCTGCCTTCGGCTCAGGTCATGATCCGGGGGTCCTGGAATAGAGCCCCACATCGGGCTCCTGGCTCAGCGGGGAGCCTGCTTCTCCCTCTCCCTCTGCCTCTCCCCCTGCTCATGCTCTCTCTCTGTGTCTCTGTGTCTCAAATGAATAAATAAAATCTTTAAAAAAAATAGAAAATAAAAAAAATAAAAGCCATTAAAATGGTTTTAACATGGTGGGCATTGCACACATCATTTTCAAAACATTTTGAATATTAACTTTTTTCTTTAAGATGCAGATAAAAACTATAGCATTTAATACTCTGAATATGAGGGCTTTCTATTTAGTGAAAACTGTAAAAACAGTAATTCCTTAATATTGTTTTGATAATATTTTTCCCCATTTAAGTCATACAACCATACACCCTTTGAGTTTTGAAGAAAAACAAGATAAAACGAATGTTATGAGTGTGGTCACAATGAGAACAAACAAGGAATTCAAGAATAATCTGTCGGGTTTCACACTGTCATGCTTACAACTTCACAGCAAACGTCTGAGATTAAATTGTGACATTTCCAGACTGAGAATCCAGAGCCCTAAACCTTCCTCCTGTTTTATTTCACTAATGTTTGGAGAATGTTGGTGGTCTTGTAAGAGAACCTGAATAAGGAGAGGAAATAGCCAACATTGGGGAATAGCGGAGGAAAAGAAAAGCATGGTTTTCTTCCTTCTACCAGAAAATACAGCTGCTCAGCCAAGATTAGTCTTTCCTGTGCCAGACAATTTATTGGGGTGCAGAAAGAGAATATGAAAATGTTTTTATTTCTTCATGAATAATTATATTTTCTGTGTATATCTTATATATTAGTACAGTAGGATATGTACCTAATTTATAAATGCATAAGTACATGTTTATTGGGGTTAACTAAAATTTTGTGTATACTTACACACAAAATATAAGGCATCTTTTTTTTTTTAAGTTTTTTTGAAATACCTTTTTCATAATAGGAGCACACAGTCAAAACATTTGGAGATCACTGATGATCTTCCCTCAAAATCACTTCTTTACTGGAGGCTTGGGAGAGATTTTAAGAGGTAGAGAATCATATCCTCACTGGAAAATGTGCTGTTTAAGATTGATATATGTCTTTTTTAAAAAGATGTATTTATTAGAAAGAGAGAGAGAGAAGGCAGAGGAAGGGCAAAGGGCAAGAGAGGATCTCAAGCAGACTCCCCCCGCCCTCCCCCAGTGCAGAGCCGACCAGGGACTCTATCTCACGACCCTGAGATCATGTCCTGAGCCAAAATCAAATGTCAGACGCTCGACTGACTGAGCAACCCAGGCGCCCCTATATATGCCTTTTTGATGACTGAACCAATTGCTGAATGGAGTTTGGCTAAGGAAGAGGACCTTCTTCCTTAATGCCTTCCACGTGCTAATTAAGATCGACTCATTTATTCATCCAGCATTTATTGAGAGCCACTCTGTAGAACACTGAGCACAGTGAAGGAGAAGGTGAGGACATGATTCAGACGAGAGTCTGTCATTGACAGAAAACGAGACTGTGGAGCAAGGATGAGCTAGGTGCTGGGGGAGTGCAGGGGAGGGGCTCCCCGTTCAGACCTGGGGCGTCAGAGAGAAGGCTCCGGCTGGGAGATTTTCATAGGTTAGGGAGTGGGGCACTGTCCGGTATAAACAACCAAACAGCCACGCTGGATGGAAAGCATTTGGTCTGCTGGAGAAAGCAGTTAGTTCCAAGAGGCCAGATCCCAGGGTCTTCAGAGTGGGGCTGGAAAGAGGATCATAAAGGTTCTTGGATATCATGCAAAGGAATCTGAGCAACAGCCTGCAAGACCGTCACTGCCATCCCCATTTTTAGATATGAAGAAACTGAGTCTCAGAAAAACTCAGTAAGAATGTGGGTATAGAGTAGAGCCGGCCTCTAATCCAACATTCTTTATACCTTTCAATTTATAACTCTTAGAAATGTAAAAACAAAAATGCAGTATAAAATGCTTTCCTGCATTATTGGTTAAATGTCATGTGGGTTTACCAGAGGTAAGTTGAAGCACGTAATAAGACTCAGCAATTGTATTATGCTCCTTTTAAATCAATAGGTTTGAGAACTTGCTAGAGTGCTCACAACTGCGATCATGAGAGCAGGATGGCAGACTGAAGTCTATGTGCCTCCCTATCTCCAGTGTCCGAATAGTACCTGGGTCATAGCAGGTGTGCAATAAATGCAAAGGGGGAAAAAAGATTTATTTTCTTTCAATTTTTTTTTAAAGATTTTATTTATTTGAGAGAGAGAATGAGAGAGAGAGAGCACATGAGAGGGGGAGGGTCAGAGGGAGAAGCAGACTCCCCGCCGAGCAGGGAGCCCGATGCGGGACTCGATCCCGGGACTCCAGGATCATACCCGAGCCGAAGGCAGTTGCTTAACCAACTGAGCCACCCAGGTGCCCAATTTATTTTCTTTCTAGAATAAAATAAGTCCATTAAATTGGAATTCAGTCAAGAAAGTTGTTTAGAGAAGCATGCACACAAATGCATTTAAAATAAATTTATGTCCCTTAATGATGGATTTTGCATTCTATTTATGAAAAGGGGTGTCTTTGAAGTTCTGGTTGTCAACTACCTAAGCTAATATTGGACAGAGCATGGTGGTGGAAAGGACACAGGAGTTAGGAGTTAGACAGATGTAGGTTGGTTCCACTCTTTATTTGACCATGGATGAGACTTTATGTAACCTTGGATAATTTCTAGGAGTTTCAGTTTCCTCATCTGTAACATGGGAATATGAATACTCCTTTGCAGGGTTGTTGGGGCTAGAAATATAAATGACATATAAAGTCCCTGTCACATTGTAGGTGTACAAAAATCCTGTGCTTACTGGTTTTGTTTTCTGTTTTCATGTTTTGAAAACTCTGGTGCTCTCCCCGACAAATAGTCATTTTTGTTGCATAGAATTCTGAGCTCGTAAGATCTGTGAACATGTCCTATAGCCATATAATTTTCTCATCCTTTGTACAGTAAAATTAAATACAGAATAATCCTGTAGGTATGGATAACTTTAGCTCAGGGGTTTCGTATCTGTGAAAATATCATTTGTTTAATAACTGATGTCAGAATAGGGTTAAAGCAATGTACAGAATGGTAGTGAAATTGGGTTTAAACAAATCTGTCTGTTTATATTAATTCCCTCCACTTTCTGATAGAATGAACAATTTTATTAGAAAATAATCAGCGTGTGGATCTCTTTTTTTTCTATACATTCTATCCACCTTCACTACGTAGGCCTTCTTAATCTCAATGATTCTTGAGTTGGGTTCTTCATAGATAACAATGAATTTTAAGCATAGTATTTACAGCATTCTTCACTCTGTGGGGAAATTGATTTGATGGGAACAGTAGATTTGGAGTTCCAGCCTGGGGCACTGTGGAGAATTTACAGAAAAAAACAGATAACTGGGCAAAGTAAACAATATCTATAGAGAACTTATCATTCCGTCTCCAGAAAAGGCCAGTAGACTCATTCATTTGCTGTGTATCTTATTTTGTTAGAGACATAAATCTCAGTTATAAAATCAGTTGAGGACTCCGCTACGCGACTTCATAAAACACATGCTTGTGAGCTTTACAAAGTTTCCACACACTTGGAGCATCCTCCTCTTCCCCTTGGGAATCTTCCATTAGAGGCTTGGGACATACGAGTTAATAGGGTTCATGATCCCCATTCTGTTTTCTTCCAAGCAGATTTCCTAAGAGTATTAATTTACGCATTCTATTCCAATAGAGACTTTAACGCTAAAAATGTCAAATTATTACACACATAATTTTTGTCACTTATTAGTGAAGTCTCAGTTGTCAGAAGTCCCCCTTCACCTGAGATGTTTGCATGAGATGAGCTCCAGTTTCTTTGCCGTTATCCCTGCTGCAATCCAGCACTCTGGAAATTCTGTGTGCAAATCTCAACCTTCAGGCAAAGAGGACCTTTTAACCTCCAACTCTTCCCTCAGTAAAGACAAGTTTCATCCTGCTTGGGAGTGGACATTAGTTAACTTCTAACAGTCCAATCTTCTTTGCCTTTGCATCAGCCGCACATCATCCCCAAATTGTTTGCTCTTCTAGTCAAAAGGAATTTAAGAAAGGGGAATATCCCATATTATAATGGGCTCTTGTTTCGTGACAAGAGTTCAAAGGTCTCGACAGAGGGCCCTTTGCCATTTGCTGGGCCCTGGCCAGTCTCTGTGGAGAAAAAGCAGTGAGAGGACGAGCCCCCCCACCCCCACCCTGTAGACCTCCTGCCGGCTTTCTGGCTGCAGTGGAGCCGGCAACCCTAGGTCCAGGTGTGGGCCCTGTAGAACTCTACCTTAGAACCCTGGAGAATGAATCCATTGATTTATAAGAGGTTCTCCCTGACCTCAAAGGGTGATGGAGAGTAGGTTCAGAAGGAAAGTAGAATGGTGCCTGCCAGGGGCTGGCTGGAGGGGAGATGGGGAGCGCTTATCTAACGGGTTATAGAGTTTGAGTGTTACAAGATGAAAAGAATCCTGGGGATGGATGGTGGAGACAGTTGCACAACATCATGAACATATTTAATACCACTGAGCTGTATACTTAAGCCTGGTGAAAATGGCAAATATTATCTGTATTTTCCCACAATAAAAAAAAAAAAAATGGAAGAAAAAGAGTAGGTCCAGAGGTATGACCCCACTTTTAAGGGAAATACGCAGCTGGTGGCAGCTTCAGAGTCTGAGTCAGGCCTGGGCTTGCTCAAGTGCCTTGTTACTCCTTGTGGTCGTGGCCTTCTCAGATGCTAGCTGTGGGCCTCTGGCCATTGGTCAAATACTTAGCAGGGACAATCGCCTGACTCCCGTTGTGGGGCGCTCTGTCCAGCTCACGTTTGGGGGTCAAAGGGCAGGGCCCCTGGGTGACTTGGTGGCTTCAAGTTCCCACTGCTTCTCCTTGGGTTCTTGTTGTCTAGATCCACTTGATTCCTCTCTAGGTTCAGACCTCCATGTATAACACAATTTGGAAACTGCTCCATCTTTGGGGAACTTTGATTTTAGGTGGTTTTCTACTGAGGGAGAAGGTGGGATGAGTGCTCAGAGGCTCTAAAAATTCAAGCTCCCAAACTCCAAAGATGCTGCTGTACCATGACTTCTTCCTAATGAGCCTCTCCTTGGAAAGATTCCAGTGGAGAGCATAGTTCTGGTACGAAGGGCAAATTCTCTCCCTCCCAATAAGAAAGTCTTCCCCAGATTAAATCATTCACTCCCCTGCTCCACACTTTCCCAAGGTTTCACATCTTGGTAAAATGCGTAGTGATTAAAAAGGCCTCAGGTCTCTGTGTGATCTGCCCTTTGTCCCCTGTTAAACCTCATGCTTTCTCTGTCTTTCTTACTCCATTCCAGCCCCTATGGCCTCTTCCCTGTCCCTCTAAGCTGGCAGATTTGCTCCCACGTCAAGCGCCTTGTCCCTCGTCCTTGTCATAGCCTTCCCAGATGCCAGCTACGATTTTTCAGCCTGACGTCAGTTAGTCAAGATGAATATTAATATTAAAAATTTGAGTGGCCTTGGGCGCCCTGGGTGGCTCAGTCGGTTGAGCTTCCAGTGGTTTTGGCTCAGGTCATGATCTCAGGGTCATGGGATGGAGCTCTGCGCTGGGGTCCACGATCAGTGGGGAGTCTGCTTGAAGATTCTTTCTTCCTCTGCCCCTCCCCCCACTCACACATGTGCGTGCACACACACACTCTCTAATAAGTAATTCTTTAAAGAAAAAGTACACTCGTCATGATGAGCACTGAGCAATACACAGAATTGTTGAATCACTATATTGCACACTTGAAACTAATATAACACTGTTAAGTATCCTGGAATTAAAATTAAAATAATTTCCTACATTCTTTCCCTCATCCTTCTCTGCTTCATTCTTATCCTTACAACTCATTGCTATCTCATGTACTGTATAGTTTGAAAATGTATCTTATTATCTATATGTTTTTAAAAGCATAGGCCGGGGGCGCCTGGGTGGCTCAGTCGGTTAAGCGGCTGCCTTCAGCTCAGGTCATGATCCTGGAGTCCCGGGATCGAGTCCCGCATCGGGCTCCCGGCTCGGCGAGGAGTCTGCTTCTCCCTCTGACCCTCCTCCCTCTCATGCTCTCTGTCTCTCATTCTCTCTGTCTCAAATAAATAAATAAAATCTTTTAAAAAAAAAAATAAATAAATAAAAGCATAGGCTGCACGATGGCAAGATCTTTCATTTGTGGTGTTCATCCCCATATCTCTAGCACCTAGAATAGTGCATGGTGCATATTAGGTGCTCAATGAACATTTGTTGAATAAGTGAATGCGTGAATGAAGGACAGACTGAGGACGGGCTCAGGTCCACTTACTGCCATTCCTGACTGTCCTCAGCCAAGAGCACCCAGCTCATCCTCTCCCTACAAATGCTCAGAGTTGCTGTACAGACTCTGGTTGTGCTTCTGAAAGCCTGATGTCTGATGGGTCCTCTTTTCATTGGTCATTGACTTCGCTGGGGGGGAGGGGGGTGTAGATGCAATAGGTATTCCTTAGCTCTTTGTTTTTTTTTTTTAAAGATTTTATTTATTTATTTGAGAGAGAGAATGAGACAGAGAGAGAGAGCATGAGATGGGGGAGGATCAGAGGGAGAAGCAGGCTCCCTGCCGAGCGGGGAGCCCGATGCGGGACTCGATCCCGGGACTCCAGGATCATGACCTGAGCCGAAGGCAGTCGCTTAACCAACTGAGCCACCCAGGCGCCCATTCCTTAGCTCTTTGTATGCATAAACTGATTATCGTCTCCAGCCTCACCCTCCTGTGGATACAAATGAGATTGCATTTATATTGAAATTTACATGTAAGGGCTCTCAGCTTTTGCCCGCTGTAACTGCAGGACCTCGACCCATCTAACCTCGATTTATTTCTTCCATGTTCTTCCGTGCCAACTTTGCCACGGCACCTGCCCACATCTCTGCTACCAATGCCCTCTTGAGAAAGGTCGCCACCATGCCTGGCACCTGAACCACTGGACAGTCTTCTTTGCTCGGCACTAGGGCTTCTCTGTGGGCTCTGGAGGAGTGAGAGCAGGAGGGCACGCAGCTCGGTTTCCGCTCAAGACTTCAGTGACCACAGCTGTTTTGAGGGGGCCTCAGTCTGTACTTTCCAGCGACACAATTTACGGACAAACCCTCAGCCTAGTGGGGAAGTAGAGAACTTGCATCCTCTCCTTGCTCCCCATCCTCCCCTTCCCCTTCCAGATGCTCACGCGAAATAACACCCCTTCCCTCCTGCACAAAACACACAACACAGAGGTCTCTGTGCAAACAGACACTAGGAACTGCGCACCTGGAGTTGTCACCCATGGGCTAGAGGTTTCCAGTCTCTGACGGAAACAGGATGTCATGCAACTCATCTGCATTCGATGCAGAGGGTCACTCGGTGTGGACCAGGACGCAGTGTTTACTCCTGCCTGCTGGGAGCACAATGCCAGTTCTCTCGGGGCTCCTGGGCGGATCTGTAGGTTTCTCTGCACGAACCCACTTCTTTCCTTCTTTATAAATAAGCTCCTGGAACAAAGCACAACCCAGCACAGCCCTGATGGACTTGGGGCAGCTTGCCCCGAACTCAAAAATTCGTATTCTCGCACATGACAACGAAGAGTTTCCCGGTTAGAGAAAAAAATACCACCCTAAGGTCATCTTCCTCTGGTGTCTTCCTTGACTTTTAAGATCTAAGATGATGCCCTTTCCATATCCCTCCTGTGAATTTAGTCCCCCTCCCTTTACCCCTACGAACCCTCGGTTTGCGATACCCTACAAAGCCGTGGGTGTGAAAAATATGGATCTTAACAAAATAGTGCAAATCCTTCAAAAGGGAATATGCTTTTTTTTTTTTCTTTCCTGCCTCCTTTAATGAGCTGGTGGTAGCTGAAAGACGCCTGTTCTTTTTTTTTTTTTTAAAGATTTTATTTATTTATTCATGAGAGACAGAGAGAGAGAGAGAGAGAGACAGAGGGAGAAGCAGGCTCCCAAGGAGCAGGAAGCCCGATGCGGGACTCGATCCCAGGACCCTGAGATCATGACCTGAGCCGAAGGCAGACGCTTAACCATCTGAGCCACCCAGGCGCCCTTAAAGACGCCTGTTCTATACAAACAGTAGGACTAGGAGATGTGGCTGTCCAAAATGGTCGATGCTTGGGTGCCACCTCTGAACCACGAAAGACAGCAGCCCTGGACTTAGAAATCCTCTGCCATGAGCTCCCAAGTGTGTGTGGCGGTGTCTGCCCGTGTCACCCGGAGCTGTGCCCACTGAGTCTCCCCTTCCTCTGCTCCACACACAGCTTTAGGACTCGCAGAAGTTTGCCGAACTCTGCTGTGGCTTTAGGACAAACAGAAGTTTGCCAAAGCTCCCCACGTGTGCTCCTCTTGTAAAATGGATCAAAACTGAAAAAACAATGAGAAACCACTGTTCTCAGAGGAAGATATGTAGGCTTTGTCACTGCCAGGAAAATTGGCCCGGAATGCTCACCCAAAATCAGATACTATCCTTTTCTGAAGGCTGTTTCAAAACAGCCCACGGGCTCTCATGTAGCAGCCGTGGGTCTGCACGCAGAAGCTTGGAAATCTCCTAGCCAGGGACCTGCAGACCAGAGGCCAGCTCCCATCAGAGCTCAGTGCTAGACAGTGGCCTGCTCTCTGTCTCTCAGGCTCCAACGTTTCTTGCCGAAAGGGTGTTTGGAAGTTGCTGCTTGGAGACTCTGTTTTTCCAGAAAGTGGGAACTGTTTTTCTTATCAAATGTCTTGTAGCCTTGTGACCTGAAACAAAGTATCGCAAAGGTTTGCATGCCCTAAACTTAAAAACAAAACAGAACAAAACAAACCCTGCCTACTCCAGCATTTTAATAAGTGAAAGTTGTACATTTGTAATGAGGGCTCCAGCTCTTGACGGCCTAAGCGGCTGACACTGGTTCTACTTGGAATTGCTGCTGATTTATTTCTCCTGGAATATGTGCAATGCCATTATGTCTTGGTGACAACAGAAATAAGCTTTGGCCAGGTCTGTGCATAGTTTGGGGATGAAGAAAATAAGTTTTGAAAGGCAATGGGTATTGCTGATTATAGGTTTTTATTAGGAACAGATGTGGGGCTATGGCTGTTAGTGGTGGACAAACTTATTGAAACAAGCAGCTAGGAACCATATTACCTTCTTTTTCCAGAAAAGAGAAATATTAACAAGTTGAATTTGTAATCTTTTTCTTCAAGGGAAGGCCCGATCATCAAAAACACACTCTGAAGACATTTCTGTGTGCCTATGTTGAATTGTGCACAAACAGGGGGCTCTGTTTTTGTTAACATGTCTGCAGGCAGATGCAGAGGTTTGGGAAGTACTTCTAGAAACTTCTTTTACCCCTGCGTTAAAGCTTCCGATCTCTCCACTTTAATTTATGGCCGCCGCCTTCTAACCAGTGTCATTCTCTTAGAGTGCAGAGCTATCGATCATGCATTGTATACTCTTATGACACTTGGTGAGAATTTTCCAGGGCTGTTTTGCTCTTCCTTCAAGGACAGCATCAGTATTTTGGATCACTTTCTGCCCAGTGTGGGCTAGGTCAGCGAAGGGGCAGGCTTTAGACATCACAGACCATTTCCATCTCTCTCCACCATCCTCTTTTGTCCCCATTTATGGAGACCCCTTCACTTAAGGACACTCCCCAGAAATCTCAAAGGACATTTCCAATCATATGCCATTGGCCACAACTTACTCACACGGCCATGCCTCGCTTCACAGGGGTCAGGAAAGGAAGAGTTAACCCGAGCAGCCGTGTTACTAGTTAGAGTCCAGATTCAACTCTGTGGAAGAATGGGAAATGCGTATGGAGCCTGAGTAGTAGGGTTGTACCAACTTACGCTCCTATCAAGAGTATATGAGAGCCCTGTTTTCTCCATGTTTTCAAAAAGACTTGGTTATTGTCAGACACTTTGATTTTTGTCCTCTTATAGACCTTTTTATATCCATAAACGACTCCATTCCCTCCCCCTCACAACCAATCTAATGTATTTGATATATATCTATGTTTTTTATGATGCATAATGGGTATTACTTGGTGTCTGTTTTTAATTCTTTACTTCATGAAATAGTTGCCGTCTAGGTCTTTCTCCACGAGGCACCGTGTTTTTACGCACATTCGCGTCACTGTGCGCATAGCTATTCTGTTGCTTCTGGCTGCTACGTAACGTTCTGTGATTTTCACCCACATCTTACTTGTGCATCCTCCCGTCGAGGGACACTCAGGCTGCCTCTAATTCCCCAACATCACTTAATGCCTGACAGTGAGCCTGTGTGATGAGCATTATCATTCCAAGTTTACAGATGAGACAACTGAGGTTCGGAGAAGTTAAAGAAAGAAGTTTGCCCCAAGTCCCCTAGCTAACGTACTCTCCTGCCTGAGGGTAATGGTCTCTAGAAACAAGAATGCCCGTGAAAATCCACCTGTGAGAATACAGAAGTAAGGGTCTCCCTGGTGTGATTTCAGAGGTCCCAGGAAAGCTCTCCTGCTCCAGAATATCTCCCCCAGTCAGCTCCAATGCTGCCTCAAAGTTGAAAGCAGAGATCCTTTGCTCTGAATTGATGATTCCTCTTTGATCAGAATCCAGATCGACTGCCAGCCTCATTGGTTTTTTTTTTTTTTAAGATTTTATTTATTTATTTGACAGAGAAAAACACAGCGAGAGAGGGAACACAAACGGGGAGTGGGAGAAGGAGAAGCAGACTCCCTGCCGAGCAGGGAGCCCGATGCGGGACTCGATCCCGGGACTCCCAGGATCATGACTTGAGCCGAAGGCAGTCGCTCAACTAACTGAGCCACCCAGGCGCCCCAGCCTCATTGGTTTTTATGCCTGGTGGTTCAAGGAGTTTTCAGTCCCTCTCTGGAGGTGAGGGGTTAGGTCAGCCGTTGTGCTACTGAGGGGTCAGAGGTCAGTGTATCAGTTGCGACTGTCTTCTGCTCTGAATATAGGACACCGGAGGCTTCAAGAGAGGGCAGCTCAGTTCTCCAAGTGGTTCTCAAGCCCGGCCTCCAACCAGTGGAATCAGCATCACCTGGGCCCTCGCCCTGGACCTTCTGCATCAGACACTCCGGAGGAAGGTCCCAGAAACCCGTGCGTTCAGGAGCCCTCCAGGTGATTCAGAGGCCCACTAGAGTGGGAGCCACAGGTTATCCTTCGCACCGGGAGGGCCGGGGTGGGCGGCCGGGGCTGGTCCTGGTACAGCGATGCCACCGAGGCCCCAGGCTCCTTCTCGCTGCCCTGACACCTTCACCTGTGGCTTCCATCTGTGCGGGAGCAAGGTGTACTCGGGACGCCGCATGCGCATGCCAGGTAGGAAAAAGGGACGAATTCGGGGGGCGGGGGACCTGCGCACAGAAAACGAAAACATCTTCTGCGCTGTCCCCGTGACACCAGAGGTCACACCGCAGAGTCTGGCTCTGAGTGAATCAGTCAGATGGGCCTCCCCTGCTTCTTAACTGTTCAGGAGGCTGGTCCGGGCGGAGCGGGGAGCTCACCACGCCGGGCAAGCCCAGGCACCTGCGAGGGAGTGCTGTGAGAACCAGAGCGGTTCCACCATTCACAGTAACTCAATCTGCCCCGCTAACCTCGCTGAGAGTGTATTCCATCCTGCAGAAACCACAGCCGCGATTAGCAGCAGGGCCGAGATTAAGAAAGGCTTGTTACGATGAGTTTGTTTACACGAGCTCCCCACAGCCCCGGGAGAAAGGATCATCATTTATTTTGTGCCTCTTGGCCTTGAGCCTGTTTGGATCCCTGAGTATCTCTGCCTGTTGACTCGCTCTCCAGCTCGGGGAGTTTGTTCACGGACTCTCTAGGTGAACTTGGGGAGAGGCTCCGGATTGGAAAGAAAATCAAGAGCTTTATCTTTGTCCTCCAAAGGCCGCCTTCTGAGAAAGAAAAGCCAGGCCTGCCCTGTCTTAAGCATTCGGAGATTACAGAGTGCGAGGGGGACCCTTTGCCCGGCAGCCCTCGGCAGGCTGGCTTCCTGCCGCCTTCTGCCCGGGACGGGCGGGGTGCGCTAGCTCACGGGACACCTTTCATGTTTCCCCGCTCCTAGCAGTGGGTTCTGCCGGCAAAGCTACAGGTGGGTCCGAAGCAAGTGCCAAACGGGCAGCTGCACCACCCAGGGACTTTGAGCTGTTTGCAACCCTCCCGTCTTTGTACCCCTGCCAACTCACACACACCTGGGGTTTCACCAGCTGCCAGCCCACCGCAGTCCCCTTTCCACCATGGGACCTAATCCTCATTACACCTGCTCCTCTTCGGGGCGGCCAGCCCCATCCCCACCTTGCCGAAATAAGGCCTGGGGAGGCTTGAACAAGACCCACGCTATTCATGCCTAAAACAGCCAGCTCCCACTAATTTCACGGCAAATTACGAGGGATTAAGGTTTCCTTCGAAGAAAGGCTGGAGCTGACAATTAATCAGCTTGGTCATTTGGGGATCAAATTAAATTGGACCTGAGACCTCGGCTCTAAAATGGACTCAAATTCTCTCTTTGGCATGGTGTGTGTACTGGACTGAGAATACAAACACAGACTGTCCCCATCTTCCTTCTTTGCATATAGATGTTGGTTGGTAATTTTAAAACGCAGCAAGGGGTAAAGCAAGTACTGCAGCTTGGGTTTTTAAAGTGAATGCAGGGCTTCTTTTGAATTCATCAAAGACTTCTTTTGTCCCTCTTCTGTCTAAGGAGTCTCTCAGTTTAGGTGCCGGGGCAGTAAGATCTGAATGATTCCAGAGCCATGTCTTCAGGGAGATCAAAATCCAGTTATTTTGGAAATGATATTAATATGAATTTGACCATCTAGCACGAGAAAGTATAAAAAGCTATAGAATTAGGGGCGCCTGGGTGGCTCAGTTGGTTAAGCGACTGCCTTCGGCTCAGGTCATGATCCTGGAGTCCCTGGATCGAGTCCCGCATCGGGCTCCCTGCTCGGCGGGGAGTCTGCTTCTCCCTCTGACCCTCCCCCCTCTCATGTGCTCTCTCTCTCTCTCTCTCTCTCATTCTCTCTGTCTCAAATAAATAAATAAAATCTTAAAAAAAAAAAAAAAGCCATAGAATTGACGAATTCCGATCGGGGATTAGCCATGATGTTGCGGTGGAGGTGACATCGGAGCGGAGTTTTGAAAGGCGAGTTGTAGTTTCGTGCTTTCTCTCTCTAGGGGGACACCGGAGGTCACCTGCATCAGGATCTTTTCTTTGGTTGTGCTGGATATTGTTCTGCACCCTTATTGCTCGGAACCTTCTGTGCATGACTATAGTCCAAGGCTAAAAGCGGTAATCACCTTTAGAAACTGCCAACAAACATGAATAACTGTTCTGGGGCCAACTTTTCTCAAGGAAGTAATAAATGTACTCTCGTGGCTGATGGCAACAGGAATGGAAGTCTCTTCCTCCCTCCCTCCCTGCCTTGTGACTTTGGACGTGAAACATAATATATCAATTCATTGCCTTTGCAAGTGTGGTTTCTTTACGATGGCGATAATCAGCGGACGAGTTGTAAGCTCTTACTCTGCGCTTGGTACCGTTTATTGCCACTTCTCTGAGTCACAAAAGTGCAGAAAAGATGAAGAACAGGGAATAGAAAGCATGCTAATAGCAACATAAAACAGCCTTGTTATTTGAAAATAGTATCATTTACAGAAATGTCTGGAATGGCCACAGGGGGGGAAAATTTTTTTTTACGTCGTTTGCAAAGTTTAGAATTCAAATGGCTTTTCTAGTCACTTTGAGAATGCACACAGGCACACCCCCGCCCCGCCCCAGCGCGGCCCTGATGTTTCACCCTGGTAGACCAGCAGCCCTCAGTGCGGCTCAGCAGTATTCACAGTCCTCTTTTGGGGACCACAGAGGATTGCATTTCTTATAGCTCGCTGAGTTCAGGCATGGCCCCATGTCTTGTTTTTACCAGTTTAAAGTGAGCATCAGTGGCTTCATTTCTGAGCCAAGGCATCTGATCCCCAGTGATGAGTTACATAGTTCTCCCACCTCAGCATCATGGGAACTATTTCCATAAGGAGGTGTCTTGCCAAGCTGTCTGAAGGAGGAGTCACACAGGCCTGCGTCTGCCTTCCGCTCAGGTCATGATCCCAGAGTCCCAGGATCGAGCCCGTCAGGCTCCCTGCTCAGCGGGGAATCTGCTTCTCCCTCTGCTGCCTCCCCTGCTTGTGCTCTCTCTCTGTCTCTCGCTCTCAAATAAATAAATAAAATCTTTAAAAAAAGAAAAAAACCTGGCAGGAGAACGTGGATGGAAGGAGGCAAATGTAAAAGCAAAACAGATAATTGGCTAACAGAGTCATCATTCTGTATAAAAACCAAGCAAGATTTCCGTGTACTATGTAGATTAAACAAAAACAAACAAAAAGTTGTCCATTTCCTGTTTTTCTAAAAAACGTAGTTGCGGCCCAGCTGAGGTCAGTGTTGATCAGTCCTCTCCCTTCAGTGATGTCCAGTAAGGTTTTCATAATTTCATGTAGTCATTTGTTTCACTCGTACCCCTGCCTGTGGATAAACATACCAAGGTCCCCCATATTAGCATGTGGCCCTACAGTCTAGCATCGGGTTATCACAGGACGAAGTGAAGCTCTTAGAGGGCAGGAACCGTGACCATCTTGTTAATTCGTGGATCTCAGTGCCTAGTTTGATGTCTGGAAGGCAGGAAGCTGCTCAAGACATCTGTAAACAGGTGAAGTTAAAGAACCCATGACTACAGACGAAAATAAGAAAATAAGGGCGCCTGGGTGGCTCAGTCAGTTAACCGTCTGCCTTCGGCTCAGGTCATGATCTCAGGGTCCTGGGATCGAGTCCCGCATTGGGCTCCCTGCTTTGTGGGGAGCCTGCTTCTCCCTCTCCTTCTGCCTGCCACTCCCCCTGCTTATGCTCTCTGTGTCAAATAAATAAATAAAATCTTCTTTAAAAAAATAACAAAACACAGAAACAAGAGTGTGGTTTTACCAAAATGAAAGGAAGACTTGGTTTAGTGGATCACATGAAGGATTATCACCCAAGATCTGGTTGTACAACCTTCACCAAGTGACTTATCTGAGGTCTAAATCAAAATGAAAAACAATTCTTCCCTGGCAAAACAGATAATTGGCTAACAGAGTCATCATTCTGTATAAAAACTCATTTCTTCTGTCAGAAACAGTTCCTCGATCTTTGGTTTTCAAGGGCCTGACATACCTTAGGTTTTTCTGTTCTGCGCATGTTGTTTTAATAACAGTAAGAATCTCACTACCGTTCCTAATACATTCTTTTGGTGAAGGAAGAAATTTAAATTGGGGGGGCTTTTGGAGAATTTTGACTGGGGATATGCTAGCATCTGGACTTGGGTTTTACAAGTGGAAACCAAAGCAGTGAGTGAGCCGTGGACACGCACTTCAAAGCCAGCTGCCGAAGGAACAAGAGGCTATTTGAGGAAGTGCATATTCCTCTTTGAAGTGTAATCACCCACCCCGCAAGTGGACTTTTAAGAAGGGTCCATCGCTTCAAAAAATAAATAGCCCCTTATTTGGCAAGGCTAATCTCAACGTATGTGTCCTCAATTCCACAGTGAAGATAAAAGAAAAAAAGTCACCAGAGAGATTTTATCAAGTGCAGATGCATACCTATGTGGTGGATATTGTAATGATGTGAGCTCCACCACACATAGACACTCGCCTGCCTTGAGCGTCCACCTCTAAGAATCTACAATTTGCAATGAAGGTGGCTGCTTTCTTTTGTGTTATTAAGTCAGCTCTGGGCTCTTCGCTCAACTTCCTTTCCTTTCTGCAGTTAGTTAACATGTGTGTAGTTTTAGGGAGAGGCTGAATGAAGTCAATGCTTGATTCGCTAGAATCACACAGGATGGAGTTATGGTCAGGGGCATGCATTTGTTACTAGCTGGTAAGTTCCTTGCAGGCAGAGTACACATTGGACTGGTTTTTTAAAAAAAACAAAAGCACCCCTTACAGCCTTTAGCTTCACATTAAATAGGTGTCTGGTAAGTGCCTGTCAAGTAGGCGAAGTATATACTTGAGTCCTGTGATAAGGCCAGGTTTGTATGGTGCAAACTCGACAATAGGTTGCTGTCTGCTTTTTTATTTTAATTAAAGACTTTATTTTTTTTTAAGATTTTATTTATTTGAGAGAGAGAGAGAACACGAGCAGGGGGAGGGGCAGAGGGAGAAGCAGACTCCCCGCAAAGCAGGGACCCCGATGCAGGGCTCGATTCCAGGACACTTAACTGACTGAGCCACCCAGGCGCACTTAAAGACTTTATTTTTTAAAGCAGTTTTAGTTTCATAGCAACATTGAGAAGAAACTACAGAGATTTCCTGTATCCTTCCTGCCCCCACACGTGTGTGGTCTCCCCCAGTACCAACAAGCCCCCACCAGGGTGGTGCATTTGTCACAGCTGATGAACCGACATCGACACATCGTAATCACCCCAAATCCATAGTTTACATTACGGTTCACTCTTGGTGTGGTACATTCTAGGGATTCCGGCTGGCAGCTTTTTGATAACGGGAACTTAACTGATCTTGCTTTTAAGATGTACTGGGTTTGGTTTTAGCCTCCTAAAAACCTTTTTTTTCTAATTTCAAAATAATCACAAATTTCCAGAAAAATCGCAGCTACAGGACAAAACGTCTTTTCTGTAAGTGCTGTCTTGACACCCCATTAACCCCAAATACTTTAGTGTGCATTTTTTTTTCCTAGATCGTAGACATTCTCCTAAGGACCACAACACAGTCATCAAAACCAGGAAATTAACATCAATACACTACCACCCTCTAATCTTCAGGGTCTATACAAGATTCTCCAGTTGTTGTTTTTAGTAATCTCTACCCCCACCATGGGGCTCGAACTCACGACCCTAATATCAAGAGTGGCATGCTCTACCGACTAAGCCAGCCAGGTGCCCCTCCGGTTGTTTTCATAACATCTCCCCTTTACAGCACAAGGATCCAGTCCAGAATCTCATTTCTTCTGTCAGAAACAGTTCCTCGATCTTTGGTTTTCATGGGCCTGACATACCTTTGAAGAGTGCAGGACAGTTACTTTCTAGGGCATACCTCAATTTGGATTTATGGGTTACTCTCCATGATTAGATTCAGGTTATGTATCTTTGGCAGGAAGAACAGAAGTGGTGCTCCGTTCTCTCTGCATCCCGTTCGGTGGCGTGGGATTTCATGGTGCCCCCTTACAAGCGCTCTTCAGATCAACTGCTTAAGATGATGTTCACCAGGCTTCTTCACCTGCCAAGCTACTCTTTTTGCCCCTTCCTGATGAATTCAGGGTTTTGTAGGTGGTATTATCCCATTTGTCATCAAATTTTCATTTAATAATACGTAAGTGTTCCTAGTTTGCTATATTACTAATGGATGGGTTAAATCCACTTTTTTTTTTAAAAAAAGATTTATTTATTTGAGAGAGAGAATGAGAGAGAGAGCATGGGGGGGAGGGGCAGAGGGAGAAGCAGACTCCCCGCTGAGCAGGGAGCCTGATGCGGGACTCAATCCCAGGACTCCAGGCGCCCCTAAATCCACTTTTAAAATGATTTAACGTTCAAATAATCCTACATTTGGTCAGTAGGAGTCCATGCAAGGTAGCTTCTGTGCTTTTTTTTTACATCACTCCATCATTCCTTGACCACTTCTTTTGTTTCCGGCACAAAGATACTGTATTTCGCTTGCCCTGACCCTGGAATTAGCCATTTCTTGAAGGAGCTCTGGTTCCATTTAGTGGAGATGCCAAGATCGGGACCCTAAGGATATCATTTCTGCTGGCAATGATGCTTTGGTCAGTGGACAGAGCTAGGGAATATATAGGCAGATACACGTGTTCGGACCTATGTTTGCATCTACACATCTGTATCTGCCTACACAGAGAAGACTGGGGGCGCCTGGGTGGCTCAGTCGGTGAAGCGTCTGCCTTCGGCTCAGGTCATGATCTCAGGGTCCTGGGATTGAGCCCCACGCCGGGCTCCCTGCTCAGAGGGGAGCCTGCTTTTCCCCCTCCCTATGCCCCTCCCCCAGCTCATGCTCTCTCTCTCAAAAAAAATAAAATAAAATTTAAGAAATATAGAGAGAAAACTGGGGGTTTGTACCAATTTTTGCACTTCACTCCCACAGGATTATTCTAGTTTTCTCTAGTATTTGTAATTCATACGTCCCTTCTCTGGTAGCGAGAAACATGGTAGTAGGGACTGAATTGTGTCCCCTCCCTGCCCCCTCACCCCGACCAAATTCATATGTTGAAGCCCTAACCCCCAGCGTGACGGTATTTGGAGATGGGGCCTTTGGGAAGTAATTAGATTTAGATGAGGTCAAGATAATGGTACCTTCGTGATAGATTTGGTGCCCTTACAAGAAAAGAAAGAGACGGCAGAGCTGTCTGCCACGTGAGGACAAAGCAAAAAGGCAGGTGTACATGAGCTACAAAGAGCCCACGACCTCAGAATCCAGCCTCCAGAAGGGTGAGATAATGCAGTTCTGCTGGTTAAGCCACTCGGTCTATAGTATTCGGTTATGGCAGCCCAAGCAGATTAATATACATGGTTCCCATTACTCTTAACATATTTATTTATTTGATCACTGTCCCTCCCCGGGGCCTCTGACCCTCCACACTGCGCTACCTCTTCATGGGGATGCCCTCCTCAACCTCCTTGGGCTCTGATTTCCCATTCTGGGCCATCATGTCCACCTCAATTCCCCCTCTGTTAACTTCTACTATGGCTTTGGGGCTGACCTCTTCAGGAAGAGAAGGAAATAGATTTTGCTTAGTTCCCTAAAATATCATGTGATCATTCGGGGAAATGAGTTTAACCAAGCAAAAGTCTAAAAAAGTTCATTATAATGATAAATTTGAAGCTAGAAGGAAACTTAAAGATCATCTACAAACATTTTATTTCGTTAACTATTTGATTCCTAAGGATCATTTTTCTTGCTTTATTTTTTAAAATTTATCTTTTTTTTTTTTTTAAAGATTTTATTTATTTATTTGAGACAGAGAGAATGAGAGAGAGAGAGCACATGAGAGGGGGGAGGGTCAGAGGCAGAAGCAGGCTCCCTGCCGAGCAGGGAGCCCGATGCGGGACTCGATCCAGGGACTCCAGGATCATGACCTGAGCCGAAGGCAGTCGCTTAACCAACTGAGCCACCCAG